>NC_082712.1:166954983-167263783 GCF_030144855.1 Hypanus sabinus | reverse complement strand
TTTTATCAGGAATTGAGAAAGAAATGAGCAAAAATTGCAAAGGGAGCAGAGTGGTGTTCAGTTGAGTGTATTCTGCCATTTATTCCAGGAATTCTCCCTGCTGTGTGGACAGGAAATATTAAACCACTTTCAGCACATCAAAATCACCTCAAAAATTAAAATTTACAAATAAATGACATAAAAATAATTTACAGATATGCCAAGTATTTATTCCATTCACACATAAGCTGTACACAATATTCACAAAGTCTCTGAGACGAAGGACAAGCTCTCTGGTAGGAGTAATGGAATAATATGTAAACTATTGCGTGCGCTATTTATATCATAGTCCAGATCTCCAGATGCACTGGGCAACACTGAAATCCTGTACATGGGCTTGTGATCATGAAATGAATGTCAAAGATTTGTTAATTGTCTTTATGAGATATACTACATGACAGCTACACCTTGGCACGGACACACCAGTGGATAACTGCATCTCTGGATCATGGCATAAGCTGTTTTGTTAGGAGTCCTCAGAACACCAGCATATCAATTTAAAAATAGATCTGTAAATCTATCTTTCAAAAGCATTTGATTGTCACATAAGATGGGCTTCCCCTTGGACACACTTTCCACGCAATGGCCAGGAACAAGTATCATTGTCGTTCAGTCCATTTAGATATATGATCAGATTCCAGCATAAATATCACATCAAATGAAACTTCATTTGGAAGTTGTACATGCTACTGATCCAGCGATCCATAAGAACAAGGAGCAGCGTATGTCATAAGCCTCTTCAGCCAGTTTCCGCCATGCAATAACAGAATGGCTGAACTAGTCTTTGACCTCAACTCTGTTTTCTTGCTGGCTTTCCATAACCCTAGAAACCACTATCGTCCAAAACCCAAGCTCACTTTGATTATACTTAACAACTCATCATTTGTGGCCTTCTTTCAAAGACAGAATTTCAAAATTTCATGTCCTTTGAGAGAGGAACCATCTCCCAGTTAAACCCATATCTTGAGAGTACACCGCTCAGTTCCATAATCTCCCATATGAAGAAATTTTCTTTAGCACCAACTCAGAAGCCTCCGCAGGAACTTCTGTTTCAATGACCACTCAATACTGATGAAGAGTCTCAGCTTGAAATGTCAACAGTTTAGTCAATGTTGCCACAGGAAGGCAGCATCCATCACCATCAGGGACCTGCACCACCCAGGCCATGCTCTCTTCTCACTGTTGCCATCAGGAAGAAAGTACAGGAGCCTCAGGACTCACACCACCAGGCTCAGGAGCAGTTATTACCCCTCAAACATCAGACTCTGGAACTAAAGGGCATAATTTCTCATAACTTCACTTGCACCATCGTTGAAATGTTCACACAACCCAGGGACTCACTGTCAAGAACTCTTCACCTCTTGTTCCCGATATTTATTGCTTAATTATTATTATTGTTATTTCTTTCTTTTTGTATTTGCACAGTTTGTTGTCTTTTGCACACTGGTTGAACACCAAAGTGGGTGTGGTCTTTCATTAATTTCTATTCTTCTGTAGATTTATTGAGTATGCCTACAGGAAAATCTCAGGGTTACAGAATATATGGTGACATGTATGTACTTCGATAATAAAATTAATTTGCTCTTTGAACTCATAGATGCTGCTTAACCTGCCGAGTTCCAGGTTGTATAGTTTTTATAATAACACAGATCAGGCAAATCCCAACACCTCCTTGTATCCTGATTGTGGCATTGGGAGTTGGGATGAAGGATGGCAGTGGAGATTAAATGATTGGGTTAGAATGGTGATTAAGACCATGCTGGTTAAGGACTTAAGGTGACAGCCTTGGTGCAGTTGTGATTGTAAACTACACCACAAAATCTGTTGTATTCACTTACAAGATATAAAATATATATGTTATATTTAGGGTTTTCTAAGATTAAGGGAAAAGAAACTCAGTGTTTCTCATATTTTCTTTTGATATGGTAAGGCATTCGGTCTTTTGAATGTATGCCGGCTCTCAGAGCAACTCCTTGAAGGCTATTCTAATGTTTTCCATTGTAATCTATTCCCACAAATGCCTATCAACTGCCCCGTCATTCTTCAGTTTATTATGATCATTGTTTTGGACATGACAGGGAACAAGAGGAACGGAAAGCAGGCAAACTCCACACAGACGGTCATTGGAATTGTGCAGCAGCAATGTGCCATGATTCCCTACTACTTTCTTTTTTCTTTATAACCCAGTTATTCCCACACAGTGGGGGGATTCATGTTCGGGAGGTGCAGTGGTGTAGCGGTTACAGCAGTTTCTTTACAGCACCATCAATCACCAATTAGTGTTTGATTCCCACCATTGTCTGTAAGGATCTCTGTACAATCTTTCCAGGACCACATTCCAAAGATGTAGGGTTGGGGTTAGTGAGTGGTGGGCATGCTATGTTGGCATCAGGAGCACAGAGGCACTTGTGGGCTTTCCCCCGCACATGCTCTCTGATCTGGTTTTGCACAAATGATGCATTTCACTGTACATTTTAAGATTTCACATGACAGATAAAGCCAATCCTTAAAGCTAATCTTTTATCTCGGCTCTAAGCAGCTTGCTGAAACAAAGACAAATAACCTACAAAGCCCATTGTTACGGGCAAGCTGGGTAACAGTTTAGTTCTGTTGCAATTCATGTACTGGTCTTTTTAAACATTAGTAACAGACTTCTTTGCTTTGAACAGATACAGTAACAAAGTAAAATCAGACAAGGAAGGAAGATCTACTGCCACAGAGGTGGTTTGTGCATTTTTTTTCTATTTATGTAAATGGAATGATAAAGTATAACCTTCCAGGAGGTCCGATATGAGAGGCAGAGCAGCATAGCAATGTGTTGTGTAATGTCCACATGATATGAGCAATATCTCAATAGTGCACGGTTTAGAAAGGGAGAATTTTTTTACTTACTGATGGGGAGCGAAAGAGAGAGAGCGAGTGCAGAAGAGAGAGAGGTAGGGAGGGAGAGGCAGAGGGTGTGTGAGGCAGAGAGAAAGATAGGGAGGGAGCGAGAATGTGTGAGTGAGCGAGAGAGAGTGAGAGTGACAGAGACAGATGGACAAACAGAGACAGAGATGGCGACAGAGGCAGAAAGAGAGAGACAAAGAGCGTGAGAAAGATAGACATACAGAGAGAGAGTGAGAGAGAGAGAGAGAGAGAGACAGATGGGCAGACAGAGACAAAGACAGTTGGATTGGCAGAGACAGACAGACAAAGAGACAGAAAGCAAGGGAGAGTTTGAAACAGACAGACAGAGACAGAATTAGAGACAGAGAGGGACAGAGAAGGTGTGGATGCAGGGAAAGGCTGTAGGTGTTAGGCAGAGAAGGTAGGTTGCAATTGGGAAGCCCTTGGCTGAGTAAGACTGGAATTGGGGTGCTGGGATGGTCGGGGGAAATACAGGATCCACAGAAACACCAACAACTTAAGGAACCCACAATTTGTTTTCAGAAAAATCCAGGGATGTAAAAAAAATCTTGACACCAATTAATAGAATGCCTACTTATTCAATGGAGAAGAGCTGCAGAGACTTATTCCCAATCTGATTACTGATCAAAGTAAAGTGCAGCTGGTGAACCAGTGACTTTGAATGAAGCGTTGGCAAGATAGATACTGATTTTCCCTTTGGGTCTCTCCATCTGCACCACCAACACCTTCCTTTGCGAAACAAAAGTAGAGACACACTGCCCCAAAGTCTGCCTGATCATGCTAAAAACTGCCTAGTACTATCTCAGAGTGGTCCTTGTATCTTTTTTAAGAACTTAGAACATTGAAAAGTAACGCACACAAAATGCAGGACAAACTCAGCAGATCGGGCAACGTCTGTGGGCGGAATAAACAGTCAACGTTTGTTCCTTTTCATAGATGCTGCTGCTGACCTGCTGAGTTCCTCTAGCATCATGAGTGTGTTAGTCAGGATTTCCATTATCTGCAGAATCTCTTGTGAATATAGAACAGTATAGCCCATTGGCCCACAATGTTGTGCTGGCTGATAAATACCTACTCCATGACCAGTCTAATCCTTCCTTTTACACAGCCCATAATCCACCTTTTTATTCCATCCATGTGCCTATCTAACAGTCTTTTAACTGGTCCTATTGTATCAGCCACTGGCACCACCTCTGGCAGTACATTCCATGGACTAGCCAGTCTCTGTGTAAAAATCCTACTTCGGGACATCTCCCCTAAACTTTTCTGCACTCACCTTACATCAATGTCCTTTTATATTGGCCATTGCCACCCTGGGAGAAAGGTGCTGGCTATCCACTCTATCTATGCCTCTTATAATCTTATACACATCTATCAAGTCACCTTTCATTCTCCTTCGCTCCCAAGAGAAAAGCCTGAGCTCACTTTCCAATGTCTTAGTCTTTTCCCATGAGACACAGTCTCTAATCCAGACAACATGCTGGTAAATCTCCACTGCACCCTCTCTAAATCTCCCACATCCTTTCTATATTGAGGTGACCGGAACTGAACACCATATGTTTCGAAATATATGTTGTAAGTTAATGAAACTGAAATCTTAGATCTGCAGTGTGGCCTAATCAAAGTTGGGTAAAGCTACAACATTACATCATGGCTCTTGACTCAGTCCCCCAACTAATGAAGGCCAGTATCATAACCATCATAAATTCATAACCATTCTATCAACTTGTGCGGCAACTTTGAGAAATCTGTGGATTTGGACCTCCAGATCCCTCTGTTCCTCCACACCACTAAGAATGTGGTCACTGGGCTGACATAGTACATAGTGGTTAGCACAACACTTTACAGTACCTTTCAATTTCTGCTGCTGCCTGGAAGGAATTTAAAAGATCTCCCCTTGACCACATGCGTTTCTTCCAGGTATTCCCATTTCCTCCCACAATTAGTTGGTCATTGTGAATTGTCCCGTGATTAGGCTAGGATTAAATCAGGGGATAGCTGGGTAGCACAGCTTGGAGGGTCAGAAGGGCCTAATCTGTGCTGTATCCCAAAAAATAAATAATCCTTGTACTCTGACTTCAAGCGTGATCCTTCAAAGTTTTCAGGAGTAATTGTGCAGTATTGCCTTTTAGGGCTTTGAACTGAGCATATTTAGTGGCAGCATACACAGGAAAATAACTTAGAAGGCTCCAGATTTTAAAAATCTGGAGCATCACCTCCTCTGAAAGATGAGATAGATTAATAACAGCAGCAGCAGCCATGAATGAAAACTTTGCTAAAATAAATTTTCAAACATTAAAAGGATTGAGTACATCAGGATATAATCAAAATAAATGATCAGGTTTAATACTGTGCATTAAGATTCATGATGTAAGTTATAAAATATTTTCTGGTGTTCATAAAATACACAGTGGTAGAGCTTGTAATGAAGAGATTTTTATTCCCACGTTCATTATAATAAAGGAAATTCGGGAATCAGGTCTTGGGTGTCAAGTTGGAAGACTGGTTCTTGATTCTTGGAGGGTGTGCTATTGACACTGACATAATCTCTTCTGATATGCAGAGAGGGGACCAGCATGGTGTGGGATTGATGGCAGGAAAGGGCAGATGAGCTCTACTGAGCAATTGGCAGGGTTGTGGTGAGCAGCATAGCCAATACTAATAGTGAAGAAGCTGCGAGGGGAGTAGATGGGATGTTGTGGCCTTTTCATAATCAGAATCAGGTTTAAAATCACTGACATACTGTACACCTGGAGGCCACTTTATTAGATAAACCCTGTACCTAGCAAAGTGGCCACTGAGTGCATGTTCATGTCTTCTGCTGTTGTAGCCCATCCATTTCAAGGTTTGACATGTTGTACATTTAGAGATGCTCTTCTACACACCACTGTTGTAGAGTGTGGTTTATTAAGATACTGCCACCTTCCTGTCAGCTTGAACCAATCTGGCTGTCTTCTCTGATCTCTGTCATTAACAAGGCATTTTCACTCACAGAACTGCCTCTCTCTGGACAACACACACACAATGCTGTACGAACTCAGCAGGCCAGGCAGCACCTATGGAAAAATATACAGTCGACATTTTGGGCTGTGTTGCTCGGATTTCCAACAGCTACAGCTTTTCTCTTTTTTTGTGATCTGTTTGCCACTCACTGGCTGTTCACTTGTTTTTCACACCTTCTTCTGTGAAGTCTAGAGAGTGGTGTGTGTGAAAATCCCAGGAGATGAGCAGTTTCCGAGCAGTCCCCATCTTGCACCAACAATAAATCACTCCACTGTCAAAGTCACTTAGATCACACTTCTTCTGCATGCTGTTGTTTGATCTGAACAACAACTGAACATCTTGACCATGTCTGTATGCTTTTATTCATTAAGTTGCTGCCACATGATTAGCTGATCAGATATTTACATTAACAAACAGGTGTACTGGTGTATCTAATAAAGGGGCCACTGAGTGCATGTCGTGAAATTTGTTGTTTTGTAGCAGCAATACATAAAGTGCGATACATAAAAATATATGAATTACATGAAGATACAAAGTGAGGTAGTGTTCATGGATTGGTTCAACAGAGAAAATCTTTTTTCTCAATGATTTGCTGAAAATTAAGTAACAGCACTTTAAGTGTCTTGAGCTACTTATTTTCCATCATCCTTATTGTCGTAATCAATATCTCAATTTATTTTAGCGAAGGTTAATAATTCAGTTCAATAATTAAATTTGACACTCACAACTAAACATAAATTTTTTCTCAGATTACAATCATCTTCCCCAGGGGACCTATTAATATGAGAGTTTTCAGCTTTTATCTTCCCACTAAACATTGACAGACAGATGGATATCATTGCATTTTGAGTAGAGTTATGGAGAATTACGTTGAGAACTTCATAGGCCCATAAGACAAATGAGCAGAATTAGGCAATTCAGCCCATCGATTCTGTTTGACCATTTCCATTATGGCTTATTTATTATCACTCACAACCCCATTCTCCTGCTTTCTCCCCATAACCTTAGACAACCTTACTAATCAATAATATATCAACCTCTGCTTTAAATACTGTATATCCAATAACTTGGCCTCCACAGCTGTCTATGGAGCTCCACAGCATGACAATGAATTCAACAGATTCACCACCCTCTGGCTAAGGAAATTACTCCTTTTCTCTATTCTAAAGGGACATCCTTACCTTCTGGTCCTAGGCTCTCCCACAATAGTAAACATCCTCTCCACCTCCATTCTATCTAGGCCATTCAATATTTGACAGTTTTCGGTGAGATCCCCACCCCTCATTCTTCTAAGCTCCAGTGAGTACAGGCCCAGAGCCTTCAAGTGCCCCTCATACATTAACCCTTTCATTCCCAGGATCACGTTTTGATCAAGTGTAAGTTTGCCTTTCTACAGCATAGTTTTACACATAGAAATAAAGTGAATCCATACAACTTATGAAGGAATTGTAGGAGTATTTATAATCTGCAAAAACATCTTTATATTCTTCAGATTTTTAAAAAATGATCAAATTAACTAAATGGTAACAAAACATTCCGATGATGTGGTTGGGGTTATTTTTACACTAGGAATATGGATATTGGTTATTAAAAGAACCCAACATATTTGATGAATGGTTGGTGGTACATTCAAACATAAACAGTGAAGACTAAAAAAAAATCCTTCTCCCATCTCTTCACGTAAGCATTCTACTTACTTCTTATTTCTATAAGATCTCACATAAGCACAGAATGGTTAGAACATAGATGCAGGCAATTTTCAACCCATTAAGTCTATACTGGCTCTATGGTCCACTTGTGACCCTTTTCTTACATCTATTAAGTTCTTTCCTTTCAGATATTTATTTTTTGAGATAAGGCGTGGAGTTTGTTAAGTTGTTAAGATAAGTTGCTTCAAGCTGCACCACCCAACAATCCCTGATTTAACCCTAGCCTAATCACGGGACAATTTACGATGCCGAATTACCCTGCCAACCAGTAGGTCTTCAGGTTGCAGAAGAAACCTATACAGAGAGAACATACAAACTCCTTACAGACAGCGGGCAGGAATTGAACCCCGGTTGCTGGTACTGTAAAGCTTTGTGCTAACTACTACAATACCATGCCGCCCTAATGTAGCCTCCTTTTGTATAAAATCATTGATCAGTCTCCAGTGATGTTGCTGCTATAGTATTGCAGACCCTAAGTATTAGGTGGATCCAAACAAGAAATCCTAATGTGAACCTTGGCTCTTTTGCCACTTATCTTCATCCTTTGATGTCAGGTTTCTTGCCCCATAGAGACAGTCATATTTAGACTGGCCCAATATAAAACATTAAGTCAGAACTGAAGAGATAAAACTTAACATAGACCCAAACATATTGATGCAGCTACAAAGAAAGCAAATCAGTGGCTATACTTAATTTGAAGTTTGAGGAGATTTGGTATGTCACCAAGAACACTCAGAAATTTCTACAGATGTACCATGGACAGCATTCTAACTGGCTACAACCGGATATCTGGTATGGGGTGGGGGAGGCCACTGCGCTGGATCAAAGTAAGCTGCCGAGAGTTGTAAACTTAGTCAGCTTCATCACGGGCAGTCGTTTCCATGGTCTCCAAGACATCTTCAAATAGCAGTGCCTCATAAATGCGGCATCCATCATTAAGGACCACCATCACCCACGACATGCCTTGTTCTCATTGCTTCCATCAGGAGGGAGGTACAGGAGACTGAAGGGACAGACTCAGCAATTCAAGAACACCTTCTTCCCCTTTGACATCCAATTTCTGAATGGCCATTGAACCCATGAACTTATTACTTTTTCTCATTTCCTATTATTTACTTATTTAACTATATATAAAACTTACTCTAATTTAGTTTTCTTTTCTTTCTTTATTATGATGTATTGCATTGTGTTTCTTCCGCATGTTAACAAACTTCATGACATATGATGGTGATATTAAACCTGATTCTGATTCTGAAACAAAACACGATGCAAGATAGATCAGAAAGCTATCACCATATACAAAAAGGAGGTATTACATTCAATGTACCATAAAAATAAATAATAGAGGAAACTAGGAGAGTGTGAGAAGAATGAAGTTATGGTACAATATATCAAAGTTAAAGTAAGTTTTTTTATCATAAAAAATTCTGAAATTCATTTTTTTCTGGGCATTCACAGTGAATACAAAGAAACACAATAGAATCAATGAAAAAGCACACTCAAGATGGACAAGCAACCAATGTGCAAATAAAAAAGAAAATAATAATAATAAATAAGCATCAAGAAAATGAGAAGAAGAGAGTCCATATAGATTGTAGGAGCAGTTTAATGCTTGGGTGAGTGAAGTTGAATGATGTTATCCACTCTGATTCAAGAACCTGATGGTTGAGGGGTAATAACTGTTTCTGAACCTAATGTTATGGGTCCTGAGGGTCCCATACATCGTTCCTGATGGCAGCAATGAGAAGAGGTCTAGATGGTGGGGTTCTTGGTGATAGATGTTGCTTTTCTGTGGCAGCACTCCTTGAAGATGTGCTCAGAGTGGTGAGGGCTTTACCTGTGATGGACTGGGCTGTATCCACTACTTTCTGCGGCTTTTCCATTCAAGTGCATTGGTGTATCCATATCAGGCCAAGATGCAACCAGTCAGTATACTCTTCACCACACATCTATAGAAGTTTAGTTTTAGATGAAATGCCAAAGCTTCACAAACTTCTAAGATGGTACACCATATAAAGCAATCACCTGGATCCACAATGGCTTGGTATGGCAACCACTCTTCATGTGACCAGAGGAAACTGCAGAGAGTTGTGGGCACGGCTTAAAACTTCACAGGAACCAGTTTCTGCTCTATGGACTCTGACAGCATGTATATTTCTTGCTGCCTCAGTAAAGCAGCCAGCATAATCAAAGACCTCACCCACCACAGACAATTCTCTCTTAACCACATATACCAGACTCAATTGAGAAGCTTCTGTTCTTTAAGGAGGGAAATCTGTTGTCATTATTCACTCTGGTTTATATGGGATACCAGACACAAGAGAAAAATAAAGGATATAGTTGACCTTAATCCCTAACCAATAGCTCAATTTATCAAGAGTAAATACACTAAAAATAGTTCTCAGTCACTCTCAAGTTGGACCTCGTATTCCATTTGAATCACTTCCAACCTGATGGCATGAACATCAATGTTTGCAACTTCTGATATTTTCCCCCTCCCCCTTTCCATCTTCTTCAATTCCCCTCTCTGGCCCCTTACCTCTTCTCCTCACCTGCCTATCACTAACTTCCCCCCACCTCTAGTGACCTTCCTCCTTCCCTTTCTCCATGGTCCACTCTCCTCTCAAAATACATTCCTTCTTCTCCAGTCCTTTACAATTTCTACCTATTATCTCCTAGCTTCTTACTACATCCACCTATCACTTTTGAGCTTGTTGTCCTTCCTTCCTTTTTCTTTCAGGCATCTTTCCTCTTCTTTTCCAGTGTTTGATGAAAGGTCTGAGCCTGAAACATTGACTGTTCATTCCTCTCCATAGATGTTGACTGACCTGCTCGGTTCCTCCTGCAAATTGTGTGTGTTGCTCTAGAATAAAAATATTCAGGCACTTTTTACAGATATGACAATGGACATATGTTGTTCATTTCACTCTGCAAAGTCTTATAGCCAAACATCTGTGCAGATGTCTAAATTGCAATAGCAATCACACAGACTGCTCACAATGGTATGAGAGAGTTATGGTCACTGAATTGAACACTAAGCCAATGTCCCATACATCTTGATTGCTATATCTGGATATATTCAATCTCAAGAACAAAATAGACTCAGTAAGAGGTGTCACTGTGTAAAGTCAGATCAATCATCAACATTTGTTCGAGGTATCATGAAGTCTCATGGCATCAAGTCAAAAATGGGCAAGAAGCCCATTTTTTTTCATCTAGAGGTACAGAAAGCCCATGCCACCTAATTACACCCATGTGACCAATTAACCTTATCTTTATATCTTTAGAATGTGGGAAGAAACCAGAGCACCTAGAGGAAACCTACGTAGCCATGGGAGAATGTATGAACTCCTTACGGACAGCAGTGGAATTATAGTTGTGTCATGGCAATAGCATTATGTGAACCACTGCACCTGCTGTTCTGGCCCAAACCTCCTCCTAATTACCAGCAAACCTTCGCTGTTTGATCATTAGTCAGCAGTATCATCAGGCAGAATTTATTCACCAGTACACTGAGGTTCAGTTTGGATTCAGCCAGAATCGATTATAATAAAATTTTATGCAGCCTTGGTACAAACCAAGAGGATAAGTGGTGATGGCCGCACTTGTCATCAACCTGCCCCAGTAACACTTAAGTCTGTGGGGCCTAGACAAAGTCAAGTTACGTTTATTGTCTTTTAACTATATACATGTATATTGCCAAACAAAACATTTTTCTGAACCAGGGAGTAAAGCATAGTTGTATACATAAAACAGTAACTTATGAAAGTAAGGATAAAATCTACAGACAAATTACACATACATAAATTAAATATTGTAAAGTATAGAACAGATTAGCCAATGACAATTCGTATGTGTTGCCCAAGGAGTTCAGAAGCCTAATGGCCTGGAGGAAGAAAAACTTCTTCCCATCCTGACCACTCTTGTTTTTATGCATCAGAGTCTCCTGCCTGATGGTAGTAAGTCAAAGGGGATGCTGGATGGATGGTTGGAATCCTTAATAATACAAAGGGCCCTGCATATGGGTGGTAGGGAGACCCCTCTGATCCTCTCAGCCATTCTCACAGTCCTTTGTAGGGACTTCCCGTCTGTTGCTCAGCTCTTCACATGCTTAGAATCCAAAGAAGGATAAGTGTGGATAGATGTGGCCTCATGGGTTCCTGTGGGCGGTGTCCTAGATGCACCACTTTAGTAATTTTATGAATGACCTTCCCTCTACAGTAGGTTAAGAGGTCAGATGATTGCTGCTGATGGTGCATTTTCATTTATAGAATATGGAACATAGAACAAAAAAAAACACAACACACCCCCTCCAGCCCTCAATGTTGTGTCTACCTGTTAACCAACTCCAAGATCAATCTTACACTTCCCTCTCACATAGCCCTCCATTTTTTCTTCTCTCCCATGGTATGCCATTCCCTTAGCTAGACAAACTCACTTGCAGTAATGCATGCTCATTCACTGCACAGTATCAGTAACATTTCACCAAGCATGGGGTAAATAATTAAGGAAGACATCACAGGCCGCAGATTGTACCAAAGAGCCTCCTCGGATGCACTGGACTGCTATCGTCGCTACTAGGTTTATCACTCAAAGTGATCAATGCCGTATTGAAAACACTACTCTGCACACATGCGATGAAATGGTTAAAGTTAAATAGAAATTGAGATCCTCCGACTGGCAAGAGACTATGTAGTCCGGATGCCCTCCGACGGTCGGAGTCGTCCTAGCTGTCAACTCAGGGCAGTAAGACACGGAGAACAAGCTGTTGCCCGTATAGTAGTCTCCCCCCTCCCCTCCAGGTAGCTGATGAATCCAAAGGCACAGCAGGGACCGATACTGCTTGGCACCAGCGGCGTCGCAAGGATTGCGCCAGACCGTGCTGAACTCAACGTTAGGGACTCCCGTTCCGGATTTTTCCCCGGGGTTTACTCCTCAAGCCTTCCCTGTGAGTGGGTACAGCTGCAGGGCAACGAAGGTTTGAAATCAGTTTTCCCTCTGCTAGATAGGTTGTCAATCACTGCTGACGAGCACATCTGCCTTCGCCTCTTCAGTCAGTAGAAACTGTTCGGCCGGGCTTACTAGCTAAACCACACGTGAAGGTCAGGAGCTGGACTTGGTTGTCAGAGGCTATTTGAGATGCACACTATCGGGAGCACTCGATAGGAAGTGGGATCTTATCCGCACTCCAGCCCTCACCACCGGGTATAACAACCTTAAGGAACCGTATGCCAGTGACTGCATGATGTAATGACAGTCGGCATCTCCATGGGCACTGGAAGTCCACACGACATTTACTCACTAGGCTTCTCCAAGATTTTCATAATTTCCTGACAAGAACAATAAATGCATTTGAGTTAGATCCATTAGGTTCGCGTTTCCGTCCGCTCCACAACTACAACCGGAGTCACTAAAACCACGAATTATCAGCCCAGCTTCTTCGTGCAGCAACTGAACCATCCTGCGGGTTTGAAAACGGAGCAATTGACAGCGGCCGGACAATCGTGTTAGCTGACGTCTGCCTACTCCGAGTGCATTTGAATGAGAGAACTCGCTCCCTCGATATTTATAGTGGCGACATGTGAAACCAACCCCCCGAGCAACCTGCTCGGGTAACGCAGCCCACTAATTCCTAGTCAGCGGAGAGGGGTGCGGAGCAAGCTGGAACCGGTTTACAGCACCAGGCTATACACGAGGGTGGCTTTGTGTGTTCCGTTCATCCTCGCGAAATAACCAATCCTCCCGCGGGTGCGTCAAGCTGCAGCCAGTCCAATCTCAAACCCTCGCACCAAGCTTTGCTCTGCGGCGGTTGAGGACGTGCCGGGTGCTGAGGACGGGGGGAGGAGAGTAATAGGAAAGTGCAGCTCAGAAACATGCCCTTCGGCCCATCTAGTCCGTGCCAAATAATTTAATCTGCCTTCTGCCATTGACCTGCACCGGGACCATAGCCCTCCACGTACCTATCCAAACTGCTCTTCAGCGCTGAAAGCGAGGTGGCATGCACCACTTGCGCCGGCAGCTCATTCCACGCACTCACGATACTCTGAATGAAGAAGTTCCCCCTCATGCTCCCCTTTAATTTTTTCACCTGTTCACCCTTAACCCATGACATGCAGTCAGACAAGTACTCTCTTCTCTGCTCCTAAACCCTGCATAAAGGATGCCTTCAAAACAGACTGGATAGCACCACTTGGCATTTTACTGGAGGACGCTGGCTCTATCCTCAACTTTAAGTGACGCCTCAGCAACCAAACTCGTTCGCGCGAGTTTAATCACGATATAACTTTCGAGAGCAGACTCAAGTTTGTCAACTTTCTCACAAAGCCAAAAAAAAAAAATACGACAGAGTAGGATACAACTCGAATAGCCTGACGAAGCTAAGCAGTCTGCGGAGAATTAGTATGGTTCCGTTTTAGCATTAACTTTAGCACGATGGAATTAGCCGGATTGGTTTATGCGCGTTGGGGTTTGCGGTACCAATAAGCTCACATGAAGAATTTCCCCCTGTCGGAACAGTTCGGACAACCGGCGCGGCTCTCCAGTGCCAGGTCCTCGCCGCCGCTTCGAGCCCCGCCGCCTCTCCACCAGCTACACTTTCCAAAGCAGTTCAAAGTTACTTTTAGAAGCAGGCACCTTTCCAGCATGCGTCCTGCGGTTGAAAACAAGCAGACTGGGGGATAAAGATCCCATCCTAAATTTCGTGGGAGGTTCGTGGAAAAGAAAGAGGCAGGCCGTGAATTCCATCTCAATCCGTTCTTCTTGATTAAGCTCTTAACCGCACTGCCTCTTGACAGTATTTTTTTTAATGTTTTAAAATTCCCGGCCAGTGATTAACCTCGTTGGACGGTTAAGGTATCGGTCACTTCTATCAACTGTTTCGTGACGGGATAGTCAATAGAACTTCTCGCTTCCCCCGCGAGGCAGCCTCCTCCTGTATAATTCACGAAATTACTTGAGTGCATCAGACATCGCGCTGGTAATTACGTGATATACCACTGTCCGGTTAGTTTAGCATCAGCCACGAATTAAGACACAATTCTTGTTTTATACTCAATCTGCGTTATACTAAGTCTCCGGCGCTGGAATATCTTAGAGCAAAATCATGCGCTTCGCGCACTCGCTGATTGTTGAACCCGCACCTCTAGCTACCTCATGTCTAATCCCGCACCTGTTCTGCGCAAACCGGCGGAGGAGATAGTTCAAGCCGCAGCCCTCTTCACACGCCTGTCAGACAGAATTAAACGCGACAGCCGCAACGTACGAAATGACCTGAACCCGCAGACCCGTGCGAACGAATGTCCTTGCGCAAGGGGACTGCGATACCGCACAGCGCCCGCATTTTACCACACCTGTAACGCGGAGAGGCGAAAGTTGTGTGGAGGTACTTACTCTTTGGCGTATTGCCGTGGCCGCAGACTCTCCGCAGATCATAGCCATTCCTGTCCATGGCGACCTTCCTCTGTCTGCCGGTCTGTGAACGTGCACTGTTGGCAGAAAACAGTAAGTTCCCTTTTTAGGGTCGGTGCCTGTGCAGTGTTCACACAAAAAGCCAACCTTTTACGCTTTCCCATGGTGTCCCCTCTCGCCACTCCTATATCCCCTATGGGGGGAGGGGGAGAGGGGAGGGAGCAAACTGCAGACTTCCTCACGCACCGTCTGCAGGGACCTTGGAGAGGATTCCAACCCGACGCAGTATATTTTGAGAAATAAAACAACTGAACTTGTAACAGGAGAACAGGGAATGGCTCTCAGACTAGGGGTCCCACCGGTGGGTGGCACTGTTTTCCTGCCTTGTCCACCCATAATATACACCTGCCCTCCCCGTGCACCCTGCTTCTGGGCTCAAGTACAAGTGGTTGGAACGAGTTTGATGAAACAAGTTGTCACAGATCATGGAATACTACAGCACAGGAAGAGGCGCTTCGGCCCATCCAGTCCGTGCCGAACTAATATGCTGCCTAGACCCATCACTGTGCACCCCGACCATAGGCCACCATAACTCTCCCACCCATTTACCTATTCAAATTTCTCTTAAATGTTGAAATCGAACCCCTTCAGCAGGAAGCTCGCCCCACTCTCTCGTCACCCTATTTGGGAGGTTTCAGCTCCTCTTTGGCAACTAGTTTCCCCTCATATTCCTCTTAAACATTTCATCTTTCATCCTTAACCTCTAGCTCGAGAGAATAAAGTCCTAACCTGTTCAGCCTTTCCCCGTAACTCAATGTCCTCATGTCCGGATGACATCCTGGTAAATTTCCTTTGCACTGGTTCAATCCTATTGATCTTTCCTGTGTGTAGGTGACCAGAACTGTACACCATACTCCAGATTAGGCCTACTACCAACGTTATATACAACTTCAACAATGTCAATAATGTTGTGATGTTTCCGGTCAGTTGCAAACGAAAATAGATATACTGCAAGTTCGCCCGAATTATGTAAAACACTCAATATGTTTTCCCAACATTTTAAAACTATATGCCGCTACATTAGATTTTTGTTCTACTTCTTCACCTTCCTCCAGATTCAATCTATTACCTAGAAGAGTCTGTGTGGGAGGTTTCGGCTCCTTTTGCCAACTAGAGTCCAAACCTTGCGGCGGAAATTCAGGACATTCATTTATAAAGGCTTCACAACCCCCTTTAATATACAAACAAGCACCTCACTATCTATACAAAATAAGCAGCAGCAGAGCGGAGGTCATCTCCGGTTAATGAAAGTGGATCCGGGACACACGCTGACCGAAGCTGTGACTTGGCGCTGAGCGACGTGAGCAGGTGTAGTCGAGAACAGGTCGGATCTCCGCCCATCGGCGCCGCGGGTTCTTTGCCGCTTTCCGCACAACAGGCAACGCCACGGCACGGTTCATTTGGTAGCAGCGTCGCTCCTGAGCTAGGGAATATTGGGCTGAAGACAGAGGAAGAAAATCAGACCATTCGGCCCGTCGAGTCTGCTTCGCCGTTCCATCATGGCCGATTTATTTTCCCGCTCAAGCATTCTCGAGCTCAGAGTGCTAACAACCGAGGGAACGCTGAAGGAGTGACACAGGCGCTGTGCTGGAGGAATTCGGCCGGTCAGGCAGCATCTGTGGAGGGGAATAAACAGACGACGTTTGGATTAGTTGAAGGAGTGCTACCTTGTCAGAGGTGTCGGTTTTCAGCTACTACCAAGGATTCCTCAGGGCAATTTCAGGGAAAAGAACGGATTTATTATTCAGCCAAGGTCACTGGAAGGGTATTCAGAGACACAGGGGATATAGCAGCACCTGAGACATTGGAAAAGTTGGGAATCCATGTGAAAGTACATAGACTGGAAACATTAATTCAAAGATTCAAAGTATGTACACAGAATACAACTCTAAGATTCATCCTCCCTCTTTGATAGGAGAGAAGCAATGGAGTCCATCATGGGCTTGTCACCAGGCCTCCAGGCTGCACACTCCATTCCAAACCTCACCGGACTCCCTTGGGGCTAATGGGCTCAAAAACACTCCAAAATGTAAATCACAGGTTCCAATTGCACGCAGATTAGAAATAGAATCATACTTGAAAGAAATAAAAGGGGTAGTTTTGTGAACTGTCTGGAGAACATCACCGTTGGTCACGGTGTTTGCTGGCACTATCATTCTGCCTCAACTTCTCCATGGAAGCTGCCTGATCTTAAGCAGATTACTAACATTTATAGATTTTATCACTGAAGGGAATTGACCTGAATTGTCCCCACATTTTCTGATGTAATGGAATGCAGGTATAGTGAGTTACTTCTAAGTACAAATGTCAGAGTTTATATATATATATATATATAAGACCATAACACATAGGAGCAGAATTAGGCCATTCTGTCCATTGAGTCTGTTCTGCCATTTCATCATGCTTGATCAATTTCCCTGTCAACCCCTTTTTCCTGCCTTCTCCCCATTACCTTTCACATCCTGACTAATCAACCTATCAGTCTCTGTCTTAAGTGTACCCAGTGACCTGGCCTCCACAGTCACCAGTGGCAGTTAATTTCAGACTTGCCACCCTCTGGCAACAGAAATTCCTCCTCATCTCTGTTCTCAATGGTTGCCCCTCCATTTTGACGTGGTTCCCTCAGGTCCTAGACTTCCCCACTAAAGGAAACATCCTCTTCACATCCATTCTCTCTAGGCCTTTCAACATTCAATAGGTTTTAGTGAGATCCACCCCCCCCCATTCTTCTGAATTCCAGCAAGTACATGCCCAGAGCCTTCAATTGCTGTCGATGATAACCCTTCCATTCCCAGAATCGTTCTTGTGAACCTCCTCTGAAACCTCTCCAACGTCAGCACATCCTTTCTTAAATAAAATGCCTGAAACTGCGCACAATACTCCAAGTGAGGCCTCATCAGTGCTTTGTAAAGCTACACCATTACATCCTTGCATTTATATTCTAATCCGCTCGAAAAGAATGCTAATATAGCATTTGCCTTACAACAAATTCAACTTGCAAATTAACTTTTAGGGAATCCTGCACAAGGACTCCGAAATCCCTTTGCACCTCAGATTTTTGAAGTTTATCCTTGTATTGAAAATAGTCTATGCTTATATTCCTTCTATGAAAGTGCATGAGAAAGTGCTCATTCTCCTAACCTGTCTAAGTCATCCTGCAGCCTCTCCCTCTGCTTCCTCAACACTACCTGTCCCTCCACCTGTTGTCTGCAAACTTGGCCAGGAAACCATCAATTTTATCACCGAAATTGTTGAAATACAATGTAAAAAGAAGTGGTCCCAACCCAGACCCCTGTGGAATGCCACTGGTTACTGACAGCCAATCCAAAAAGGATCCTTTTATTTCCACTCTTTGCCTCCTGCCAATCAGCCAATGCTGTATCCATGCTACTACCTTTTCAGTAATACCCTGGGCTCTTCTTTAGCAACCTCAAGTGCGGGACCTTGTCAAAGGACTTCTGAAAATCCAGAAGATATATATATATATAGACTTAAATAGAGGGGTACTAATAAAGTTTATATCTTACCATATACAACCCTGAGATTCATTATCTTGCAGTCATTTACAGTAGAGAAAAGAAATTCAATAGAACATATGAAAAACTATGCACAAAGACTGACAAACAACCATGTGGGAAAGAAGAGAAACTATGCAAACACAAAACACACACACACACACACACACACACACACACACACACACACACACACACACACACACACACACACACACACACACACACACACACACACACACACACACACACACACACACGCCATTCTACTGATAACATGAGTTGTGGAGTCTTGAAAGGGAGTCCACAGGATGTGTTCAGTGTTGTGGTGAGTGAACCTATCCATAATGGTTTAAGAGCCTAATAGCTGAAAGGTTATAACTGTTTCTGAACCTGTGGTGTGGGACCTAAAGCTCCTGTAACCCCTTCCTGATGGCAGCAAAGAGAGGAGAGCATGGCCTGGGCAGTGAGGTTCCCTGATGATGGATGCTGCTTTCTTCTGGCAGAGCTCCTTACAGATGTGCTCAATAGTGGGGAAGACATTGCCTGTGATGGACTGGGTTGTATCCACATTTTGTAGACTTTTCTGTTCAAGGGCATTGGTGAGTCCATACCAGGTCATGATGCAACCAGTGAGAATACTCTGCTCTGTGCAGCTAGTCATCAAAGTTTTAGATGACATGCTAAATCTGTGCAAACTTCGAAGAAAGTAGAAATGTTTTCCTCACTGTACTTTGAGAATACAGATACTAAGGCACAAGGATCAACTTTATTCGCCATATACATTTACAGGAATTGGGAACTTGCTGGAGTGTGTTGGTTAGGGTCCACACACAACAAACAATGACATACAACAGTTATAAAGCATAATGAATTATATTACAAATAGTTCAAGACTAAAGTATGGATATGGATAAAATGTACAGAAATAAAGTTAAATATTGTGGCAGTGCAATGTCACTACTGGATAGTGGAACCAGAACGAGGTGTGCAGTGGTGGAGAAAGTACTTGAACATTCCTTTCAGTGGACACAAAAGGCTGTGATGGACTTGGGTATGCATCTAACCATTTAGAATTTTAAACGTCTGTTTGTATCAAACAATTAGGCTTTTCCAATTTATTTTGAAGATGTTCACATTTTTTCTTAGGTCTTTGAACACTGTCAACATTCCGGTACAGAGTTTGCCTCTCCTCTTCCACTCCCCTCCCCTGTGACAAATATATGTCTCTCTTTACGCTTTCTGTTGCATCTTACCGTTCCTGGATTCTCCAATATTCTTGTCACTATGTTGCAAGAGTTTTGAAACTGTTTCCCCTTAACTCATGTCTTTGTTATTTATGTATAAGGAAATTTACTAGACTCTGTGGTTGAGGCTGTGACCTTTGGTTCTGCAACCCCAGCCACTGAAAGTATCCTCCCTATATCTAATCTCTTTAGTCATGTTAATTTTTTTTTCCCAAGGTTTTCCATGAGATCCATCTCTTTCTTCCACACCCCACAGTATAGAGGACATAACAATCTCAGCAATCGTGCCATTGTAACCCTTTGTTGCACTCACTACATGCCAAAGACACCGTTCCTCAGGCGTGGAGACCAGCCTACGGCTCCTCAACTGAAATCAACACACAAAGCTCTGCATGGAGTTGAATCCATTTCCAGTTTAAGATGGCACTACTGAAGGTGAGCGACAGCTTGCTTCAGGCAAGAAATTTGACTGAAAACATTATTAGCAGTACCATTTCTGAAGTAAGTCACGGTAAACTATCACTGCAAACAATGCAGAGGCGAGTGAAGGTGAAACGAATTCGAGGGATGAGCCATGCTGAGGTGTTGCAAAATTGACACAGGTGGAATTGGAGTAAGCAATTTGGACAAGAGGAGTGAGTATCGATGCCCGTCCAACTAACCCTGGTGTGAGGTTGGATCACTCTAAGCGCTGAGCTGATTTGGAGAGGTCGAGAATGGCTTTGGGCTGGGCCGGCGTGGTCTGGGCCTGGAGCATTTCACTGCAGCCAGACCCAGATCCTAACGCGAGGCACAAGCCACTGTTTGGAATTTAAATGTCAACCCAGATAGACTGGAAAGGCAGGGTGTCGGGACTGGAGGCGATATTCAGGCCAATTTTGTGCTGAGGCTGTGAGATTGCCCTGGCTGCTGTGCTTCATGTCTGTAAGCTTCATGGTGATCTGTCCCGCTAGTGTGATGAACTTAAGACCGAGACTTTGCTGCTCACTTCTATTGCTTGCATGATTTGTATTTTTTTTTCTCTTTCTCTGAGCACTGGGTGCTGGTCCTTTTTTTTATTGTTTTATTTGGGTTCCTTGTTTTATGGTTGCTTGTAAGCAGACAGATCTCAAGGTTGTATAATTGATACATTCTTTGATATTAAATGTACTTTGAATCTTTGAATCAAGGCCCGGTACAGTTGCAAAAATATATCATTACTCTTGCAATCAATTCCTGTTGCAGCAAGGACCAATAAACCATATTTAAAATTCAGCCCATTCTTTGCTAGCTCTCTGAGCAATGCCATTCTCTTATTTACTGTAACAATTCTGTTTCATGTGCCCATTAACCACTTGATTCTCCCACCACCCTTACACAATTTATGACAATTAATTGATCTAAAACATCTACATATCCTTGTGATGTGGGATGATTCCAGATAATGTGGGGGTAAGAATCAAGATTTTCATGTGTTTGTTGAAACATACAGTGAAGTACATTGTTTGTATTAACAACCAACACACCCAAGGTTGCACTGGGGACAGCCCACAAGTGTCATCACTCATTTCAGTGGCAGTATAGCATGTCCACAATTCTAGGCAGAACACAACAAGCAACAAAACAACAACATCAAAAACAAGCTCTGTTCCTCCCTCCCTCCCTCCCATGCACATACGCGGTCCTTTAACCCCAGGACAGGCCTCCAGTTCCAGTGGACACATACTCAGGCCTGCAGTCACCACAGCAGACTCACAGAGATTCAACAGGCCTCAAATTCCTGACCTCTGATTCATCCTTGGTCTTCAATCCTTGGCATCCATTCCAGGGCATGCCAAATCACCGAAGCAACCAGTTCACATGGAGAATGTGGGAACTCCATTCAGCCCGAATTGACTGGAGCTGTGGGAGAGCTACACTCTCTTCAGAGCCCACTTACCTTCCTAACTGCCTGTTGCACCTGAACACTTGCTCTCAGTGACATTCTCCTCTTGTTGCACCTTCCCTTTTCCCATTCCATCACAATTCAGATAGGCATGTCTTTCTGTTTTTAGAACCAAAATAGATATTCTCATACTTTCCACATTAAACTGAATCTGCTTTCCACTCACCCACTTACCCAACATATCTAAATTGCATTGAAGTATCCTTGCATCCTCCTCATAGTTCACATTCCCAGGGGCAAACCCAGCAGAGCTACATTTATTACCCTCATCTACATAGCTGGGACTGAAACACAGAGCTTAATGGCAACCCACTAGTTATTGCTGTCCAGCTGAAGAAGGACCAGTTCAATCATACTCTCTGCTTCCTGATTGTCAACCTATGGCAATCCATGCCAGTATTATACCCCTAATTACATAAACTTTAATTTTGTTCAGCAACATTTTGCTGGAAGTGCTCCTTATCTGGGAATACATCAACAATATCCAAAAGCACTACATTCACTGGCTCCTCCTTTTATTAACTCTACCAGTTACACCCTGAAAAATCTCCAGTAGATTTATTGAGTATGATCATAACTTCCTGTTTCTGACTGTAGAAAATTTACTCTTGTCCTTTTTTTTGTTTATCACATTGTTACATTTTATGTACTCTACAAGCTTATACTCCCATCTTTATGTTCACATTTCAAGCACCTTCCACATAGAAGATGCGGATTTGTCCAAAAACAGCTGTTCCCAATTAACCCTCCTTTGATCCTGCCTAATTTGTCCTACCATAATTTAGCATTCTTCTGCAAGGAGCAGACTTATTCTTTTTAGGAATTGTGATCAGTGTTTCCCAAATGCTTCCCCTCCCACAACTGAAAAATCAGTCACATGGCCAGTCTCACTATTCAATATGAGGGCAATATAGCCCCTCCTCTTGTTAGACTACTTCCTAACCTTCTTCTTTAGCCCTTCACCACTACAGGGGGATAGGCCGCTGATAGCAACTCGCCAGAGTCTTCTATGCAGGACCAGTCTTTCAAGTTGTCCCCAAGCGTAGCCCATTTTCAAAGATCCTTCTCCTCCCAAGGATGAGATCTTTGGAGGTTCTATTAGTGTTTCTGTAGCTCTGAGTTTCTTTAGGATGTGGTTGTTCACAGGTTTGGATTATTTACATACAGTTTTATCAGAAGCCCCTGGAAGAACCTAACAAATCCTGCCCTGTCTAAACCTCTTCTAAGGAGACCCCAGTCTACACTGGGGAAGTTGTCACCCGCTGACCACCTCACTAAAGCCCTCAACTCTAGTTCCAGTTCGTTAATGTGGTTAGTCAGGAGCTGAAGCTGGGTGCACCACCTACAGGTGAAGTTATGATGGACGTACGAAGTCTCCCTGATCTCCCATATCCCTCAGGAGAGGCAGGCATCTGCCCTAATTGACTCAAATAGCAAAATTCAAAATGAAGTCTCTGGAGTCAAAGCCTCAGCACTTATATTCAAAGATATCAAACATGGCCTTCTTTTTATATTTGAAAACAACTTTTAAAACATTACCTGCTCCTCCCCTCTATCAATGGTCCCTCTAATTTGTAATGACTAGTGCTATGCGATTTTTTTGCCTAGTGTCAACATGTGCACACCGAATAATTTCTTCAGTAAAAGCAGTATAAATAAGCCAGTTCTAAAATCTACAAATATATCACAAACTCCATGTTGTCAACACTGTCTGCATCAGAAACTGGAAAAGGAAATGTGATTGTGTACGACCGTGAAATATACTTAATATGCCAATGAGGTAGTGGGTGACAACCTTTTGTGTGCTGGTAGCAAAAGATGTGTGTGCATGCATTACCTTAGAGGGAACATTGCCCTCCACTACCTCGGCTCCTGGCACCAGAACTCAGAAGTCTTTATCTGCTAATGACTTCTGAAATGCTGATCACTCCACCCATCTGCTGCTAAAACTGTCAGGAGTAAACAACAGGTAATATTACAGATGACAAAAGCTTTCTATTTTAGCCCCCATTTTTCTGTTTGAGATGATGGACTTGAAGCTGCCAAACTTTGGTGAGGCCAAATCTGGAGAAACAGATTCTACTGCATGTAATCACAGCTGAAAGTGTCATGAGCTGACTGTGCTGAGTGATTCAAAGTTCAAAGTAAATTTAATATCAAAGTGCATATATATCACAATGTAGTATCCTGAGATTCATTTTCTTGTCGGCATTCACAGTAGAATTGGCTTTTCTGCAGTTTGTTGTTTTGCATGTGGAGTAGGCATCTACAATGCACCATCATGGTGGTCCAACTCTACCCGCCACCAAGGTTGATATTCATCTATCTCATTAGCTTCTCACTTTACAGAATCAGAATCAGGTTTATTATCACTGACATACAATACTGTGCGAAAGGCTTTGGCACATATATAGCTAGGGTGCCTAAGACCTTTGCACAGTACTGTATATTATGTCTTTCCAGTTACAATATATAACATTTAATACTACTGAGCTAATAGAAAGCTAAGTACTCTTATTTCTGTTTCCCAAACACCTTCCTGTTTTCACCAATATACAGTATTGTGCATACATCTTAGTGTCATGAGCCCTGTAGTCTTCTATAGCGAGCCATAGAGCATTGGACTCCTATGTGTCTCGAGCATCTGTATTTATTAACTCTTGTCTTAACTAGAGTCTTTAAGCTTTTGTGCTTTCTGTTTAATCTTGTTGCATTTATTTTGACTGGCACAGGCTTTCTATATTCTGTGATTATTTAAAGTGGACTCCTGGTTAGCATTTATCGCGGGGTCCTCGTGATGAGAGTGATTCATCTTGTGGTGTCATTCAGTCGTGCCCAATTATTCTTTTGGAATTCCTATGTATAAACTCTTGTTTCCATCTCAATGTGGGACTCTGTCATTCCTCTGCATCTGTGTTCAGTTATTGTCAGTTTTCACTGAGACACTTAGTCACCTTAGCTAGAAATTTGTTATCTGTGGCAGCGGTTGAGTGCAATACACTAAATATTACTGTAATTTATAATACAAAATACAAACCCCATTTCCAGAAAAGTTGGGATATTTTCCAAAATGCAATAAAAACAAAAATCTGTGATATGTTAATTCACCTGAACCTTTATTTAACTGACAAAAGTACAAAGAAAAGATTTTCAATAGTTTTACTGACCAACTTGATTGTATTCTGTAAATATACACAAACTTAGAATTTGATGGCTGCCACACACTCAACAAAAGTTGCGACAGAGGCATGTTTACCATTGTGTTACAACACCTTTCCTTTTAATAGTACTTTTTAATCATTTTGGAACTGAGGATACTAATTGTAGTAGATTTATAATTGGAAATTTTGTCCATTCTTGCTTGATATAAGACTTCAGCTACTCAACAGTCCGTGGTCTCCATTGTCTGATTCTCCTCTTCATGATGCCCCATACATTTTCAATAGGAGATAGATCTGGACTGGCAGTAGGCCAGTCAAGCACACACACTCTGTGTCTACAAAGCCATGCTGTTATAGCCCGTGCAGAATGTGGTCTGGTATTGTCCTGCTGAAATAAGCATGGACGTCCCGGGAAGAGACATCGCCTTGTTGGCAACAAATGTCTCTCTAAGATCCTAATATATGCCTCAGAGTCAATGGTACCTTCACATACATGCAACTCACCCATGCCGTGGGCACTGATGCACCCCCATACCATCACAGATGCTGGCTTTTGCACCTTTCACAGATAACAGTCAGGATGGTCATTTTCATCTTTGGCACGGAGAACTCGACACCTGTTTTTTTCCAAAAACTAGCTGAAAGTAGTTTTTCAAAGTACTCCGGAGCCCAGGTGGCTATAATTGTCACAGTAGCATGACAGTTTCTTAGGCAGTGCCGCCTGAGGACTCGAAGATCACAGTGGTTTCTGCCCTTTATGCACTGACATGTCTCTGAATTCTCTGAATCTTTTCACAATATTATGTACTGTAGATGTTGAAAGACCTAAATTCTCTGCAATCTTGCATTGGGAAATGTTCTTTTTGAACTGACTAACAATTCTCTCATGAACTTTGGCACAAAGAGGTGAGCCACGACCCATCCTTGCTTGCAAAGACTGAGCCTTTGATGGATGCTACTTTTATACCCAATCGTGATACCTCACCCGCTACCAATTAGCCTGCTTAATGTGGAGTCTTCCAAACCAGTGTTACTTGAATATTCTGTGCAATTTTCAATCTTATTTTAACTCTGTCCCAACTTTTGTTGAGTGTGTTGCAGCCATCAAATTCTAAATTTGTGTATATTTACAAAATACAATTAAGTTGGTCAGTAAAACTATTTGAAAATCCTTTCTTTGTACTTTTGTCATTTAAATAAAGGTTCACGTGAATTAACATATCACAGATTTTTGTTTTAATTGCATTTTGGAAAATATCCCAACTTTTCTGGAAATGGGGTTTGTATATAAAAATAGTGTAAAAGGAGAGCAAAATAGAGAGGTAGTGTTAAATATGTTTGTACAAAAAAATCTAGAGTTACACATACAAAATGCTGGAGGAACTCACTAGGCCAGGCAGCATCTATGGAGGGGAATAAACATCAACGCTTTGGTCCAACACACTTCATCAGGTCTAGTGAATAGTCCTGGCCCAAAGTGTTGATGCTTCATTCCTTTCTATATATGCTACCCAACCTGCTAAATTCCTCCAGTGTTTTATTTGCATTAGTGAGGTAATGTTAATGGGTTGATGGAACTTCTCCTGTCCCATTTAGTACCAGTGTGAAAGTGGAGCTTTGCATGCCTTACTGGTCTATTGGCTATGCCTATTTGCCCAAACAACATATCATCGAGAATGGGACAGTCAGGCCTGAGCCAGCAAAGTCATTTAGAAACTATTTCCATCTATCTATGCCAAAAATATGCTAGAATCTTCAAAGGTGGAAGATTTTGAGTCTTCTTTCCTGGCAGGTTTTCTAATCTATGTTTCACTGCTTTGGAGAAATATGCTAAGAATGATGTTCTTATTGATCAGTTCAAAAATCCGAGGGATATGTTTGGTATTCTTCTATTCTCACTTCATTAATTGGCAAAGGTTAGAAGCTGCTTTTGCAATGTGCATTTGGAGCTCTCCACCAAGAGGAATACTGTTTCTGTGAAGTACTATGCAAACTAGAGAGGGAGGCAAGTTGGCATATTGAGTTGACATTTTCCAGTAAGATGTTGTTGAATTTGATCCTGGTCGAAGCAACAACTCCCTGTCCTATAACAACCATCTTAACACTAATAGGGGGATCATGGTATGGCAATGGCAAACAATGCAAGAGGTGGTGAAGTTAATCTTCTGTTTACCTAACCAGCACAACATCATCTTCCCAGAAGCACTTTTTGGTGAGGGCTTCTTGCACTTTTGTCATGCAGTCTTAACTAGTTAAAAAGCTTTCTGCCTGATTTTGCATCAAGATGTTCTGTCTCTGTGTCTACAGGGAAAACGTAAGTCAGGATCACAGGAAAATGAAGACATACCAAACAGAAAATGGGCCAAAACACATCATTTCCTTTCTCATGTCTTTTTGGTTGTAAAGAACGTAGAACAGTACAGCACAGTACAGGCCCTTAGGATGATGATATTGTGCCAACCCTCGATCAGTATCCAACATTCCCTCTAAATTTTTGCAGCTATGTGGACCAGCCATTGCT
The DNA here is from genome assembly GCF_030144855.1 of Hypanus sabinus. Lineage (NCBI taxonomy): Eukaryota > Metazoa > Chordata > Chondrichthyes > Myliobatiformes > Dasyatidae > Hypanus > Hypanus sabinus. The sequence goes on along the minus strand of NC_082712.1, from coordinate 167,236,287 downwards.
CTGAGCAGGAAATTTTTACATGACATGAAAACTATGTGGCATTTTACAGGTTTTTTTGTGATATGCCCATTGTGAATATTCAGAATGAAAATGGAAAAATCACATACTGTTCTTTAAATTTTATTTATTAATTGAAATTTATCATTAAATACAGTACAACAAAGAAAATCTTACAGCTTTCATAAACTTTATCTCATCTGTCTTTATTACAAATCCATTGTCTATAAACATTGTCCAGATTTGTTTTGCATCCAGATGAGAGATTAATCTTAATCCTTATTAGATCATCCAAATGTTCCAATTACTTCTGAATTTATATTTGTTTGAATTCATAAGACTGAATCTACATTCACAGTCCGCACTAAAGGTTTAACAAGTTCCAACAAGAACTGAAGTACTGACTTCCATTCTGTGTCTATTGTTACAATTTTTAACAGTGTTGTAACTTGAAACACTGACAATGTAAATACGTTGAAGCTCTAAATGTTTCAAAGTTAAGGCTGTGGTATGCTTATTTAGAAAATTTATATGTTGTTCATTAACTTATTTAATTATAGGGTATTTCACAATTACATTATCATAGATTTCAAAATTATATTATTGTATAAAAGAAATTTTCAACTGCACTGCAAACAAGACTATGTGTATGTGAGCATTGCAGTTACTGTGCGGCCACACACTCTCACAGCCTAGAGGTAACAATGAATAAAACCCTACCCTCTAACATTGCCCTCCACTTTTCTTTCATCCAAGTAGCTGTCTAAGAGTCTCTTAAATGTCTTGAATTTATCTGCCTCTACCATCACTCCTGGCAGTGCATTCCATGTCCTTACCTCTCTATGTGTATAAAACTTACCACCAACATATCCCCCCCACACTTTCCTTCTAACCCATTAAAATAAAGCCATCTAACTATATGGCAATCTGCATGCAGTCACTGAAAGTAACAGATCAGACTCTGGTTTAGGGGAAGCCAACTTTTGGTGAAAACTGTTGAGATTCAAGATTGTCTAATGTCATTTCCAGTACACAAATGTAAAGGAGAACAAAATAATTATTACTCTGGATCTGATGCCACACAAATAAAAACACAATAAGATTTGATAAGGTACCCCGTGCAAGGCTTATTGAGAAAGTAAGGAGGCATGGGGTCCATGGGGACATTGCTTTGTGGATCCAGAACTGGCTTGCCCACAGAATGCAAAGAGTTGTTGTAGATGGGTCATATTCTGCATGGAGATCTGTCACCAGTGGAGTGCCTCAGGGATCTGTTCTGGGACCCTTACTCTAGTGAATCTTATAAATTACCTGGATAAGGAAGTGGAGGGATGGGTTAGTAAATTTGCTGGTGACACAAAGGTTGCAGGTGTTGTGGATAGTGTGGAGGGCTGTCACAGGTTACAGTGGGACATTGATAGGATACAAAACTGGGCTGAGAAATGGCAGATGGAGTTCAACCTGGATAAGTGTGGAGTGGTTCATTTTGTAGGTCAAATATGATGGCCAAATATAGTATTAATGGTAAGACTCTTGGCAGTGTGGAGGACCAGAAGGATCTTGGGCACTGAGTCCATAGGACGCTCAAAGCAGCTGCGCAGGTTAATTCTATGGTTAAGAGGGCGTATGGTATATTGGCCTTCATCAATCATGGAATTGAATTTAGGAGCTGAGAAGTAATGTTGCAGCTATATAGGACCCTGGTCAGACCCAACTTGGAGTACTGTGCTCAGTTCTGGTCGCTTCACTACAGGAAGGCTGTGGAAGCCATAGAAAGGGTGCAGAGGGGATGTACAAGGATGTTGCCTGGATTGGGGAACATGCCTTATGAGAATAGGTTGAGTGAACTTGGCCTTTTCTCCTTGGAACGAAGGAGGATGAGAGGTGATCTGATAGAGGGGTACAAGATGGTGAGAGGCATTGATTGTGTGGATAGTCAGAGGCTTTTTCCCAGGGCTGAAATAGTTGCCACAAGAGGACACAGGTTTAGGGTGCTGGGGAGTAGATACAGAGGAGATGTAAGTAAGTTTTTTACTCAGAGAGTGGTGAGTGCATGGAATGGGCTGCCAGCAATGGTGGTGGAGGTGGATACGATAGGGTCTTTTAAAAGATTTTTAGATAGGTACATGCAGCTTAATAAAATAGAGGGCGATAGGTAAGCCTAGTAATTTCTAAGGTAGGGACATCTTTGGCACAACTTCGTGGGCTGAAGGACCTGTATTGTGCTGTAGGTTTCCTATGTTTCTATGTAAGATAAAGAACACAATAATTTAAAAAAACAAAAATGTAAATACATAAAATAGCCTATATACATAGATTTAATTTATGTGCATAATGCAGTGTGTGCATAAGGTGACTGGCAGAAAATGATAAAGTAGTGGTGGTGGCGGGGTGTGGAGAGATGGATTAGTGGGTGGAGGTGTTAAACAGTCCTATTGCTTGGGAAGAGTAACTGTTTTAGAGCCTGCTAGTCATGGTGAGGATAATACATAGCCTGCTCTCTGATAGGCCAAATGGTCCATAAGCAGGGTGGGTGGGATTTTTCATGATGTTGCTGGCCCTTTTCCAGCACCTTTCTGTATGTATGTCTTTGATGGTGTGTTAGCTAATACCCGTGATGTGCTGGGCAGTTTTGAGAGACTTTCTAGACACAGTGATAAATTAATCATCTAGATCCACAAGAAAAGAGGTGGAAGCAACACACACAAAATGCTGGTGGAACACAGCAGGTCAGGCAGCATCTATAGGGAGAAACGCTGTCAACGTTTTGGGCCGAGACCCTTTGTCAGGTCAGGAGTTGTTTTGCTGTTTCCAGCAGTTCTTTTGGGGCTGATGCTGGGAAATGATTATGCCTCCTGTGCATCTTGATAGTCTATTGTTGCAACATGCCATTGAATATACTCTGTCAGATGACTCCAGCAGAACTCTTTCCAGTGATGCTAAAGAGATAAGATATTCTAGCAGTTGCTATAGTGTTTATCACCACCAATCCTCTTTGGCAGGATTATTTGCTACTCAATCAACTGTTTTCTAAACACGGGTCAAAATTCAGAAATCAGAGGTGCAAAGCCCTCGTGCAGCATCCCCTTGGGGGTTGAGTTGGTGTTAAAGAAGGCAAACGTAATGTTACCATTCATTTGGAAAGGACTAGAAGATAAAAGCAGGGATGTAATGCTGAAGTATTGTAAGGCATTGGTCTGACTGCAGTCACAGCATTGTGAGCAGTTTTGGATCCCTTATCTAAGAATTAATGTGCCAGCATTGGTAAGGGTCCAGAGGAAATTCTCAAGAATAATCCTGGGAATGAAAGGGTTAACATATGATGAGCATTAGATGGCTCTGGACCTGTATTTACTGGAGCTTAGAAGAATGGGGAGGGGTAGGATCTAATTGAAACCTACTGAGCATTGAAATGCCTAGATCTAGTGGACTTGGATTTCCTCTAGTGGGGAGCTAGGACCAGAGAGCACACAACCTCAAAATGCAAGAATGCTCCTTTAGGACAGAGATGAGGAGGGAATTCTTTAGCCAGAGGGTGGTGAATCTGTGGAGTTCATTGCCACAGATGGCTGTGGAGGCCAAATCATTGCATATATTTAAAGCAGAGGTTGATAGGCCTTTAATCAATAAGGACATCAAAGGCTATGGGGAGAAGGCAGGGGACAAAAGGGATCAGCCATGATGGAATGGCGGAGCAGGCCTGCTGGGCCAAATGGCCTAATTCTGCTCTTATTCTTATGGTCTTATTCCAACCTATGCATAAATCAGGTTTCTATTATCGTCTTACAGGCAGTTCTCAGCAACCACTGATGCAGGTCATCTACCTTTTATTGTGGCACACCTGGCTTCCTATGCATGCTTTCCGCTTGTTTCTCTCATTGTACTCCTGTTCTTTCTATACTCCTCTTTATTTTGCTGCTTGTTGGTTCTTCCAGCTGTTGATGCATCTTGTCTCTGTCCTCTGTTGATACAGATGTCAGCTGGTTCCTAAAAGTCTATGAGGTACCCAGTGCCCCCTGGTCTGCCCCTGCGGTATCATAGTGGTTTGTGTAATGGTATTACAGCACCAGCAATTGGCAATAGGGATTCAATTCCCGCCACTGTTTGTAAGGAATTGCTACGTTCTCCCTCTAATTACGTGTGTTTCTGCCAGGTGCTCTGGTTTCTTCCCACTTTCCAATGATGTACAAGTTAGGATTAGGAAGTTGTGGGCTATGTTGATGCTAGAAGCATGGTGACACTTGTCGTCTTCCCCTCAGCACATGTTTGGACTGTATTGTTTGTTGATGCAAATGACATATTTCACCGTGTGTTTTGACAATTCAATGTACATGCAATTTTTAATTTTTTAATTTTGTTCAATTCGGAACAGTGCCCTCTATCCTAATAGGCCAGAGCACACAGCAACCCTCCTATTTAACCTTAGCCTAATCACAGAACACTTCTCAATGATCAAGTAATATACCAACAGGTAGATCTTTGGAATGTGGGAGGAAACCAGAGACCCCAGGGGAAACCTACACATTCACAGGGAGGATTACAGACTCCTTACAGACAGCGTCAGAACTGAACTCCAAACTCTGACAGAGCTGTAATAGCCCTGCACCGAGCTCTACATTATCTAATCCTTAAATTAGTTTGAGCTCTCTTCCATAGCTTCAGTTGGCCTCCCCATGGTACACTGGTCTCACCCTTGTTCAGATGTCGCCCAAATGGCTCATAGAGGAGGTTTATATCTCAGCTCCTGTCCCAGTGCCCCAGATGTCTTAAGACTCTACAACCATAATTTCAGTTGCACAGACTTGGGGTTTCTGTATTGGGCAGTGTGAAACATTGCAAATAACTCAGGGACTGAGGTTATGGTTACTTTGTTCCAAGCTGCTTTCCCCACATGAAGCATGAAACCTGGTTGCCTCACCTCCTTGCAGACAGTCCCGTGCCCATTCTGTGAAAGCCATTACCCTGGGATAAGGGAAGCAACACACTCAATCAAACCCCTAGTTACAAACTCTTTGTCAAATCCTCATGTTTGGAGCCTTACTGCACACGACTGCACAAGAAAGTAAGAGCATGCCCTTCAAACCAACACTGACTTTGAATGACCTATGTTGGCCTCAGCAGCTTTTCTGTACCATGTCTCCATAATCTTTAATTCCTCAAAGTAATAAATATTTATCCACCTACACTAGAAATACTTCTGATGATAAAGCCTCCACCATACACCAAGGCAGATAAGTCCAGAGATTCACCACCCCCATGGTAAGATATTTCTATGTACCTCAGTTTGAAATGAGGTACATTTCTTATCTTGTAGTTGTATCCTCTTGCTTAATACTCTACCACTAGTCAGAACATCTCAACATCTACCCTGACAAATTGCCTTGAACTCTTATATGTTTGAACAAAATCACCCTTTATTCTGAGCTCTAAAGAATACAAGCTCAAACTACTTGGACTCCCTTGGTAAGACAATCATCTCATCCTAGGAATTAGTGTGGTGAATCTCCTCAGTACTGCCTCCAAAGTTATGACATCTCTTTTTGGGTAAGAGGACCAAAAGAATACACGGTTTTGCAGGTAAGGCCTTGCCAACACCCTATAAAATTACAACATTTTCTCCCGATTTGTAAACTGTTTGAAATGAAGGCTAAAATACCGTTTGCCTTCTTGTTGGACCTTCTGTTAGCCTTTTCTGATTCATGTGTCAGAACACATCGATGGACCAATTGTCCTAATTCTGCTCCTGTATCTTAGGGTCTTATTTTAAATAATAATCCAGCTTCTGATAGCTCGTGGCCTTGCACTTCCCACATTAAACTCCATTTGCCACTAGTTTGCCCATTCTCTTAATCCATCCATATCCCATTTCAAAATTACAGTATCCTTATCGCAATATGTTCTTTCACCTATTTTTGGATTATCTACAAATTTAGAAACCTTATGTAAACTGTAGTGCCTTTCTCAAGGTCATTAACATAAATAATAAACAGCTGACCTCTGTGATACTCCACTTGATATCTCTATTTATTCCCATTCTTTTTTTAATGATTCAGCCATTTTTCAATTCATTCTAATACACTTCCTCTGATACCATAAGCATTTAATGTATGCTTCAGTCTCTCGGGTAATACCTTGTCAAATGTCTGTTGGAAATCTAAATATGTTACATCTCCCTGTGAACTGCTCAAAGAATTGAAACAAATTTGTCAGACATAATTTACTTTTCATAAAACATGTGGATTAGATTTAATTATATACAGATTTCCTAAATAACTAGCTATTTCCTCAGATTCTAGCATTTTACCAATTATTAATAGCTGTTATTGGCAAGATGCTAGAGTCGAAGAGGAATGGTATCATAGTGATTTACACAATGTTTTACAGTGTAGGTGATCTGGGCTCAATTCTGTAAGGAGTTAGTACATTCTTCCCATGACAGTGTGGGTTTCCTCTGGATGCTCCGGTTTCCTCCCACAATCCAAACACATAGCAGTTGGTAGGTTAATTGGCCATTGTAAATTGTCCCATGCTTGGGCTAGGGTTAAATCCGGGGATTGCTGGGAGCCGTGGTTCAAAGAGCCAGAAAGGCCTACTCTGTGCTGTATCTGAATAAAATAAAAAAAACTAACTAGCCTGTAGTTCTTTTCTTTCTGCCCCTCTCTGTTTTTGAACAAGGGAATCACTGTCTGTTTTCCAGTCTTATAGTATCTTTCCGGAGTTTAGTGAGTTATAGAAAACTCCTTCCAATGGGTCCACTATCTCTTAACCGCTTCCGCACTTCCGTTAAAACCTGAGTGTGCAGGATATAATAGACTGGGCAAAGGAATTCCAGAATTTCAGGCCAAGTTTCCACAGCAAATAGGGACTGATGGTGGAGTGAAAAGAGTGATGAATTTACAGAGGCTAGGGAGCTAAAGAAGTGGAGTTCTCAGAGGATGCCAGGACTATGAAGGAGGAAAATGCAGTACAAGGCAATGTTCTTGATCTGCCTGCTGTAAAATGATTATGTTTATCTCAGAGCACTAAAGCAGAGAGAATATGAGCTGATTTCTCAAAGCCAGGAAAGGACCCAGTGTCTGCTTGTAAAACTTTTAATTCAAAGTCATAAAGTGTTTAGGAAATCTAGCAACTCTCTTGGCACTAGTGAAACAGGGCTTGACAAAGCCATCCACCCCACATCACACTGAATTAGACTTAGGCCCCAGTCGCCTTGCTGTCAGCTGATCCCAAATTTCCAATTTTCTTTTTTCCCTACTCTATGGTGCACTAACGTCATAATCCCTTCCAGTTCAAATCACAGTCAGAAGATTTGTTTTAAAAGATAACCAGTAATGCCTGCTGTAACATTATATCTTTGACTGAAAGACTGTTTTAGACTCAGTGCTTTTTGAAAAGTTTTATGAAGACAGGGTCCACAGACCATCGGTGTTATCTTGTCTGAGAGTTAGCAATTAGTGCAGCTTTAATTAAAGGTTTGGGTTAGATGAAAGTGCAGGATAAGAACAGAATACACGAAGAGAAGCAAATTTATGGTGACCCTTTACATTTTATTTCAGGCTGTGTGCAAAAATTCTATTTCCAGTTTAATTTAATTTAAAAAAAAATCTAGATTGAGTGATTTTGGAGAAATGGAAATTTTTAAAAAGTTCGAAGTTCATTGTAAGTTTCAATTGGTTTATTTTATCATTCTAATTATTTTAAGTGATTTTATGAACCATTTTGAACTACTTATAATGCTTTGAGTACTTAGTTAAACTTGTAAATGCCTTCAAACGTCAGAGCATTTATAAACTGTTAAGATCTGTCATATTATTATTTGTTGTCAATGCTCCACTCCAAGAATACTTAATCAAACATACCTTTACAATATTACTCAAATATTGAATACACCACACTCCTCCCTGCTTGGCTATAAACTCCAATTCACTCCAATTTATTTCGGGTAGATGGAGCTCGTCACCCTGGGAAGGCAGCCCATCTAAGAGAGGGAATACTCTGATTTCAAACCTTCACTGCCTTGCAGCCATACCCACTCATGGGAAAGGCTTCGGGAGTAAACCCTGAGGACAAATCCGGAGCTGGAGTCCCTAAGGCAGTCCGACGTTGCCTTCAACCTCATTCTGGCAACTCCTGCGACAACACTGGTGCCAGGCTGTATCGGCCCTTGCCCTTCCCTTGGACAACATCAGTGGTGCAGAGAGGGGGACTTGCTGCATGGGCAACAGCTGGTCTTCCATACAACCTTGCCCAGGCCAATTCCCTGGAGAAGACTCTCCAGGCGCAGATACATGGTCTTGCGAGACTAACGGATGCCATATATATATCACAACCAAGAGAAAATCTACAGATGCTGGAAATCTGAGCAACACATACAAAATGCTGGAGGAACTCAGCAGGGCAGGCAGCACCTATGGAAAAAAGTACAGTCAATATTTTGGCCTGAAACATCAACTGTACTTTTTTCCATAGATGCTGCTGGCCTGCTGAGTTCCTCCAGCATCTTGTGTATGTTGTACGTATAACTACTATATAGACATCCAGAACATAGTAAATTTTAAATTGCCCCACTTAGTCCTGAAGACTTATTTGCTGTGAAGGATTTCTTACTCTTGTGGGATAAAGTACTTTCTGTCAGGGGGAAGGAGCACTCTGCTTAGTAGGTAGGACATGGCTGTGAAAGAATCTCAGGTTCTGGGCCTCCTTTGTTGTGGCTATAAGAATTGACTCCAGAACTGCAGGAAGTGGTTCTGATATGTCTTCTGGACGTGTTGGCATCCTGAACAGTTGATGGCAGGATGCTCGATCTGCCAATCTGTCCTACACTACTGGACAAAGCTTTGAGCCAACATTTTGATCAGATTGCCCACTTCATGTGATACAGCACATAATGATGATGCTGCTGAACCAATAAAATATTCTTAAAATTTCAATTGAAAAAACTGTCAAAGGTGAGATACTCTATAAATTTGTAACAATATTTCTTGAATTATTTAGTATTTTTAAATTTATTTTTCATTTTAGTACTGTACCTTGTAAACAAATTCAACAAAAATATACAGATTTGTATTGAAAGCTTCATTTATTTGAACTTCATAGATATGTGGAAGAAATTTGTTGTTGCTCAGATATGCTTGACTGTCTGTAGGATATCTCATGCAAAATGAAATCAGAGTGGTCAGCACATAGAATGAACTGCCAGGGGAAGAGGTTGAGACAAGCACAGTACATTAACAATATCTAAAGTGTACTTGGACAGGTACAGTACATGGATAGGAAAGGTTCAGAGGGATATGGACTAATCATGGGGAAAGGGGACCAGCTTAGATCCGAATCTTGGTCACCGTGGACTAGTTGGGCCAAAGGGCCTGTTTCCATGCTGTATGACTGTAACATTTGGATCAGATGTCCCTGCTGTGACTTCCTGATCTGATGACCCTGCTGTTGGATTTCGGATCTGATGACCCTGCTGTTTACATTCGGAACTGATGAACCCACTGTCTGCATTCGGTTCTGAATACCCTGCTGTTTGCAGTCAGATCTGATGAAGTTAAAAGATTGATTAGCAAAGGTGAATGAAGTGGTTTTAAGAAAGATCTTAAAGGAAGTCGAGAGGGAGAGAGTTCATGGAACGAATTCCAGAACTTTGAGCAGAACAAATACAGGGTTTGGGCCTCCTTTGTCGTGGCTGTAAGATTTGACTTTAGGGCTGCAGGAAGTGGTTCTGACAGCCCTGGACATGTCTTCTGGACATGTTAGCATCCCAAACAGTTGATGGCAGGATGCTCGTGATGACTGACGTAGAGCTCCTCCAACACTTAACTCAGTATTGTTGAAATACCGTTCAAACACATTTTGTGGAATGACTGAAACAGCTGAGCCCATGTCAAATTCCATTTTAATTAATTTGCTGTTCACTTCTGGTGTCAGCCATTTTCCTTGTCTCTTGAGAGTTTTCACATTGTAAATCTCAAGGCTGCCTAGTCATGTGTCACTTTTTCATCAAAGTACGTACGCAGATTAGTGTTCTCCTTGAAACTGCAACTTGATTTTCATCTTTTTCTCTTCTCTGTGCAGTCCATTTCTATTTGTCTGCCAAACACGCTATTTGAATGTGGCTTACTTTGTTGCATTTTCTCCAACTTTCACCCTAAACCCTACATTGATCTGGTGTACGTGAGCCCTTAACAAACAGTAACTCCATTTGTTCATCCAGGCAGGTTTCTGTTTAGATGTAGCAATTTTGTTCACACTCACTTTCATTTCTGACTGCACTCAGATCTGTTTCTGACTGCTATTTCCATGCCTCTGTTACTCGAATATTACTGAAATATTGAACACACTACAACTTTCTTACCAAATGGGGCAAAGATCAAGTGACTTTGAATGTGTGAATCTGCCATGTGTAAGTGAGGGAGTGGTGGGAAGGGTTTTGGGAGGTTGCTGGGCCCAGATAGATCAACCCTAAAGAGATTTAAGTTTAAAATTCCAGTCTTCAATTTCCTCCCTGGTCCATGCCATACTTCTGTAACATTCTCCAGTTCAGCAGCTGTCTGAAAATACTGTGTTCCCACAGTTTTGACCTCTTGCTCACCCCACCTTCTGCTTTTGTATTATCAGTGCCAAGTCCTGAATTTGCTCTGCTCGAAGTTCTGGAATTCGTTCCGTGAACTCTCTCCCTCTCGACTTCCTTTAAGATCTTTCTTAAAACCACTTCAATCACCTTTGCTAATCTATTCTTTAACTTGGGGTCAATCTTTGTCTGAGTTATTCGTGCTTGTAAAACTTTCATTGTTCTGAAGATTACACATTTTTTGTGCAGTGCAAAACTCTGGTATGCAAGATTTGCTTTTACTTCAGCCAACATTTATTGCCCAATCCCATATGACCTTGAAAAGGAGGTGGTGAGCATTAGCGGCACAGAGTCATAGAACACTGCAGCACAGAAACAGGCTCTTTGGCACATCTAGTCCATGCAAAACTATCATTCTGGCTAGTCCCGTTGACCTGCACCAGGACCATAGCCCTCCCATCCATCTAACTATCCAAATTTCTCTTAAATTTTAAAATCTAACCCACATCTACCATTTCTGCTGGCAGCTCATTCCACACTCTTACCAACCTCTGAGTGAAGATGGTCCCCCTTATGTTTCCCTTAAACATCTCACCTTAACCCGAGAACTCTAGTTCTAGTCTCACGTAACCTCAGTGGAAAAAGCCTGCTTACATTTACCCTATGAATACCCCTCATAATTTCATAGATCTCTATCAAATCTCCCCTCATTCCCCTGTGCTCCAGAGAGTAAAGTCTTAACCTATTCATCCTTCCTCTATAACTCAGGTTCTGAAGTCCCGACAACGTGCTTGTAAATTTTCTCTGCACCACTTCTTAAACCACTGAGATGCTTCTGGTCAAGGTACTCCTTCCAGGCTGTGAATAGGCAATTCCAGGGTTTAGACCTGGCAAGGACAAAGAACTGGTAATATATTTTCAGAACAGAATAGTGTACAACTTGGAGGAGAACTGGGTGGTGGTGTTCCTGTGCATGTGTTGCTCTTGCTATCTGAGGCAAGTAGCCAAGACAATGTGGACATTATGCACTGTTGATGTAGGGAATGAATATTTAGTGTGGTTGATGGGTGCATCTTAGCCCTGAATGGCGCTGAGTTTCCCAAGTGCTATACTAATCCAGACAAGTGGAGGGTATTCCATCACACACTTTACCTATGCACTGTAGATGGTGGAAACCCTTTGGAGTGGGAGGGTCACTTACCACAAGCGACCCAACCTCTGATTTTCTCATGCAGCCAGATATTCACTTTGCATTACAGGTCATTTTGTTAAGTCCCCCACTACCTGGACCCTGAGATAGCGGTTAGCTTTGTTTGTCACACGTACATCAAAACATACCGTGAAATGCATTATTTATCTAGGCGACCAACACAGTCTGAGGATTGTGCTGTTCGGAGCTCTCATGCCACACAAGATAGCATGTGCCGTACCATTCTAGTCAGTGGGAACTCCAGGATACGGATGGTGGAGGACTTAGCAATCCTAATGCCTTAAAAGCCAAGCGAGTGGTTGTACTCTCTTTTTGAAGATGGCCATCGCCTGACACTTCCATGGTGTGAATGTTACTTGCCCCATATCAGCTTATTATCAGGGCAAATTGGTTCAGCATGTCCCTGAGAACGTCACTTACCAGGGCTTGGAAGAGGACGAGGGCATTGGTAAGACTGAATGGCATGACCAGATACTCGTAATGGCTTGAGGTGGTGTTGAATACCGTCTTCCACTCGTCCCCTTTGCGGATGCAGACAAGATGGTAGATGCTACAGAGATCAATCTTGGTGAAGGCTAAGGCTCCTTGTAGTAGTTCAAAGGCCGAGGTCATGAGCGGAAGAGGGTAATGGTTTTTAACAGTGACTTCATTCAGGCACCAGTAATCAATGCATGGACGCAAGGAGCCATCCTTCTTTCCAACAAAGAAAAAACCGGCACCAAGCAGGGGAGGAAGACGGCTGGATGTTGCCTGCAGCCAGAGACTCCTGAATGTACTTACTCATGGATTCTGTTTCAGGTACAGACAGGGAATACAGGTGGCCCCTTGAGGGAGATGTGCCAGGAAAAAAGTCAATGGCGCAGTCATATGGATGATGAGGTGGCAGGGAAGTGGCCTGGGACTTGCTGAACACAGACTTGAGGTCCATGTATTTAGGAGGGATGGCACTAAGGTCCGGAAATTCCTCAGCGGGATCTGGGCTTAGAGACAAGAGAATCTGAGCATAGCAGAGGCAGTGGGAGCGACAGATTGGTCTCCAGCCTACAATCTTGCGACGGAGCCAATCAATGTGGGGGGTGTGTGGGGACCAGAGATGGCCCAGGCCAATGGGAGTTTGAGGAAAGTCAATAACATAAAGGGTTAACTTCATGACGGTTGCTGGATAAACTGAGACTCGCAGGGGCCGTGATAGTGGGTGATGTTAGCCAGTCCCTGACTGTTCAAAGCATTGGCCATCAACGGTGACTGGAGAGCAGGTGTGAGTAACCCCCAATGGTTACCCCTCCACACCAGGATCGACCAAGACGGAGACCGCTTGCCGTTGGACACCCCACTCCAATGAAGCAGGTATGAGAGCGAGTGGTGTCAAGGAGGGCAGGCCAGGGGTCACACTCACCAGTACTCCTTGTCCTACTGTTGAGTGCTGGGCTTTTACTGGGCAGATGGAGATGAAGTGTCCTAGATGACCAGCTCATCTTCAGAGAGGCCCTTCATTAAGGTATTGTACTGCGCCTCTGAGTTCCAGCCGTTGGAGGCGGCTAGGGTCCAGAACTCTATGGCATAATCTGACACAGATCTGCCCCCCTGTGCAGCATTTCACAGGCGGCCTCTCTCCCATGCTTGGAGCGATCAATCACCTTTCTCATCACCTCAGAAAATAACTGAAAACTGATGCAGAAAGGTAAGCCTGCCTCCCCAGTGGCTGCTCCCCATTCTCTCGCCCGACCAGCCAACTAGGTGATGACATAGGCTACCTTGGCTCGATCAGTCGGGAATGTTGTTGGTTGCAGTTCAAAAATGAGGGTGCACTGGGAAAGAAAAGAGCGTCAGGTACCGAGCTTACCTGAGTACTTTTCTGGAGGAGGCAGACAGGGTTCTTAGATGGGAGGAGTAAGTGAGAATGCAAAGGGTGGGGTGGAAGATGCAGTCGCAGAATGTTGGTCAGTACTCTGGGACAGCTGGAGTGACTGAGTCTGGGGAACAAGATCGGCAACATCGACAGAAAATGACTCCACTGCCCTGAACATGGACTCCAGATGGTTCTGGTGTCTCCCCAGCATCACTCCCTGTTGTTCCAGGGCAGCTCTCAGACAACCAGGGTCTGCTGGATCCATTTGAGACAGATTGTACTGTCAGGACACTGGAGCAGGGATCCAATCGCAGACCCAGTACTCTGCACACAGTGATATTGAGTAACAAATCCTGAGGTGCAAACAAAGTTGGCATCAAAGTTCAGGCAGAGATCAAAACTTCCAGAGAAATCCAAAATCCAGCATCGGGAAACAGGCAGAGTCGATATTCAGATGGACAGAGTACAGACTTGAATGCTGGAAAGGTGCAGGAAAACACACTGGCTGAATCTGCCAACAAATAGATGAAAACACAGGACTAAAATGCACAGTAATAAACAGAGAGGCAGATGATAGGTGGAGCGCAATAAGACAGAAGTGGCAGCAAAACGGGTAATAGTGAGAAACAGGTGAGAGACAGAGTACTCAGTAATACAGAGGCCAGAGTAGAGCAGGAGTGGGGACAGGAACACATGGGGCATGAAAACAAACAAGCACATGGCAATACAAACCCACAGAATGATGTCTAGGTGGAAACACACAAAAAAACAGAGTTCAACTGGAGGTACTGACACACATCGACATCTTGCTGTATACAGGCAAGGGCTTGTTGATGCACTGACTAATGATTTTGAAGTGTCACCTGAATCTTGGAAATCCAGGAAGAAAACATTTCAAATTGTTCGGTCTAACCCTGGAATGTGTGGCAACACTTGTGGGTTGCTCCCAGCACGTGCTTAGGACCCGCTGGCTGCACTGAACATGAAATTTTTTCAAAAGTGTTGCTTTCGCAGATTTTTTGTTTGCTTATGATAGACCACTTGAAGCTGAACATAAGTATATTTTCAGACTACGTGAATCACACATGCATTTGGAGAAACAAAAGACTTTTATTGAAGATAATGCATGCAGTTGTATAACTGTGCTGATGCTTTGCAATAATTCAATGAAGTCAGAAGTGTTTTGTTGATGATTTTCATTTGTATTTAGTGTCTGAGGCTTCTTGATTAAGTGTCCAACAATGTTAAGCCAGCATTGATAGATTCCAGTTGCCTGGATACCATTTCTCCATGATCGAAATGTCCTGGTGGAACCTTTCGCCATGCTTGTCACTGACAACACCAGTATTTGCAGGGAAGAAGTCTAAATGGGAATGTAGAAAATGAATCTTTAGTGACATGTTGCACTTCATGGTTGCTTGAAGCATGCTGTCAACCAGCTGTATGTAGCTTGGTGTTCTGTAGTTGCCAAGAAAATTTTCAACTACATCCTTGAATCCCTTCCATGTGATTTTCTCCCATCCCACTAGAAATTCTTTGAATTGCCTGTCATTTATGACCTGTTGATTTGTGGACCAACAAAAATGCCTTCCTTAATCTTGGCACCAAGTATCCTGACTTGATTTATGAATTGAAATAACAAATAAAGGCAATTTTTTTTTAAAAAATGGTGTATGATAGGGAATTTTCATGATAACTTTCATGATCAGCAGCCCAAAATTCATGAGATTTACACAGAAGTATTCAGGGAGCAAAATCTTTGTTGTTCAGTGTAATGAATTGTTCCTAGATGTTTCCTAAATTATCAGTGAAAACCTTAAGATTTTATTTTTTTATTTCTATGTTATTTCTCCATCAAATCTTTATCTTTCATTTTATTTCCTAACTTTAATTTTAATCTCATTTTAACTGCTGCCTTCTCCAACCTCCAACTAGTTTCTTGATCTTAAATGTTATAAAGACTTGCATTTTATTATCTCAAAAGATGCTAAGATTCTTGATAAAAAAAATGGAGCGCTTTTGTAGTACAGTATTATAGCAAAACCATATAAAAAAGGAAATTCCGCAGCCAGCAAGCACCCATAAATGGTATTGTGACAGCTACCAGTTTACAGGAGATATTTCAGGGTTAAGTATTCAGAAATCTGAGGAATCATTCTCCATCCCTATTCTTCTGTTCTTGTTTACCACAATGAGATAAATATAGCCTGTGGACATTGTTTAGTGGGAGAGCTATTAGAAACCATTAATTATGTGTGTGTACAGGACAGATATCTTCCAAATTTCCATTATTTTAAATCCTGGAAGTTTAAAGATCTCCCTGAACTGTGTTTGCACACTGCTTAAATGATGAGAGTGAGACATCAATTTTTTCTAATTTAAAATGGATTAACGTTCTCTGAATTTTGAAAAAAAAAATGCTGCATAGCCAGCAACCTGTCTGTCATAGAACACTACAGCACAGAAACAGGCCCTTTGTCTGTGCCAAATGATTAATCTGCCTAGTCCCATCAACCTACACCTGGAACCTAGCCCTCCACAGCCTTCCCATCCATGTACCTATCCAAACTTCTCATAACTTAGGCAAGGAGATGGGATACTGAGTGAGAGAGCTAAAGATGAGGCAAATGATATACAAGCAGACTTCAAGGACAGGCAGATGACAGGGCAAAATTGCAGACAGTGGGAAGAGTTGAAATGTAATGGAAGGACTGATGCATCATCAATAACTCTCAGAGACATTAGGTAAGATATAGGCTTTTACTGACTGGAAGAAAGAACAAGCAGCAAGTGACCACCACACAACATCCTGGAGACTGAGGCCGGGGCTGTATCCCCAATCGCCTTTATACCGGGGTCCGTGGGAGGAGCCACAGGAGCAGGCAGCTGGGGGGGGGGGGGGGCATGTCCTGACAGGTATATGTCGTTCACCACAAGGACTAAATTGAAAAAGGTGATGAATACAGGACTGAAGGTGTTACATTTGAATGCACAACATTATATGGAATAAGGTGGATGATGAGTTAGATATTGACAGGTATAACCTTGTGGTATCACTGATTCGTGGCTGAAAGAAGATTATAGTTGGCAACTTCACATCCAAGGATACACATGGTATTGAAAGGACAGACAGGTAGGTAGAGGCGGTGCTGTGGCTCTTCAGATAAAAAATGAAATCAAATCCTTAGAAAGAGTTGACACAGCATCAGGAGATGTAGAATTGTTGTGGTAGAGTTGAGGAACTACAAAGGTAAAAAGACCCTTATGGAAGTTGTATACAGGCCTCTGAACAGTAGCTAGGATGTGATCTACAACCTACAATGGAAGATAGAAAATGCATGTTAAAAAGGGAATGTTATAATAGTCATGGGGATTTCAATATGCAAGTAGATTGGGAAAATAAGGTTTGTGCTGATTTTGGATCCCAAGAAAGAGAATTTGTAGAATGCCTAGGACAGGGGTGGCCAACCTTTTACATTCCATGTGTCAATTTTTTCACGCACGAGTTCAGATGCACCGTACAACTCTTGTGCCCCCATTCAATTCTTGTGAAAATATGTTAATATAGACATATTTAGCATTTTTACATGATATATTGATTTAATATAAACAAGATAAACATTACTTACCTTAATGAGATTTTTAACAAATATATGTTGTCTTCTTTTGATTTCTTCCTTTTTCTTAATCACATATTCTTTCCATAACTCAGACTCAAGCACTAGCTTCAGTTTTTCTTCTATTTCAATCTGATGTTGTGTTTTATAGTGGCTATTAAGATCATGTCATCTATTATGTGAGAAAGTGTTTTCACAAACAATGCACAACAATTTTCCTGATGGACCCGCTATAAATAAGAACTCATTTTCCCACTGTTCATGGAATTCACGCTTATTATCACTTTCTGCTTTTCTTTTGCTCATTTTCTTTTGGACTGTGATGGGTAACTGAATGTAAAAACAAGGCTTCATTTTCAAAAAAGTAAAAAACTGCAAATGTTCACAAAGGATGAACAAAGCACAACTCCCTAGCGCACGAGTGTCAATTGTAAACTGACTGGCAAAAACCTGCGACGCACCGCTGGTGCAGGTGCCTGGTGCCTCAGGATCAAACAATTATCAAATGTGTATTGAACAGTTATGGAAAGACTGCAGAACAAAAGTCCTTCATTCCTAGTTTGACTCATTGAACATTTTTTAAATTGAAAACAGATTAATGTGAAAGAAGATAACAGTTAGCAAATGATGTGCACAAAATAATAAAAT
The DNA here is from genome assembly GCF_030144855.1 of Hypanus sabinus. Classification (NCBI taxonomy): domain Eukaryota; kingdom Metazoa; phylum Chordata; class Chondrichthyes; order Myliobatiformes; family Dasyatidae; genus Hypanus; species Hypanus sabinus. The sequence continues at coordinate 167,218,396 of NC_082712.1, read as the reverse complement.
CGCTAAAAATAATTGCTAAGTTTTAGATTTATTCTCAGTAAAACCCCTTTCTAGCTCTAAGCTACTTAAATTACTGTTACAGATTTTTTTTCTACAAATCAGTTTTTGGTTAATACTTTTTGCACGAGTAGGCTTACTTTTTTATTATTATTATCACTGGGGTGCAATGCCCCACTTCTAATCATCCAATGCACCACTTTTGTTGCATGCACCATAGGTTGGCCATCCCTGGCCTAGGAGATAGCTTTTTAAAGCAGCTTGTGGGTAAACCCACTAGGGGATCAGCTATTCTGGATTGGATGTTGTGAACCTGATTTGGTTAAGGAGCTTAAGGTAAATGAACCCTTAGAAAGGAGTGATCATTGTGATAGAATTCACCCTTTAATTTGAGAGAGAGAAGTTAAAGTCAAATGTATCAGTATTACAGCGGAGTAAAGGGAATTACAGAGGTATGAGAGAGGAACTGGCCAAAGTTGATTGGAAGGGGACACTAGCAGGGCTGTTGGCAGAGCCTCAATGGCTGGAATTTCTGGGAGAAACTTTGAAGGTGCAGGACAGATACATTCCAAAAAAGGATTTCTAAAGGGAAGATGAGGCAACTGTGGCTGATAAGGGAAGTCAAAGTCAACATTAAAGCAAAACGGGTGGCATATAATAGAACAAAAAATAGTGGAAAATCAGAGATTGTGAGGTCTTTAAACACCAACTTAAAAAGCCATAAAGAGAGAAAAGACAAAATATGAAGGGAAACTAGCCAATATTATCAATGAGATTACCAAAAGATTTTTGAAATATATAAAGAGTAAATGAGAGGTGATAGTAGACATGAGAGAGACTTTTTTTACACTTCATTAAATTTGCAAAGATTCCTGAGGAAGTAAAGCACCACACCAACTTAATTTCCACCCCATTTGTGTATGTTTCTTCTCCTTTGTTTGGTGCTATTTAATTCATATGTGACTGTATGGCCAAACACCTGAGAAATCGCATTGTCAAATTCACAACTGACATGACAATGGTTCATCACCAGCAACAGTGAGATAGCCTACAGAGAGGAAGCAAAGGAGCTCGAAGCCTGGTGCCAGGAAAATTCTCTTTCTCAGCATCAACAATACAATGGAGATGGTTATCAACTTCAGAACTTAGGCCATTCTTTACTTTGGGGGCACAGCAGTGGATTCCAGGGTGCACACATCTCACACAACCTCCCGTGGTCCCAGAACCTATCCTACACAATCAAGAAAGCTCACCTACACCTCTACTTTCTGAGGAGGCTGTAGAGACTTGGACTATGAGTATCTATATACCTGTACACATCATTCTGCAGATATGCAGCAGAGAGCATCCTAATATGCTGCATCAACTTATGATAAGGAAATTGCACTGTGGCATGCAGGAAGGCGCTACAACAGTAATCAAAATTGCCTATCCCATCACTAGTACCGACCTCCATCATGGACTTATATAGAGAAAGGTGCCAGAAAAAGACCAGCAATATCATGAACAATCCCACCCACTCTGTTGATGAACTGTCTGTCCCACTCCCATCAGGGAAGCATCGAACCAGGACCACCAGACTCATAAACAGTTACTTTCTCCAAGCAGTAAGGCTGATCAATACCTCCATCCACCAACTCCACCAATAGTTTACTATTTCCTGTCAGTCACCTTATGTACAGACACTCCTATATCTTGCATCACTTTATGTAATAAATTTATTTATGTAAGCTATCTTATTAATCTACATTTATTGAGTTTTATTTATTATTCTGTTCTTTATCTTAGTGTGTATTTTTATCTACTGTTTCAGATCAGGAGTTACAATTATTTCATTCTCTTTTATACTTGTGTACTGGAAATGACATCAAACAATCTTCAATCTTGAATATGTGTAGAAATCAAGTACTGAATTCTCTGATGATTAAATGTAAATCAGGTTAATGCAATAAATTACAGGAGCATCTCCAATCCTGAATACATAATTCCCTGCTAATCAAACTTGTCAATTCTCGATGGTAAACTTGAGGATGACACAGGAAAGCAGCATCCATCATCCCTCTTCTCTCTGCTGTCATTGGAAAGGAGCCACAAGATACTTCAGGTTCCATGGTACAAGGTTCAGCAACAGCATTACCCTTCAACCATCTGGCTCCTGAACCAGCATGGATAACTTCCCTCATCTCGACACTGGACTGATCACTAAACAAAACATTTGGACTCACTTTCGTGGACTCTGCAACCAATGATCCCAGTATTATTTATTTATTTATCACTATTATTATTTGTTTTTTGTGTTCTTTTGCACATTAGTTGCTTGAGAGTCTTCAGTTGTGTGTAGCTTTTCTTTGATTCCATTAACTGCCTGCAGAAAGTCAATCTCGGCATAGTATATGGTGAGAGATATAGAATCAGAATCAGGTTTAGTATCACTGGAATATGCTGTGAAATTTGTTATGCGGCGGCAGTACATTACAACACATAATAAAAATTGTAAATTACAGGAAGTATATATACACACACGCACAAAAGTTAAACTAAGTAAGTAGTGCAAAAAGTGAAAAAAAAAAGTTGTGAGGGTTTTACTGTCCATTCAGAAATCTTATGGCAGAGGGGAAGAAGCTGTTCCTGATTCACTGAGCATGTGCCTCTGTACCTCCTCCCTGATGGTAGCAATGAAAAGAGGGCATGTCCTGAGTGATTGGCGGGGGGGGGGGGATCCTTAATGATGTAATGATGGACAGTGTCTTTTTGAGGCATCGCTCCCTGAAGATGTCCTGGATACTACAGAGCCTAATACCCATGATGGAGTGGACCAAGTTTACCACTCTCTGCAGCTCACTTTGATCCAGTGCAGTAGCCATCCTGTGCAGTCTTTGGTGACATCCCAAATCTCTTCAAACTCCTAATGAAATATAGCTGCTTCAGTGCCTTTTTTTGTAGCTTGATCAGGATAGATCCCCAGAGATGGTGACACCCAGAAACTTGAAATTGCTCACACTTTGATAACAAATTTATTTTGAACTTTGAATTGTAGTTTTTAACTACAGGAGGGTGATCTCAATATTGTCTTCCACAATGAGAATGCATGTTTTCAACCAAGATAAAATGTTCTCCATGATTTTTCCTGTTCTAAGCTGATCTTATGCACTCAGTGGCTGACACTAGGCTGAGTATATATCTGCATTAACAAGCTGTGTACCTAATCAAGTGGCCACTGAGTGTAATAAGCTCTAAAGAGCTTATTAGGAGCAATTTACGGTTGATTGATGATGTCTCGAGGCATGAGGTACTTGAGGGAATCTGTGGCCAGTTATGTGGTCACAGGAGAGCTGAATTAATTAAGCATTGTATTACAACAGATTAATAATCAAACAAGGGCTTTTATTTTGAAAATAAATAAACCACAAACTCTGGACTGTGAAACTAATAAAGAAATGTTGGAAGAGTTAAATGTCTATGGAGAGAACTGGGGTGCGGGGGAAAAGAGTGGAGAGATTACCATTTTCAAAGCAGAGCTGATGAGAGAGTGATGTGTCAGATAATGGACTACATGGAGAGAGGTCAAATCAGATCAGATGATGAGTATCAAGTAGCGGCTGTCAGCAAGGCAGTTAAAAGAAAGAGTTTTAGCAACATATAAATAAAAACTGGAGGAACTCAATAGGTCAGGCAAGATCTATGGGGGTGTCGATGTGACAGTCGATACTTCTAGTGAGATCCTTCATCTGGACTGAAAGGTGGAGGGGAGATAACCTGTAAAGCAAGGGGAAGGAAAGGAGTAGAGCAAAAGCTAGCAGGTGAAAGGAGGATCCAGGTGAGGAGGGCTGATAGCCAGAAGGAGGAAGGAAGAGTGTGTACAGCAACAGAAGTTGGGTGGTGATCACAAAAAGCCATAAGGCCATATAAGATAGAATCTTATAGGAGTGGAAGGTGCTACATAAGACATAGGAGCAGAATTGGGCCATCTGGCTCATTGAGTCCACTCTACTATTTGATCACAACTGATTTATTTTCTCCCTCAACCTCATCCTCCTGTTTTCTCCCCATAAGCTTTGACAGGCTTAATAATCAAGAACCCATCAACTTCCACTTTAAATATACCTAACAACAGCCTCTAGAGCTGTTTACAACAATGAATTCCACAGATTTACCATCCTTATCCCTGTGGTAAAGGGACGTCTTTGTATTCTGAGGCTGTGCCCTCTGGTACATGGAACCAAATAAGGGAGGTGGGGAAGTTAGGTAGGACCAACATGGGAGGGAACTCACTGGGAGGAGAATGTATGGGTGATGGGCAGATGGATAAAACTGAGGATGGGATGAATGAAACCTTGCACTCAATATCAGTAAGTCCAAGGAATAAATTGTGGACCTCAGGAAGGGGGAATTGAGAGAATGCACACCAGTCCTCATCAAGGGATCAGCATTGAAAAGGGAGAGGAGTTTCAAGTTCCTGGGAGTCAACATCTCTGAAGATCTATCCTGGTCCCAACATATTGGTACGATTACAAAGTAGGCACGAGAGCAGTTATATTTCATTCAGAGCTTGAGCTCACTAGTTATGACACCAAACACTCACAGTTTCCTACAGATTGTGATTGGTTTCATCACTGTCTGGTCTGGAGGGGGGTTGGATGCAGGAAGTTGTAAGCTCAGACCATTCCATCCTGGGCACTATCCTCCCCGGGGTTGAGGACATCTTCAAAAGGCAAAGCCTCAAAAAGGCGGCGTCCATCATTTATGACCCCATCACCCAGGACATGTCCTCTTCTCATTGATCCCATCAAAGAGAAGGTAAGGTGCCTGAAGACGCTCACTCAACATTTTAGCAACAGCTTCTTTCCCTCTGCCATCATGTTTCTGAGAGAACAATAAACCCATGTGCACTACTTCTGTGGGTGTACATCTACCAATGTCACTGGACACATCTTCAGTGATGTTCCTGGAATCATCGGGTATTTCGGGTCTTTCAACATCATACACCTTCCTCCAGGTGACCCAGCCGGGACCGATCAGACCCCAGCTTGTGTCCAGATGGCTAGCTACACATGACTCCGTGGCTCCCCTCTCTTGAGCCACAGCCACCTTGAGGCCCTCTCTCCCACATTGGTGGTACTGCAGGTGACTCTCCACTTCCTCTCTCCCTCGATACCCAAAATGCTGTAGGCTCCGGCTAAGTAATGGCTGCGAATCCCCTACAACCAACTTCCACTAGGAGACACATCGCTCTCCATCCAGTCTGCCAGCAGTTGCTGACCAGACCTGCACACTTAGGCAGCTTCCTTTCAAAGGCCTCTTCCAAGTGATCTTCCCATGGGACTGTCAGCTCCAGTTTTTTCTTTTGTTTTTGCTCTCTTTTGTATTACTTTTTAAACTTATTTTTAAATGTATTTCTTATTGTAGTTTTTATATTTTTTAAATTATTATGTATTGCACTATACTGCTGCCACGAAACAACAAAGTTTGTGACATATGCTAGTAATATTAAACCTGATTCTGATTTTGAAATGGATTGAAACCCTGCATTAGGATCCCTGATCAGTACTGATGAGAGGTTTGATATGATTAGCCTGCCGAGTTCCTCTGACAGATCATATGTTGCTACATATATTTGTCTCCTCGTGAAGCTCTCGTCCACTTCTGTTACCTTTGTACTCCCTCCTCTTACCTTCTTGTTTGGAACTTTCAGGTTTCTCCTGCCTGTGTCCCAACTCACTCAAATCCTCATTGCCCCTGCCTCTGCTAACAAACTCTAGCTCTCAGTTAAAGAATCTCAGCTTCAGATTCATTTATTTATCAGGCTTACATTGAGACATACAGTGAAATGCATTGTTTGCATTAACAACCAACACAAACAAAGGATTTGCTGGCGCAGATCACAATTGTCACCACACATTCTGGCACAAGTGTAGCATGCCCACAATGTTCAGCAGAATAACTGCGTTAACATAAGCCCCCTTCTCTCGCATCCACCCACCCATCCGAATACACACACACAGTCCTCCAACCATGGGACAGACAGGTCCTCCAGCCTCCATTGGACATGTAGACTCACAAACATTGGCCTCTGACTTCCCCAGTGGACTCCTTCAGCCTCTATGCTATTCAGCTCACTGGCTACTTTATCACAGTTGGTATAAGGAACTGAATGAGCTGTGTAAGACTTGGGTGTGGCATTTTCATTTAGCACTGTTTTACCCTTGATATGTTTAAGTTTTCCAATGCCGTCCATGAACATGGCTGTGGCATTATCCAGTACCTTTCTTAATTTGCTTCCTGTTGACTCTTTTGCGGGCGACGTGGCTTCAAATGGTGGATGGGCCTCCAATCAATTTGTAGTTGTCTCAACCACTCAAAACCCCACAATGCTGTCACCTCCTGTTTTTACCATATACAAGCCCGATATGGCTCGTTGGTTGTTGTATTTCATTGTTACAAATATAATTCCCACTGGAGTTATCTTTTCCCTAATATAAGTTTTTAGTTGGATATTTGCAGGCTTCAGTTCAGAACCTTTGAAACGTTATTCAAACTCATTTTGTGGAATGAATGAAACAGCCAAGCCAGTCTGCAATTCCACTTTAATTAGTTTGCCATTCATTTCTGTTGTAAGCCATATTGCTTGTCTCTTGTTAGTTTTCAAATAGTAAATCTCAAGGCTACCCAAGTCCTGCGTCATTCCCATCATTACCAGATTTTTCATCACCAGCATGCAGATTAGTACTCTTTTTGAAACTGCAACTGGACTTTGTATCTTTTTCTCTTTTCTGAGCAGTCGATTTACTTTTGTCTGCCAGGCATGCTCTTTGTATGTGTTCTCCTTTGTTGCATTTTTTGCAAATTTTGCCTTTAAATCTGCATTGGTCTGGTGTATGTGAGCCCTTGTCTCAACAGTAACACAATTTGTTTGACAGACTTGCTCCTGTTTAGACATTGGAATTTTGTTCACGCTCACTTTCATTCCTGACTGCGACTCAGTTGTGTATCTGGCTGCCTTTTCCATTGATACAGCGATTCCAACTGCTTTTGTAAATGAGAGTTGTATTCACTAAAGAACTGTATTTGAATGCTTTCTTATAAGATTCCACAAACTATATGATCTCTCATTAGCATCTTTAAGCCCATGAACTGACAATGCTTTGAAAATCTCTTCAATTCAGCCACGTATGCTGAAATATCCTCTCCTTCCTTTCAATTCTACTTCTGAAACCTGAAGTATTCTACAATCAACAATGATTTTGGTTTAAATGTTTTTGCATTACATTCACAATATCAGCAAAGCTCATTTTGGCTGATTTGGTTGGAGCAGTGGCCAGTTGGAGTAGATTTGGTATGTCACCAAAAGCTTTAGCAAATTTCTACAGATATATTGTGGAGAGTATTCTGACTGGTTGCATCACTGTCTGGGAATCACTGACTGTTTTTTCCAACTCAGTGATAATAAACCTGATTCTGATTCTGCCTTTGTTTGTGTCAGGAATGAAAATCTCAATAGTTGAAATCCAAGTCTTTCTATATTTCTTGCTGCCTCGGTAAAGTAGCCATCATAAACAAAGACCCCTCCCACTCTGGACACAGGCTCAAGGACAGCTTCTATCCCACTGGTATGACTATTGGATAGTTCCCTAGTACAATAAGACAGACCATTGACCTTATAATCTACCTTGTTATGATCTTGCAGCTTACTGCTTCCCTGCACTGCACTCTCTGTTAATGGCAGCAGTGAGAAGAGAGGACAGCCTGGATGGTGGGAGTTGTTGAAGATGGATTCTGCTCACTTGTGACAACATTTTTGTGCTCAATGGTGGTGAAGGCTTTTCCCATGATGAACTGGGCTGTATCCACATTTTGTAGGCTTATCCATTCTTGTACATTGGTGTTTCCATACAAGACTGTGATGCAACCAGTGAGGATACTTTCTCCACTGTGCGTCAATAGAAGTTTGTCAAAGTTTTAGATGATACATCAAATCTGTGCAAATTTCTAAAATGTAGAGGCACTGCGTTGGTTGGTCAGGAAGCCAAAGATGGAAACACTACACATTAGCCTGATGAATGTTTTATTCCAAAACAGCAAGAGGTCATTTCTTCACCCATGGTGTCAGGAAGTGTTTGACCAAAAAATACAGGGCTGCTGATGAGAGGTCAAGTAAAGACAAAGTTCCATGAAAGTCAGAGCCTTGGTGGAATGCAAAAAAAAAATATCAAAGGAATAATCCTTACAAAAGGAGATATGTGCCGAAGCGTATAATACCTTAATTTCATACATGGCAAGCACAGTCAAAAAGTTAATTGCCCAAGATTTAGTGAAAGTAATAGCCTGTGAGATGCTGAAACAGTCCTGCTCAAGACCTGGTAACTGATCTTCACACAGCAGATCATTAGAAACGTTTTGTTCTCTGAGTGTTGGTGGACTCACTTTCAGGGTGCTGCAACTCACGTTCTCAGTTTTACTTTTCGATTTTTTTTTACTTGCAGAGATTGTCTATATTTCTATATGGCCAATATCTCTATTCTGAGTGAATCAGTGAGATTTGTATTTTCCTCTGAAGTTTATGAGTAGTAAGCTTTTGGTCTAAGACTGGAATACTAAATCTAGAATAGCACCACGGAGCATCAAACACAAGAGGTATTGCAGATGCTGGGGATCTGGAGCAATACACATAACGTGCTGGAGGAGCTCAACAGGTCAGGCAGCATCTATTGATGGGAATAAAGAGTTGACATGTCAGGGTGACATTTCAGCCCAAAACGTTGACTCTTTATTCCCATCTATAGATGCTCTCTGACCTGCTGAGCTCCTCTAGCACTTTGTGTGTATTGCACGACAGAACATTGTTTCGGGTTTACAAAATTATTGGCTCTGTTGCCCTTCATAAAACATTAAACCATGTTTCTATCTGTTTCATGCCAGAGCGACTCGTAAAATGTTCAAAACAAATCCAGAGGTAAGGTGCTGATAACGCAAACTGACCTGGACTGAGAATCAAGAGATAAGGTGCTGATAATGCAAACTGTGCTGGATTAGTGTTGAACTTCTTGCTTATCAAGGCTGTCATGTTGGATTAATTGTTCAAACCCTTCAAAGAGAGGTCAAAGAAATACAGAAATAGCAATTAAAAACTCCATTCAATTATTAATTTTAATGTCCTGAGATATCCTGACATTATGGTAAAGTAGGTGCTGATGTTCTTGAGGTACATTAAGGCTGATAATCTCCTGCTTCTGGCCAAATCTATCTAAAATGTATTTAGGGGCAGCACGATAGTGTAGTAGTTAGCATAATGCTGTTACAGCAAAAGCTGTAAGATGGGGGTTTGATTCTGTAGGGAATTTTTACATTCTGCTTGAGGCCTTGTTGGCTCCTCCGGTTGCAACACAGACAAAGTGCTGGAGGAGCTCAGCAGGTCAGGCAGCATCTATGGATGAGAATAAACAGTTGATGTTTCAGGCCAAGACCCTTCATCAGGACTCTCCTCTCACAGATACTGACCAACTCACTGAGTTCCTCTCCAAATAGCTCTTTTGAGCCAAAGGGCCTATTTCCTGGCTGGATAACTCAAGGCAATGCAAGGTTAAATTCAATGTTGCTAATATACAATGAATGGAAGAGTGTGGTACTGAAAGTGAGAAGTTCTGTAGATTGTCCGTGAGGATGATGGTATCCTTCAGTTAATGAATTTATCCTTTAGAGATCCCTGTTCATTATCTGTTTCTGCTTTGTTAGAAGGCTGACTACAGTTGACATCTCTTACTTGTGATCTGCTGCTGCCAAACCTAATTTGTGAAATGTTAGGGCCATATAAACAGCCATAGCTAAGTACAAAAGTGAAACAGCATTGAGTGCATTGGGGTCCATCATGGGTAAAGCCCACCCCACCTTTGAGCACATCTACATGAGAACAGGTACTTTGGATCTGTCTTCACTAAGGAAGACACAAACAATTTCCCAGATGTAATAGTGGCCAAAGGAACTAGGGTAAAGGATGAACCGAAGGAAATTTATATTAGGCAAGAAACAGTGTTGGATAGACTGTTGAGTCTGAAGGCTGATAAGTCCCCGGGACCTGATGGTCTGCATCCCAGGGTACTTAAAGAGGTGGTTCTAGAAATTGTGGACACATTGGTGATCATTTTGCAATGTTCTATAGATTCAGGAACAATTCCTGCCGATTGGGGGGTGGCTAATGTTGTCCCACTTTTCAAGAAAGGAAGGAGAGAGAAAATAGGGAATTATAGACCGGTTAGCCTGACATCAGTGGTGGGAAAGATGCTGGAGTCAATTATAAAAGAGGAAATTACGACACATTTGGATAGCAGTAGAAGGATCAGTCCGAGTCAGCATGGATTTACGAAGGGAAAATCATGCTTGACTAATTTTCTGGAGTTTTTTGAGGATGTAACTATGAAAATGGACAAGGGAGAGCCAGTGGATGTAGTGTACCTGGACTTCCAGAAAGCTTTTGATAAAGTCCCACATAGGAGATTAGTGGGCAAAATTAGGGCACATGGTATTGGGGGCTCTTACTGACATGGATTGAAAATTAGCTGGCTGACAGGAAACAAAGACTCTTACTGACATGGATTGAAAATTAGCTGGCTGACAGGAAACAAAGAGTCGTGATTAACGGGTCCCTTTCGGAATGGCAGGCTGTGACCAGTGGGGTACCGCAAGGTTCGGTGCTGGGACTGCAGCTGTTTACAATATACATTAATGATTTAGATGAAGGGATTAAAAGTAACATTAGCAAATTTGCTGATGACACAAAGCTGGGTGGTAGTGTGAAATGTCAGGAGAATGTTATGAGAATGCAGGGTGACTTGGACAGGTTGGGTGAGTGGGCAAATGTATGGCAGATGCAGTTTAATGTGGATAAATGTGAGGTTATCCACTTTGGTGGCAAGAACAGGAAGGCAGATTACTATCTAAATGGAGTCAAGTTAGGAAAAGGGGAAGTACAACGAGATCTAGGTGTTCTTGTACATCAGTCAATGAAAGCAAGCATGCAGGTACAGCAGGCAGTGAAGAAAGCTAATGGCATGCTGGCTTTTATAACAAGAGGAATTGAGTATAGGAGTAAAGAGGTCCTTCTACAGCTGTACAGGGCCCTGGTGAGACCCCACCTGGAGTATTGTGTGCAGTTTTGGTCTCCAAATTTGAGGAAGGACATTCTTGCTATTGAGGGAGTGCAGCGTAGGTTCACAAGGTTAATTCCCAGAATGGCGGGACTGTCACATGTTGAAAGATTGGAGTGACTGGGCTTGTATACACCGGAATTTAGAAGGATGAGAGGGGATCTGATTGAAACATATAAGATTATTAAGGGATTGGACACACTGGAGGCAGGAAGCATGTTCCCGCTGATGGGTGAGTCCAGAACTAGAGGCCACAGTTTAAGAATAAGGGGTAGGCCATTTAGAACAGAGATGCGGAAAAACTTTTTCACCAAGAGAGTGGTGGATATGTGGAATGCTCTGCCCCAGAAGGCAGTGGAGGCCAAGTCTCTGGATGCATTCAAGAGAGAGTTAGATAGAGCTCATAGATAGCGGGGTCAAGGGATATGGGGAGAGGGCAGAAACAGGTTACTGATTGTGTATGATCAACCATGATCACAGTGAATGGCGGTGCTGGCTAGAAGGGCCGAATGGCTTATTCCTGCACCTACTGTCTATTGTCTATTATCTACATGGAAAGCAGCATCCACCAACAGGGACCCCACCACCCAGGACATGCTCTCTTCTCACTGCTGCCTTCAGGAAGATGGTACAAGAGCCCCAGAACTGACACCACAAGGTTCAGGAACAATTACCCCTTAACCATCAGGCTCTTGAACCAGTGGGGATAACATCACTCAGCTTCACTTCCCCCATCACTAATCTCTTCTCAAAACTTACTGACTCTTCATCTCATGTTCTCAATATTTATTTATTTGTAATTTATTTATTATTTATTATTTTTCCTCTTGTATTTGTAAAGTTTGATGTCTTTTGCGCATTGATTGTTTGTCCATCCTGTTGGGTGTGGTCTTTCATTGATTCTATTTTGTTTCTTTGATTTATTGAGTATGCCCACAAGAAAATGAATTTCAAGGTTGTACATGGTGATGTATATGTACTTTGATAATAAACTTGCTTTGACTTTGAATTTGACATTTGGAATACCGGTAGCTTTCTAAAGGTTTTTCCATTAAACGGTACAATGCTATGCAAAAGTCTTGGGCAAATATATATATATAGCTAGAGTGCCTAAGACTTTGGTACCTAAGACTATTTGTCAACATGGAGTGGAAAACAAGTTTGTAAATCTGGCAGGAGCAAAGGATGTTGGGAACGGTGAGGGTAGAATGCTGCTGGAGGGGTGTGGGACAGGCGGCAGAGAAAGAATGTTGGTGCGGGGTGAAGGTGGCAAGGATGCAGACAGACCCAGCCCTGAGACATCAGGCAACATCAGTTAATTCCAATCAATTAGTTTATTAATCATTACAAAAATGTCTCTCTAGTGCTCCCTTTCCCCCTCCTCTCTCCCTTCCCCTTTTCTCAACCATGATTCCCCTCTCCCTGTCCCATTTCCCACTCTCAGTCCACAATAAAGATGCATATCAGAATCAAGTTTATCATCACTCACATATGACATGAATATTTTTTGTTGGTACCAGTACAGTGCAATACATACAATCACTATAGTACTGTTTAAATGTCTTAGGTACCCCAGCTATACAGTATATATGTGCTTTTGCACAGTACTGTAGTGTACTGAAGTTAATTTCTCTTCTACCATTATATTGTTTACTTTTGATATTCACAGGTTGCTGAAAATGTCCAGCTGTGTAAGAGAGAAAGGAATGTGTGCCTGCACTGTGTTCTGTGTATTTTGCTTGTTAGATTTTAGATTTTCAGCTTCTCTTGTTGCTATAGCAGCACAAATAGAGAAAGTTTGGAAAATATCTCTGGAATTCAATTGAAAAATATCACTTTTAAGTGGAGTGGTCAACTTCTGCTGTCTATGTAAGGAGCTAAACTGTGAGGAGGTACCATTTGGATCAAGGTGTTGCCAGGAACTCACCCATAATGAATTTATAAACAAGGGATTTCATAGCAGTGCAGAAAAAATGTGAGATTTAGGCCTAATCCAGGTTCCCAATGCTTTTCTTCAGAGATAGTGCAATCTGTTCAATAAGACCATTAGATATGAGAACAGAATTAGACCATTTAGCCCATCGAATCTGCTCCACCATTTCATCATGGCTGATCCATTACCCTCTCAGCCCCAGTCTCCTGCCTTTGCCCTGTAACTTTTCATGTCCTGTCTAATCAAGAACCTATCATCCTTTGCCTCCACAGCTGCCTGTGACAACACGTTCCACAGATTCAGCACCCTCTGGCTAAAGAAATTCCACCTCATCTTGCCTGGTAGAGAAAGCAGTCGAATACGATTATATGTGGCAGAAAGAGAAGGGATTTTATTTGGGGAACTTCTCCTTCTTTCATTTTTACTTATTGACCATAGAATAATACAGCATAGTGCAGGCCCTTTGGCCCACAAAGGTGTGCCAACCTTTCAATCTACTCAATCTAACCCTTCCTCGCCATGTAGGACTTCATTTTTCTATCATCCATGTGCCTATCGAAGAGTCTCTTCAATGATTCTAATATGTTTGCCTCTACCACTACCCCTGGCAGTGTATTCCACACACCCACCACTCTCTCTGTCAAAAAAAAATACATATGTCATCACCTCATACATTCCCCAAATCACCTTAAATTTATGCTCCCTGGTATTAGCCATTTCCACCCTGGGAAAATGTCTCTCGCTGCTTATTTGTTCTATGACTCGTTAAGAAAGAATAATTAGTAGTTGTAGTAGTGCAATCATTCGAGTCGAGTCCAATGTTCTCTTAAGGAGTTGTGCATTGTTCTCTTAAGGAGATGGGTCCTCAGGTGGCTGTAGAAGCCAACCCAGTCTGCTATTTGTCTTCTGTACTCTAAGCCAGATTCCTAATGACAAGAACCATTTGTATCCAGTAAAGTGGAATGAAATTAGACTTGTCCTCCAGGCTGTCACTTTTTGATGCCTAAAAATAAAGATGGTTTACTCTTCTCACATTGCCTTCAGCTCTGAAATGTCCCTTGGTCTTAGAACAAATCTAGACTCACGTATCCAGGCATTTACTATGGGTTGAGGTTGATCCAGCAAGGTGCCCATTGCAGCCAGTTGATTCAGATTCACATATTGATCATGTACATCGAAACATACAGTGAACTGTACCATATGCATTACAATCAGCGCAACCTAAGTATCTGTTGGATACTAAGTATCACGGGCGTGGTCACACATTCTAGTGCCAACATGGCACACCCACCATATTTAGCAGAACAACACGAGCAACAACACCAAGAACAATAGAACAACAGCAACAAAAACAAACAATAGCAAAACAAACTCCATTCCTCCCTATCACCCACCCACCCAATGCATTCATCTTGTACAGGTAGTCCTCTAACCCCAAGACAGGCCAAATCTGGGCCTTCAGTCTCGACTAATCTTACTAGTCAACTGACAGTGGGCTTTCAACTACCCCAATGGACACGCAGAGACTCGTAGACCCAGACTTTAGTCATCAGTCCTCGACTTCTGGGCTCCCGATCGACTTTTGGGCTTCGATCTTCGGTATTGACCTCATGACTGACTAATGATGACGAATGTGGACTCTGAATGGGGTCCTTGAACTCCAGGCTCACCAATGACAGGACACTAAACACTTGGCCTTAACCTTTGGTCTCGATTCACCTACCTAGGAGTCACCACCCCTCATGATTCCTATTGCCTCATAGTTTGGAACCATGTATAAATGGAAGTGAAATTTAAATTCGGATTGAAATCTTTGATGATAAAAATCTGAAATATTTTAATGAAGGTCACTGGCCCCTGTCAGATGAATGGGATTGGAGCAGTGCTAGTTGTATCCAGCAGAGGCTGGTGCAAACTCTAGAGGCCAGAGAGGAAGAATATTCTGTTGTTCAGCGTTGTTGAGCTAAACTGATCAAAATTTCACTATGCTTCTGGGAGCAGCTTCATCTACAACTCTCTTTTATTGCAAGGGTTCTGCATGTACCCTCATTACATGGGATGTGTTAACGGCAATGTGCTGGTCCAAACATTAAGAATTAGACAGGGATTAATCTGGCAAAAGGTCTGGAAGTGGCCTCCATACTGATCAAGCGGAGATGAAGCGAGAGATCTTGGTGAATCCAGATAAGTAATTACTCCATATTTTGATCCAGCTCCAGTACTGGTAAATAGATCTGTAGGTCTGGGCACTACACTTAGGAAATAATATCCAGTTCCAAAAGTACATATGTGTCACGATAGATAACACTGAGATTCATTTTCTTGTAGGCATACTCAACAAATCTATAGAATAATAACTATAACAAAATCAATGAAAGACAACCCATCAAGGGCGCTTGACCAGAGTGCAGAAGCTATGTAAATACAAAAAGAAGAAACAATAACAATAAATAAATAAGCAATAAATATCAAGAACATGAGGCGAAGAGCCTTTGAAAGTGAGTTCATCCATTGATTGTGAGCAACACACACAAAATGCTGGAGGAACTCAGCAGGCCAGGCAGCATCTAAGGAAAAGGGTACAGTTGACGTTTCGGGCTGAAACCCTTTGGTTCCATAGATGCTGTCCGGCCTGCTGATTTCCTACAGCATTTTGTGTGTGTTGCTCAAATTTCTAGCATCTGCAGATTTTCTCCTGTTTGCCATTGATTGTGAGAACATTTAAACGTTTAAATGACGAGGCAAGTGAAGTTATCCACCTTGGTTGCCCCTGACTCTGTTTGAAATTTTCTTTTGAAGTTCAGGGTTTTTGTAGGATTTTCCATTCAAAGGCATTGGTGTTTCCATACCAGGCTCTCATGCAGCTAGTCAATGTACTCTCCACTACACATCTATATCCAGAGACGTTTATCGATGTTTTTAATGTCTTACTGTATCTCTGCAAACTCCAAAGTAAGTTGAGGAAGGAGACATGACAGAGATATTTTAGAATGGTACTGAAGATGACACATGTCATGCGACTGTGCAAGCTGAGTTTGTGCTCTGTCAAGATACAGAGATTTAAAGATCCGAAGTTTTTATGGAGCAGATGAGAGAATTTTAATTTTGCTGACCACATGACCAGCAAACCAGTGTAGAGAGATGTAATGACATAATATGAATGACATTAGTTTTAGTTAATGTAGATTTATTGGTAAGTTAAACGCGAGTTAAATTTAAAAGAGAATTTAAAAGAAAGATCTGTTTGAAAAACGGAAAACAAGTACATGGCTGAAAAGGAATTTGAAGATTGTTGGAATTAATTCTCTTAATAGACTTGGGCGGTCAAAGGACCAGCTCTCTACAGTAAGTTATGTCAATGATTTTTTAACCCTGAATCACTGGCAGGGCTTGTTTTGTTTCATATAATTCCAGAAATGTGATTTATGTTGCTGGTGCTAAAATGGCTGCTGTTACTTTAAAGTAAACTTTGAACCCCAATCTCCCATCCATCTCTTTCCTGTACTGCTAGCACCCATTCAGCATTCATTGCCGTAGAATTTTATAATACCACGTAACTTTTAGAGGGACCTCATATCTATTTTGTCTAACTCCAAGCAACAACAGCTGTGAACAACTTTATTTTCCTAGCTGTTTAAGTTAAATTGGATATGATTTTAGAAACAAGTTGCTCAGCCCACACATTGAGTAAATGTTACTGTTAATAAGAAATGCTCATCAGTTCAGGCATCATCTATAATGAAAGAATCATAAGGGACCATAAGACATGGGAGCAGAATTAGGCCATTTGGCCCATCGACTCTGCTTTGCCATTCCATCATGGTTGATTTTTTTATCCTTCTCAATCTCATTCTCCTACCTGTCCTATGTAACCTTTGATGCCTTTACTAATCAAGAACCTTTCAACCTCCATTTTAAATATATCCAATGAATTCCACAAATCTGCCACCCTCTGGCTAAAGAAATTCCTCCTCTCTGTTCTGAAGGGACAGGATCAGTGTTAATATCTCATCTTACAGAAGATCTTGAAACACTAACTCTGTTTTTCTTTCTACAGATGTGGCCCCTGACCCTGTTTGAAATCTCTGTCTTTTTTGGTTGAAGTTCAAACATCTGGGGTTCTTCCTTTTTGCAATCCACAAGAGTTTCTTGTATCAGAGGGAAAATTGGTATGGCACAGTAGAGTAGTGATTGGCACAACACATTATGGTACCATCGACCCAGGTTCAATTCCCGTGCTGCCTGTAAGGAGTTTGTAGGTTCTCCACGTGACCACGTAGGTTTCCTGCCAACTGGTAGGTCAACTAGTTATTGCAAATTGTCCCATGTTTAGGTTAGGTTTCAATTGGGGGATTATTGGGTGGTGTGAAAGGCTGGAAAGGCCTTTTCCACACTGCATGCCAATAAATAAATAAATAGAATTGGTAAACCTGCTGCGTTGTGCTAATATATGGGTTTGCAAAAATAAGAACTCGTGCTCTGGGCAAACCACTCCAAAGTGATTCTAAACAATAACAACATGAACTAATTGGTAGTAGTAGCAGTAATGTGATCACTTGAGTCGAGTATGATGGTTAGTATAATTGGTGGCTAAATCCACATATTCTGATAGACCTCACAGTATTTGCTGATCGGCATGGGACTTAATATGGGATGTTAGGGAGCAAACTCTTAATGAAGAATACCTGTGTGTGACGTTGTTTAATGTGGGGAAGCTGATGCACAGGAGGACACCACATGGTCCTTGACATATCGGGGTCAGGGTCCAGTGGCATAGAGTGTAAGATGACTGAGGACCCTTCACTGCTGCAGCCTTCCTCCACCTTCACTGCCATAGTGACGTACCAGCAACGTCCACCACTGAGGTCTTGATTGGACTGATCTTTGTCTGGAATCTCCCGCGTGCCGTCAGGGGTGACCCAACCAGGAGCTGAGTGCCAGATGGCTAAACTCCTGAGGGTTGTGCTCTCGGAATCTGGGGAACACACAAGCTTCTCCACCACCACAAAGAGATGATACTCAGATAATAGTAATACACACATGCTGGAGAAACTCAGCAGGTCAGGCAGTATGCGTGGAGAGGGATAATCAATCAATGTTCTGGGCTGAGACTCTTCATGAGGACTTGAGCTGGGAGGGAAAGGGTGGTGGAAATTTTTTCTGATGCAGTAACATCAACTTGGGCCAGCCAGGCTGAATGACCAGTTCTATGCAGTAAATACTTTGTAAATGGCCAGACTAATTCAAGCTAACAGGAAGGCAACAGTAACTCAAATAATCATGTATTTGAATAGAAGTTTGCAGAAGACCACCTCTGAATGTACAACACATCAATCCTTGAAGTGGACAGGCTATAACAGCAGAAGATGATGAACATACACTTAGTTGCCACTTTATGACTATGATTGTTCTTGGCAAATCTTTCCTACAGAAGTGTTTTACCATTGCCTTCTTCTGGGCAGTGCCTTTACAAGACAGGTGACCCCAGCCATTATCAATACTCTTCAGAGGCTGTCTGTCTGGCATCAGGGGTCGCATAACCAGGACTCGTGAAATGCACCAGTTGCTCATATGGACATCCACCACCCACTCCCATGGCCTCACGTGACCCTAATCAGGGGTGGGGGGGGGGCTAAGCAGGTGCTACACCTTGCCCAAGAGTGTCCAGCAAGCTAATGGAAGGATGGAGGGCCTTACACCCCCTTTGGTAGAGACGTATCTCCACCCCATCACCCATTATAAGACACAAGTGAATAAATAAATTTGAACATTCTTAGTGGGACAAGAAATGAACATCTTGTGAAAATCAGCCAGGTTCTATTAAGGTGGATTAATAAATGAATTATACTCCATGGCCGCTTTATTAGGTACAAATATTGCAAATATCGAATCAGCTAATCATGTGGCAGCATAAAATCATTTTATTTAGCGATTTGGCACAGAATTGGCCCTTCTGGCCCTTTGAGCTGCACCACCAGCAACCCATGGATTCAATCCTAGGCTAATCATAGGACAATTTACAATAACCAATTAACCTACTATCCGGTTGTCTTTGGACTGAGGGAGGAAACCTGAGCACTGGAGGAAATCAACACGTTCATGGGGAGAATGTACAAACTTCTTACAGAATTGGTCGGAATTGATCTCTGAACTCTAACATCCTGAGCATCGCACATGATCGAGAGGTCCAGTTGCAGTTCATACTAAACATCAGAATGGGGAAGAAATGTGATCTAAGTGACTTTGATTGTTGGTGCCAGATGGGGTAATTTGAGTATCATTGAAACTATGGATCTCCTGATATTTTCAACAGTCTCTAGAGTTTAGAGTTAACAGAGAATGGTGCAAAAAAAAAGTCCCCCAAAAAAAACACATCCAGGAAGCAGTAATTCTATGGGTGAAAACACTTTGTTAATGAGAGAGGTTAGGGCAGAATGGCCAGACTAGCTCAAGCTGACAGAAAGGTGACAGTAACTCAAGAAACCACACATTACAACAACGACGTGCAGAAGAGCATCTCTGAATGCACAATATGTTGAACCTTGAAGTGGTGGGCTACAACAACAGAAGACCATGCGTATACACTCAGAGGTGACTTTATTTCATATAGGAGGGGGCTAATAAAGTGGCCACTGAATGTGCACCCCACTCTATCATAAAAGGAAGAATGACGAAATGATTGTTAAGAACTCCAAATGTTTTGTACATGGGAGGTGTGAGAGCTTAATGGCTCACCAAGATATGATTACATCTTCTCCACTAGCATTTGATCTCAAATCCTATTCTGTACCTCATTGCATAGCTGACATATGACAGACCAGTTGTTGTCCCTAGAAATTACTTTGGCAATATTCACAGGTCCATGTTTAACTCAATTATGCAATATTATTTAATTGAGCTGAGCTTTGGTTTATTTTAAGCACAGAAGTGTCAGAAAAAATGCCATTCAAACACTTAAACTGTCTATCAGGATCGATGATTTGTAAGTGTCTATTTTTGAATCCTCTGATAGTCACAGGCTGTTAAAACACAGATCACTTGGAATACAATAAAAGAAATGAGCAGAATTAGGCCATTCAGTTCATCAGGTCTGCTCTGCCAATCAATCATGTCTGATTATTATCCCTCTCAACCCCATTCTCCAATCTTCTCCCCATAACCTTTGCCAGCCTTACTAATCAAGAACCTATCAACAACTGCTTTAAATATACATAATGACTTGGCCTCCACACCCATCTGTGGTATTGAATTCCACGGATTCACCACCCTCTGACTAAAGAAATACCTCCCTTTATTCTGAGGATGTGCCCTCCATCCTAGACTGCCCTATTATATCAAACGTTCTCTCCATATCCACTCTGTCTATGTCTTTCAATATTCGATAGATTTTTGAATGGAGTAATTAGCATGGGTTTTGTGCTAATAACACAAAACCAAAGTAAGTAAGTTTGTTAACCCTACACAGAAGATAAAACAGTACAGTGTAGGAGAGACTCGTCAGCCCAGCTTGTTTGTGCCAAACATGATGTCAATCTAACCAATCACATCTATCTACACATAATCTGTTTCCCTTTTTTCTTTGCTTGTTCATGTTGGTTTATTTTGTTCATTATGTTGTTCATGTTGACCCAAATGCTTCTAAAATGTTGATATACTATCTGCTTCTGCCATTTCCAACGGCAGCACTTTTCGGGCACCTACAACTCTATATACACAAAACGTTACCTTGCTAACTTCCTTTATAATTTCCCTCTTCTCATTTCAAGCTGCATTTTAGTGCAGAGAAAAAGACATTCACTCTACCCCCTAAAGTTCAAAGTAAATTTTATTATCAAAGTACATATATGTTACCCTATACAACCCTAAGATACATTTTTTGTGGGCATACTAAATAAATCTATTAAATAGTAGCTACAACAGAATCAATGAATGACTGCCAAAACTAGTTTAGAAGGCAACAAACTGTGCAAATGCAAAAAGAAGAAACAGTAATATAAATAAGCAATAAATATCAAGAACACAAGATGAAGAGTCCTTGAAAGTGAGCCCATAGGTTGTGGGTATATTTCAATGATGGGGCAGGTGAAGTTGAGTGAAGTTATCTCCTTTGGTTCAGATGTACGATCCCAGTCTCTGGGAGTCCACTGGGGTAGTTGAAGGCCCAGTGTCTGTGTGATCAAGTCTAAAGTTAGTCTGTCGGAGTTAGAGGACTGCATTTGTGAGTGGGTGGGAGGGAGAAATGCTGCTTATTTTGCCTTTTTTTATACTTCAATTGTTTATTAGATTATCAAGAATTTATGTATGTTTCTGAATGTCAGGGCTATTTAGGAATACTGAAAAGCCCTGGGAGTTTTGAAAGGTAGCAGAGCTGTGTGCATGTCACATATCAAGCTGCTTTTTTTTTAAGAGGTGCAAGAGACTGCAGATGCTGGATTCTAGAACAACAGTCCATCAGCTGTTGGAAGTCAGAGTGGAAACCCACTGAATAGTGAAAGGCCTAGACAGAGTGGACATGGAGAGGATGCTTCTTACAGTGAGGGCAAGCCTCAGAACAGAGGGGCATCCGGTCTGAAAACAGATGAGGAACTTCTTTAGCCAAAGGGCAGTGAACCTGCAGAACTCATTGCCTCAGATGGTTATGAAGGCCAAGTCATTGGGTATACAGTATTTAAAGCAGGTTCCTGATTAGTCAGTGTTAAAGGGAGAAGGCAGAAGAATGGGGTTGAGAGGGATAATAAATCAGCCATGATGGAATGGCGGAGAAGACTCAATGGACCAACTGGTCTAATTCTGCACCTATTTGTCGATGTTTCAGGCTGAAGCCCTGCATCAGGTGTGTAAGTTATGCTTGGAGCAAGAATGAGAGCAGAATAGTAAGACTGAATGATTTTACTGAGTCATTTTAGTAATGGTGCATGCTGGGCAAGTTACAGTGATGAGCGGAGCCTGCTGAGACCAAAACATGTGTAAAATGAGAGAGCCCTCTGCACGTAGTAGGCCCCATCGATTCAGCGCACAATCAGTCAAAAGACCTGTCCACAACTGCCTGAAGTTTGGTTTGGAAGGCCCTGCTACTTAGGATCTGCATTTACTCTTCGGCAAGTTTCATCTTCTGAAAACAAGTCATGTCAGTGTATTATCACCTATCGCCTGCCAGCTTGTACTCCTCCTTCTCCTTCCCCCCCCCCCCTCACCATCTTATTCTATCTTCTTTCCTTGCCAGTCAGATGAAGAACCTCAGCCCAAAATGTCACCTGTTTATTCCTCTCTATAGATCTGACCAGCTGAGTTCCTCAAGCAGTATATTATTACTATTTACATCTGAAAACTGTTCTCAACCAACTCCAGACTGTTCCCGCATGCTGTTACTGCATAATGAAGCCCATTGCTCACATTGTGGTCTCTCTGCACTGGAGAAACAAAACACTGACTAGGGAAGTTGCTTTGCTAAACTTTCCTTTACAGTCCACAATTGCAACCTTAAGCTTCAAGCTGTACACCAATTTCTCTGTTCCAATCTCACTTTTTTTCCTCCTACTGTGATGATATTGGGTTTGCTGACTGCCAAGTTCTAAACTCAAACAAAGGTCTTAAGCCCCTTTGGATATAAATAGCTAGGGTTCCCTCACTATACTGTAGCTACCCAATCTTTAAAGACTAGTTCACCTCCCTGTTTATCGTCTATGCCAATACCCTCTATTTGAGTGGTGGGTCTCTGCTCCCTACACACTTCCAGCTAACAATGTAGTTTAAACACAATTCCCTTATTTTCAGTGATACTCATTTAAATTTAAATACAATTCTTTAAAACCCCTTTTAAAACTTTCAGAGGGTTTGTATCTTATAAAAGTTTTCCAAATTATAAGTGATTTCTAAAACTCAATGGATTTCCAAAACATGGGCTGTAAGCTAAAAAGACAAACCAACGAGTTGCAGACGAACAAATCGGCTGCCAGAGAAATTGAAAACAGAGGAATGGATTCTAGTTTATGTCTTTTTTCTTGATGTTCTTGGTCAGTTCTTAAAAAGCCTTACTGCTCTCTATAGTTATACAGCTTTTGTGCCACTTGGCTGACCTGAGAGCCATGTGATATGTTTTTAAATGCCTTTTTACACAGGTGGTCTTAAAGCTTCTCGGGACAAAGTTTCAAGGTACCCACAATTCATGCTGTGAAGCTAATTTTCTGAGTACACAAACTTCCCAAATATTAATGGATTAACTCTTTGATATGCTAAATGTTTATATCAATCTGGTGTTTGGACTAAACAACTTAGTTGGCATTGCCTGGTTTGAAACAAGCCCAGTTAAAGCATCTCTTGAGCTGTCAGCCAAGGTGCTGTGGCCCAGCAAATCTGTGGCTCTATAGACAGTACTGTTTGTTTACAAAGCTATTCTTTAAAATTCAGGTTGATTATTTATTGCCAGTTACACGAAGAACTGAAGACTGGCTTCCTTTTACATCAAGTTTCTGTGCTGTATAACTCAATGAGCAGTACAGCGGACCCATAATACTGTATTGGAATGTCGCCCTAAATCTTTGTGCTCAAACCTCTGAAGTGGCTATTGACACAGTTAACAGCCACTGTTAACACCATAAATAGTAATAAATAATGGATTGCTTTTCCTCACACAGGAAAATATTCAAAATCCCCCAACTATGCTTCCCCTTCGGGTTTTTCAAGCAGACGAATGATGTGCAGAACATTGCAGCTGGACAACGTTTTAAATGATAAATGCCAGTTTTACTATTCAAAGGCAGATGTTAGAATTGTCCAGAGAACAAAAACACGGAAATAGGTAGCTTGTATGTGTATTTGGACGGATTGTCCGACATGATTCCTGTGCTCATTTCAGATGGTGGTAGGCGCTGTTGGTAAGTACAATGCATGCACGCTTCTAAAAAGCTGAACAAAGAATATTGGTTGGAAGTTTAACTTAATTCTTTGATCCTTAGAAGTGTCAGCTGCTACCTTTTGAAAGCTGAGCTTGGCAAAAAAGAAAAGAAAGACCCCTGGCCCTGGACAGTGAGTATCCCTCACACTACCCGTCGCTAATAAAACTTGATTTTTAAAAAAATATTCATTTAGTAGATGTGGGGCTTGCAGGCCAAGCTAGCAAATTGCTTGTCGCTAAATATCCTTGAGAAGATGGCGGTGAGCTGCCCTCCTGAACTGCTGCAGTCCTTGAGATGTGAGTATGCGTTGTTGCGGAGGGATTTTGACACAGCGATGGGAAAGGAATGGTGCTATATTTCCAAGTCAGGATGGGATGCGTCTGCCAAGCAGAGGTGCTCCTATGCTTTGGCTGGTAGATGTGTCTGGAGAGTCCTGTTTACAGAGTCTTGATCAGCTGTGGCCATATGTCTTGTAGATGGTATTAACTGCTGCTGCTGTTAATAGTGGATGTATATATTACAGTTATAGAGTCTTACAGCATGGAATCATGCCCTTCAGCCCATCTGGTCCATACTGACCCAGATGCTCAGCTAGGTTTATGCCATTAGCCTACATTTTCCCCAAACCCGTCTAAACCTTCGCCATTTATGTATTTTTCTAGTTTCCTTAAAAATATTGATAATGTACCTGGTTCTTATTAAATGCATTGTTATTGTCACATGTACCAAGGTAAAGTGAAAAGCTTTTGTTTTGAGCACCCTTCATTCAGATCATGCCATACATAATTAGAGTAATAGAGTCATAGAACACCACATTGCATAAACAAGCCCTTCAGCCCATCTAATCTGTTCTATACTATTGATCTGCCTAGTCCCATCAACCTGCACCCAGATCATAGCCCTCCATACCCCTCCTATCCAAAATCTATCCAAATTTCTCTTAAATAATAAAATCAAACCCAAATCTGCAACTTTCACTGGCAGCTTGTTCCACACTCTTGCCACCCTCTGATCGAAGAAGTTCTCTCTCAATTTCCTCTTAATCGTTTCACCTTTGACCCTTAACCCATGACCTGGCTCTGGTCTCACCCAACCTCAGTGGAAAAAACCCGCTTGTACTTGCCCAATCAATACCCCTCATAATTACATCAAGGTGAAAAGAATGAAAAGTGCAGTGTTGCAATTACAACTAAGGTGCATTGCAGGTAGACAAAGTAAGTGCAAAGGACCTCAGTGAGGAAACTGGAAGATCAAGAGTTCAAGTAGTCATCTTTTAGTGTATGAGAGATCTGTTCAAGAGTCTGATGATATTCAGATAACTTGAATCTGAACCTGAATCTGAAACTACCTGTGAGTTTGGTGACTTGTGATTTAGGGCTTTTGTGTCCTCCGCCTGATGGTATTGACTGCTGGACTAGCCGATAGCAGGGTGCAAACTCCAAGCTCACTGTACCCACAGTACAGAATCAGCTGCTATTCAGAATGCAGCACACTGTCAGAATGCTGTGTGTCTGGATCCCACTGGAGAGTCGTGGGGAAGCTGAGAATTTGAGACAATACTTACCACGGACCCCTTTATGAAACAGTGCCTGCATAAAACGCTCCTTTGGTTGCCATCTCCTGGATAGATCATGAAGCCATATATTTCACTTCTGTCATGTCTTTTACATTTGTTTTCTGTCTTGGATGTGATTCTGGAAATGTAGGAGACTGTGATTTGCTGTTTGGGGATCATTTGGGTATTCCAGTGCTCTGCATTTTCTGCGCGGACTCCTGGAGACAGAGGCAGCATGAGTGAATCTCACAGCGGGCTGGCTTCGGGACTTCCATTGTTCACCGATTAAAGCGACGAGGGAGATTGAAACATCGAGGAGAGTGTGGAAGTTTGGAGATCGTTTGGGTGCTTCAGCACTCAACATCCTCCGAGAGAATTCCGAGAGACAGAAGCAGGATGAGTGAACCTTTTGGCTAGCTGGCTGGTGGATGGGACGCAAGCTGAAGTTTGACTCCACTTTGCTGATTAAAGCTCCCATTGTGCACTGACGAGGGAGATTGAAGCGTCGAAGCAAACACGAAGATGAGTGCCAGCTACTTGCCTTTTCGATCGCTCTGCCACCGGAAAGGAGAGTGACTGCCACTGTGCTCGGAGAATATTAGCCAGGTTTTCTGCATTTTGGACTTGGACTTTGTTTCAGTCTTTTAGCTTTTTTATATTCTGTGCTTTTTGCCCAGTCTTTCTCTTTTTTTTGTGCAGGGGATGGGGATTTGGTGGTTAATATCCCTGTTCCGTTTTATTTGTTTTGTTTGTGGGGACAAGTGACTTGGGGATTGATGACCATGCTGCCTTTCTTTTCTTTCCTGGTTTCATGACTAACAAGAGAAGAAGAATTTCAGAGTTGTATACTTTGATAATAAATGAACCTTTGATTCTTTGAACTGTCTTTTTAACTGAAATTCAAATTTTCTCCCCCCTTCTCTTTTTCCATTCCCCATTCTATCTCCCCTCTCTCTTTTCACTTCTCCTCACTTGCCTATCACTTTCCTCTGGTGCCTCCTTCCCCCTTCCCTTTCTCCTACAGTCAACTCTCCTCTTCTATCAGATCCCTTCTTTTCCAACCCTTTACCTTCCACCTTCCAGCTTCATGCTTCTCACCTGTTTCTCCTATCGCCACATAGCTTATACTCCTTCCTCTTCAGCTTCTTCCCCCTTGTCTTTCCAGTCCTGATGAAGCATCTCAGACCAACACGTCAGCTCTGTAGTCCTCTCCACTGACGCAGCTGGACCTGCTGAATTCCTGTTACTCTGGATTTTAAGCATGTCCAGAATCTCCTGGATTTCAGATTGGCATCTGATAGAACATAGAGTCAGAGAACAACACAGCACAGAAACAGGCCTTTCAGCCCATCTAGTCTGTGCAAACTTTTACTCTACCTCATCCCGTCAACCTGAACCCAGACCATAGCCCTCCATACCCCTCCCATCAGTGTAACTAAGGGAATTGTTCTTAGTATTGAGATGCACCACTTGGGCTAGCAGCCCATTCCACACACCCACCACCCTCTGAGTGAAGGAGTTCCCCTTAAACATGTTCCCCTTCCTCTATTCCCCACTCTGCCTATTACTTCCCTGGGCCCCCTCCTCTTTCCCTTTCTCCTATTGTCCTCTCTCCTCTCCTATCAGATTCTTTCTTCCCTTGACCTTTCCCACCCACCTGGCTTCACCTGTCAACTTCCAGCCAGCCTCTTTCCCCTTCCACCACCTTTTAATTCAGGCAACTCCCCCCTTCCCTTTCAGTCCTGAAGAAAGGTCTCTGAACGAAAATTTGACTGTTAGCCTCTTTCCAAAGATGCTGCCTCTAGTTCCTCTAGCATTCTGTGTGTGTAAAACATTTCACATTTCAGCCTTAACCCATGACCCCTTGTTTTTTTCCTCCTGAGTGATATTAAATACGTTTGTTTCAAGGAGTAGGAATGTTTCTTCCCTGCAACTTTCACACCTAATGTAACTGGAAAATGGACTTCTGGTGACTCTCACACTGCTGTTTGTGGAACTATGCTGTCAATAAATAGTCTGCTGCATCTCAGCAGTGTTCAGTCATACTCTAGCTGTGTGACAGGCTGTGATATCCAGAAACACCCTCAAAATAAAAGAATTCCTTCCATCGATGTCAGCTTGACACACAGCACCAATTTAAGGTCTAACTGCTTACATTATCACAGACATCAGACTTTTAAACCACTTATCATACATGGACACTGGTCACGGGCAACTTCCTGTTACCGTAAAAACATTATTTGTTGCCTAGAGACCTGTGGAGAAGATCAAAGGCTTCTGGTATGTCCTACTAAGCCCTGAGACTTATTGGAATGAAATGTATGACTGATGGGCTAAATAAATTTAATGTAATTGATACAAAATTCTGTGGAAATGTTTAGAGAAACTTGGAAGGATTTTGCTATTACCAAATAGATTTTTCTAAGCATAGATTTTGAAACTTGTGTACACCTATTTCAAATATTATTGTGTTCATTGGTCCTATTTTGATATTGTTTGCTATAATGATAATACGTATTGATTAATGATGGTAACCAATTACTGTTTAAATGGGCAAGGTCTCATTTCTACATAAGAGATAGGAGCAGGAGTAGGCCAATCGGCCCCTCAAGCCTGCTCCGCCATTCAACAAGATCATGGCTGATCCAATCTTAACTCTAGTTTTCACCGAATCCCACAAGGCAGCAGTGCCAACCAACAGGGCACCATGCCGCCCATTTTATTTTATTATTCATCCCGCCCAAACCCATGTGATCACCAGGGGGAAAAAAAACGATTTGCCAATTGAGGAGAAAAAATCTGGAAAATTCCTCTCCGACCCATCCAGGCTATCGAAAATTGGTCCAGGAGATCACTTGGCTGATCTAAACTTAGCCTCATGTCCACTTTCCTGCTCGCTCACTGTATCCCCAATGCCAATTTTATCCAGGAAAATGTCTGTCTCCGTTTTGAATTTATTGAGTGTAGTAGCTTCCACAGCTCTCTGGGGCAGTAAATTCCACAGCCCCACTACCCTCTGAGTGAAGAAATTTCTCCTCATCTCAGTCCTGGAATGGCATCCCCTTATTTTAAGATTATGCCCCCTAGTCCTAGTTTCACCCATCATTGGGAACATTCTCCCCGCATCCACCCGATCAAGCCTCTTCACAATCTTGTATGTTTCAATAAGATCACCTCTCATTCTTCGGAAGTCCAATGAGTAGAGTCCCAATCTACTCAACCTCTCATCATACATCAACCCACCCATTCCCGGAATTAACCTAGTGAACTTTCTCTGCGCTGCCTCGAGAGCCAGTATGTCCTTTCTTAAATATGGACAACAGAACTGCACGCAGTACTCCAGGTGTGGTCTCACCAATACCCGGT
Source organism: Hypanus sabinus (assembly GCF_030144855.1). NCBI lineage: Eukaryota > Metazoa > Chordata > Chondrichthyes > Myliobatiformes > Dasyatidae > Hypanus > Hypanus sabinus. Next base: position 167,189,512 of record NC_082712.1, on the reverse strand, counting down.
ACAACTGCAGTAAGATCTCCCTGTTCTTATACTCCATCCCTCTAGCAATAAAAGCCAGCATTCCATTGGCCTTCTTGACCACCTGCTGTACTTGCATACTAACTTTTTGTGTTTCCTGCACCAGGACCCCCAGATCCCTTTGCACAGAAGCACTTTCCAGTTTCTCTCCATTTAGATAATAACTTGCTCTATTATTTTTCCTGCCAAAGTGCAAGACCTCACACTTGTCAGTATTATATTTCATCTGCCAAATGTCTGCCCAATCACTCAGCCTATCTATGTCCCCCTGCAGGGTTTCAATGTCTTCTGCACTCATTACACTCCCTCCCATCTTTGTGTCATCAGCAAACTTCGATACATTGCACTTAGTCCCTTTCTCCAAATCATTAATATAGATTGTAAAGAGCTGGGGTCCCAACACCGACCCCTGCGGAACACCACTAGTCACCAACTGCCAGTCTGAGAATAAACCATTTATCCCAACTCTCTGTTTTCTGTTAGAAAGCCAATCCTCCACCCATGCCAGAATATTATCCCAAATCCCATGATTTTTTACTTTAAGTAATAATCTTTGGTGTGGCACCTTGTCAAATGCCTTTTGGAAGTCTAAATACACCACATCCACTGGTTCCCCTTTATCTACCCTATATGTTATGTCCTCAAAGAACTCCAACAAATTTGTCAAACATGACTTCTCTTTTGTAAAGCCATGCTGACTTTGTCCTATTAAGCTATGTTTATCCAAGTGCCCTGTTACTGTTTCCTTAATTATCGATTCCAACATTTTGCCAACCACAGATGTTAGGCTAACTGGCCTATAATTCCCAGCCTTCTGTCTATTGCTCCTTTTAAATAAAGGAGTTACATTTGCATTTTTCCAATTTGCCGGGACCATTGCCGAGTCCAGCGAGTTTTGAAAAATTATCACTAATGCATCCACAATCTCGACTGCCACTTCCCTTAAGACCCTAGGATGCAAGCCATCCGGTCCAGGGGATTTATCCACCTTCAGTCCCATTAATTTAGCAAGTACCATTTCCTTGGTGATTTGAATCATAGTTAGCTTCTCTCCCCCTAGAGCCCCCTGTTTATCCAGTGTTGGGATATTTTGAGTGTCCTCTACTGTAAAAACTGATACAAAATATTTGTTCAGCGTTTCCGCCATCTCCATGTCCCCTACCATTAATTTCCTGGTCTCATCTTCTAGGGCACCAACATTTACTTTAGCCACCCTTTTTCTTTTTATATTACTATAAAAACTTTTACTATCTGCTTTTATGTTTTTCGCCAACTTACTTTCATAATCTATCTTCCCCTTCTTAATCAATCTTTTTGTTATTTGCTGCTGATCTTTAAAAGCTTCTCGATCTTCAATCTTCCCACTAGATTTAGCTACCTTATATAACTTTCTTTTTAGTTGTATACTTTGCTTTATTTCTTTACTTAGCCACGGATAACTATTTTTTCTTTTACACCCTTTTTTCCTCAGTGGAATAAACTTTTCTTGATAGTTGTAAAATAACTCCTTAAATATACACCACTGATCAAGTACCGATCTACCCTTTAATCTATTTTCCCAATCCATCTTAAGCAATTCTGCTCTCATACCGTCATAGTCTCTTTTATTTAAGCTCAGTATGCTTGTCTGAGATCCAACCCTCTCATCCTCTAATTGAATATGGAATTCGACCATGTTATGGTCACTCATTCCAAGGGGATCCTTTACTAGGACATTTTTTATTAGTCCTGTCTCATTACACAGGACCAGATCGAAGACTGCTTGCCCCCTTGTTGGCTCAGTAATGTATTGTTCAAGGAACCCATCCCGAATACACTCAATAAACTCTTCTTCAAGGCTGCCGTGTCCGACTTGATTAGTCCAGTCAATATGAAAGTTAAAATCCCTCATAATTATAGCTGTTCCCTTATTACAAGCCCCAACTATTTCCTGATTTATACTCCAACCAACTGAATTACAGCTGTTTGGAGGCCTATAGACTACTCCCACCACTGCTTTTTTCCTTTTACTGTTTCTTATTTCTACCCAAATTGTTTCGTTATCCTGATCCTTTGAGCCAATATCATTTCACTTTATTGCAGTGATTTCTTGCTTTATTAACTTAGCCACCCCACCTCCTTTTCCTTCTTGCCTGTCTCTCCTAATTGTTGAATACCCTTGTACGTTTAATTCCCAATCCTGGTCACCCTGCAGCCATGTTTCCGTAATTGCCACAATATCATAACCATACGTAATTATTTGTACCGTCAACTCATCAATTTTATTCCTAATACTACGTGCATTCAAATAAAGGACTTTCAAATATGTTTGACACTTATTTCCTAACTTTTCCTTTTGTACAACTTTACGCTTATCTCCATACATTCTTTCCCCTCCTGACACACTCTGTCTTTTTATTCCTCCACTTTTACCTACATCCATTACCTTCTCCACTGTCTTTTTAATTATTTGCTCTCTAGAATCCTCCCCCTCTCAAGTCCTCTGTGTTATTAATTTTGGTGTTAAGAACTGTCAAAGAACAGACTTCACCCACTGAATCAAGCAGTAGATATGCCATCTAGAGTTTAGCCATTTCGCTCCCAGTAGGGTGATTCATGGGGGTAAGGTCAAGGGGGAAGTTCAAGACAAAGAGGGATCCAATCAAGATATCAGTGGTGGAGTTCACAGAGATGATGATGCACCACTGTGAAAGTGAAAGTGGAGGAAGGCTGCAGCAGTGGAGGGTCCCCAATCCTCTTACATTCCATGCCACTGGATCCTGACCCTGATCTGTCAAGGGCCGTGTGCTGGCTGCCCTTGCATCAGCCTCCCCACTTTAAAAAGAGTCACGCACAGGTGTTCTCCATTAAGGGAATCCATTGACAGACTCGTAGGAGAACATCATACAAAACTTGGGTGATCACACGACTACTGTAAATATAACACATCTCTGGAGAACAGTTTTGGTGAAGACAAAATCTAGAGAATTGTGTTGCAGGGACCTTAACACAATCAGACATAGAAGTAGAACTGAGCCAAATGGGAGTCTGCTCTGAGATAGTATTCTGTACGTGACTCATAAAATCATCGAGCTATTCGATAAGAGAAGAAAGCTTTTGCCCATAAAGTCTGCATTTCCCTAATTTCAGTACCATTCCACTGCTCTTTCCTTATAGCCCTGTAATATACTCTAAAGATTAGCTTTATTTGTCACAGGTACTCTACATCAAAACATTCTGTATAGTGAAATGCACCTTTTAGGAAACGACCAACAATGTCAGAGGATGTGCTGGGGGCAGCCCACAAGTGTCATCACAATTCTGGTGCCAATACAGCATGCCTCCAACTCACTGATCCTAATCCTAGCCATACGCCTTTGGAACATGGATGGAAACCGGATCACCCGGAGAATGTACAAACTCCTTAGAGACAGTGGTGGGAATTGAACTCTGGCCAGTGATTACTGGTGCTGTAAAGTGATTGTGTAAACTGCTATACTGCCCCTCAATGCTTCATATACACTCAATGGCCACTTTATTAGGTTCAAGAGGAGCAAATAAAGTGGCCACTGAGTGTATGTTTGGTCTTCTGCTGCTGTAGCCCATCCACTTCAAGGTTCGACATGTTGTGCGTTCAGAGATGCTCTTCTGCACACCACTGCTGTGTGGTTATTTGAATTACTGTTGCCTTCCTGTCAGCTTGAACCAGCCTGGCCATTCTCCTCTGACCTCTCTCATTAACAAGGCATTTTCACCCAGAGAACTGACACTCACTAAATGTTTTTTTTTTCATTTTTTGCACCATTATTTGTAAACTGTAGGGACTGTTATGCATGAAAATCCCAGGACATCGGTAGTTTCTGAGATACTTAGACCACCCCATCTGGCACCAATAATCATTCCACAGTCAAAGTTACTTAGGTCACATTTCTTCACTATTCTAATGTTTGGTCTGAACAACAACTGAACCTATTGACCATGTCTGCATGCTTTTATGCATTGAGTTGCTGCCACAGGATTAGCTGATTAGATATTTGCATAGACGAGCAGGTGTACCTAATGAAATGGCCACTGAGTGGACTTCTCTAATTCCCTAATTTGTTTTGTTTTGTTTCCATCATCATTCAGCTAGTGAATTTCAGATCATAACAACTCATGGGGTCATTGACTCACAGTCATAATGTACAGAAACAGGCCCCTTATTCCATCATGTTGCTGCCAAAGATTAATTACTCCAAAGTTCAAAGTAAATTTATTATCAAAGTACATATGCATCACCATATACAACCCTGAGATTCATTTTCCTATGAGTATACACAATAAATCTAATAATCATAATAGAAAGAATGAAAGGCCACACCCAACAGTGTGGACAACCTGTGTGCAAAAACACCAAACTGTGCAAATGCAAAAAGGAAGAACAAAAATTAATTAATAAGCAATAAATATGGAGAACATGAGATGAATTGCCCTTGAGAGTGAGTCCAAAGGTTGTAGAAAGGTTTTGGTGATGGAATGAGTGAAGTTGAAAGAAGTTACCTCCTCTATTTCACGAGCCTGATAGTTGAGGGTAGTAACCGTTCCTGAACCTGATGGTTCAGGTTTGTACAGTTCAGGTTTGATTTGTACAGTTCTCATAAACATTTGATCCAAGACTTTCTACACCCTAGTGATTCATGTGTTCACCCAGACACCTACTAAATGTTGTTGGAGAACCTGCCTCCACCACTCACACAGACAGTACATTCCAGATTCCAGCCACAGGCTGGATAAAAGATCTCTTCCTTGGATCATAACTGAACATCTTACCCATTATCCCAAACCTATGCCCTCCAGTTTTTGATGTTTCTGTTCTGCAGATGAGTTTCTGATTATTCATGGCCCTCATTGCATTCCTGCCATCATTTAACTCCCCTGACCCTCCAGCTTCAAAGAAAACAAATTCAGCCTACCCAGTCTCTCCTCAGAAATGAAACCCTCCTACCCAGGCAGCACCTTGGCAAATCTCCCTCATGCCTCTCTCTTTGAGGGAAAAAAAGGTTTTTCATATGGTTCCCCTTGTATCTTTGACCAGAAGTTTAAAATCTATTCCCCATGCCTCTGAATCACAGAAAGAACTCCCTCAACTTGGCTTATCTGAACTTCTGATGATTTCCTTCTTCTAAAGATTAATGGTGTTGGCAGACCACAGAAGGTGTACTACCATGAACTACTGAGATGATGTGTGGAGCAAAGAGACTGGAAGCACACCCACCAAACTCCTGTCCACATAAAAACGAAAATATTAACAAGTCAAATATGCATTACGATAGCAGTGATATCCGAACAACTTTCCATGTTAAGTTGTGTCTGTCCCAAAGATCTCAATTTAGCAATTAGAAGTTTCTTTTGTACATCACAGGAACTACATTCAAATAATACATGCTGCACTGTTTGCTGACAAGTGCACTCCCTACTAATGACAGTACCATGCATATTATTTCTGAACAAGAAACTATTCAGCTTCATATGTCCAATATATAAACATGTAAGCATAACTTCTTCCCGCCTTTTACACTCACCTCCCAGTTGAGTTCCTGCCACCATCTGCATTTTATATAAATGTCATCCTTTCTTTTCCTTATTCCAACTTTATTGCAGCAGTGATTGAATTGACTTTGTAATTATGCCTTTTACCTCTGCTCTGTGCAAAGTCACCATTACATTTACTGTAGATACTTAACTTTAAGTGATTGCTTGGTAGAATGTCTACCACCTTGTTTTCTTCAACCCCTAGCATGGGCAAGGGCCCATAAGAACTGGATACTCAAGCCTAAATCCTGCAACTCCAACAAATGTTGTCCAATCTAAAAAAGAATGTCTGGTCTACAGTTTGAAATACCTGTTTTAATAGATGCCAAAGCCAGAAACAAATAAGAGTGCAGAAGTACTCTACATAATCAGGACATATTTCTACAGCCCATTCCAAGGCTAAAATGATAGCAACCATCTCAGATGTGAATCCTTATACTTAGTCTGATAATCTTTTCTTAATGGACTCCTGAAACTTAGGAACCTAAACAGAAACCCCTACGTGACCTGCCACTAGATCTTTTGAATCATCTGTGTAGATATATAAGAAGACATTTTATCGGCCATTTTATAGTGCTCATCTTGCAAACCCCCATCAACCCTCTTGGGAGGGAATGAGAAAATATTTAGTTTATTAGTTAATTAGATAGATAACTCATTAATCACACATCAGTAAAACAGTAAAATCAGTTTGTCGATGAAGTTAATAGATTGTTGAAGGTTGAAATAAGATTAAACTCTGTTCAATTCTGGTTGCCATATTATAGGACAATGTGGAATCTTCAGCGAGGGTGCAGAGGGAATTTACCAGGATGCTGACTGGATTGGAAAGCATGATTTATGAGGATTGGCTAAGCGAGCTAAGACTTTTCTCTTTGGAGTGAAGGAGGATCAGAGGTGTATAAGAGTTTAAGGCGCTAAAATCGAGTGGATAGGTGGAGGCTTTTTCTTCCCAGGGCAGAAGTGGCTAATACAAGGGAGCATGACTTTGGTTTTGGCATCTATTAAAACAGGCAGTTCAAACTGTAGAACAGACATTCTTCTTCAGATTGGACAACATCTGATTAGAAGAAAGTTATTGAGGTGATGTACGAGGTAGTTTTTCACACGGGGAGTGGTAGATGCCTGCAATGTGCTGATAGAGGTGGATACATTATTGATACCTAAGAGACTCTTAGAAAGGCACGTGGATGAAAGAAAAATGGAAGGCTATGTGGAAAGGAAGGACGTGGATTGATCTAAGAGCAGGTTAAAGGGTTGGCACAACCTTGGGGGTTGAAGGACCTGCACTGTTCTATGGTCTATGTTCCAAATGAATGACCAGAAGAAGACTGCAAGGTTAAATGGCAACCATAACACTATAACAAAACACTTGGCATTCCAATGTTGGTGACTGAATTTTATTTAAGGAGAGATGAGCAGTGAAGCTATATTCGTTAGTGTATCGACTGCTCACAATAGTCCAATGCCATGGAATCAATAAGTCTGGCAAGTGAACATTCCATCATCAAAAGTTAAAGATTTATAGACGGGAATTTGGCTGAAATTATAATAATAAACCTTTCATTTAATCACAATGGTTTGAGATGATTACAAATCATGAAACCAGATGTCTGCATTTCAATTAAATACACAACAGTTCACAACATTACGCAACAAGTAATAACATGGTAATAAGTCTCTACGTCCATCCGTAACTTGATCTATTCTCACCACTAACACTGACCAGACTCTGAGTTTCTCCTACATCCTTACTCTGAACTTACATTACTCCTCAGTATTGTGGCTTTCTTTAATTAATATATTCTGTCACATTATTCTCTCAGCAGCTTAAAACTCACAATCTACCTCATCGTGCCCTTGTACCTTATTGTCTGCCTGCACTGCACTTTCTCTGTAACTGAAACACTTTATTCCAAATTTTCTTATTACTTTTCTCTTGTACTACCTCAATGTACTGATGTAATGAAGTGTCCTGTATGGATGTCATTTAAAACTAAGTATTCTAGAGTACCTTGTTGGTGGTTATCCAATGTGTCCGACACTGACTGAAAAACTATGGGAGGAGTTTCTAAAGTAGAAAAGTTGCTGCACTGGGGCAGTTCCACTCTCTTAACCTCAGATGTCCACATCCAGTGACTCGAACAAGCGTGACAAACTAGGGTCTTGGTTAGTTGTAGTGGATGACCATGACATCTTCTGTGCCTTGCCATGTGAATATGAAGCATTGCAGAACCATCTTCCTGGCCACTGTAAATCTCATCCACCCAGCCTGCTGGAGCTCACTTCACATACTAGGACAGGCATATCCCTATCTCACCAGGGTGTGAGGCGGCAGGTTTACCCTCACCTCATGTCGAAGCAGTGTACCATGGTGTGGTTGCTGTAACATGCATACAGCTACTTGGAGCTACAGGTGACAGCTGAGTGTCCGGTGGGGACTAAAGTTGAGTGAGTTGCCCCTGGGTACATATGACAATAACGGACCAATTTATCAAGTTACCAATGATGTTGCTAACATGCTTCTCACATTGGATAAAATCATTCTACTTATTCTACCAGTAAAAGTCAAGGGATATTTTACATCCATTTGAACAAAGGTGTGGTCATAATTTAGTGATGAGAAATTTTTAAGAAACATAAGTGCAAGTAGGATATTAGACCAGCTCATTCCTGTGCCACCAGAATTATAATCAGAATCAGGCTGATTATCACTGACACTAATAATGCAATCGCTCGAGTGGAGTATGATGTTCACCTAAAGGGTCTTCTACTGGTGGCTGCAGAGGCCAATCTGAGATCCCCATATTCTGGTGCAGTGTGGTCAAGAGTAAGTAGTGGACGTGGCTGGTGGCTGGATCTTTTGGTCTCTCCTTTTGCAGCTGCTGATTGCTCTTTGCAGGCACGGTGGAGGTTATTCTTTCATAGCACAGTTCCCTCCAGTTGATTACAATGTCTTCCCAGTTTTTAGATGTAACGTTGAATTTCTTCAGACTGATTTTGATGCAAACTTTGAAATGTTTCTTTTGTCCACCAGAGGCAAAGCTGACCTTGCTTCATCTGGGAGGAAAGGAGTGGATAAAAATATTATACCCAGGACCTGTACTTCATTAGAAGTTTGCAAAGATTTGGAATGACACATAAAACTTTGAGAAACTTCTATGGATGTGTGGTGGACAGAATGTTGACTGACTGCATCATAGCCTGGTATGGAAACACCAACGCCCTTGAATGAAAAATCCTACAAAATGTGGTGGATATGGCCCAGTGCATCATGGATAAAACCCTCCCCATCATTGAACACATCTACATGGAGCGTTGTCACAGGAATGTAGCATTCATCATCGGGAATCCTATCCATCCAGGTCATGCTCTCTTCTCTCTGCTGCCATCAGGAAGAGATACAGGAGCTTCAGGACTCACTATAACAGGTCCAGGAACAATTATTACCCCTCAACCATCAGGCTCTTGAGCCAAAGGAGATAATTTCACTCAACTTCACTTGCCCCAGTAGTGAACTGTTCTCACAACCAATGGACATATTTTCAAGGACTCGTCATCTCATGTTCTCAATATGTATTGCATATTTATTTAAATATTTATTTACTATTTATTCTTGTATTTGCACAGTTTGTTGTCTTATGGACATTGGTTGAAAGCACAGTTGGTGTGGTCTTTCATTGATTCTATTATGGTTATTATTCTATTATGGATTTTTGAGTCTGCCTGCAAGAAAGTGAACCTGTGGGTCATATATGATGACATATATGTACTTTGATAATAAACTTATTTTGAACTTTTTGACTTTTGTAGAGAAGTGCTGAATCTATGCCCCATCCGCTTTCCCACCCAATCTCCTGAATCCTTTGGTGTCTGAATATCTATCACTGACTTCAGTGGATCCAAATGTTGGAAAAGAAAGTGACTACCAAGTCAATTACATCACACACATTTAGAGTGAACAGCCAAAGCCATGTTTCTTCCCCAATCTAAAGACAACTGTAAACCTCATGTTCGGCCCGCTCGCGTTCTTCTAGGAAGATCAGCTTTCGGCCCCACCAAACTGGGTATTCACGTTTGTGTGGATGCTGTATAAGGTACCCCCAATTACAAACCCACAACGCAAAATATCAGACAGTACACCATATGCAATTAAATGATAGACTTTATGATTCTTAATCTGAATATAGGGTTAGTATGAAAATAAACAAACTAAAAAAAGGGCCCAAATTAAAGTCACAGTATCAGTTGGAGCTCACTTAGTAAGCATTCCTCCACCATCAATTTCCACCAAACGTCGCTGACCCTCAGACCCTCAGATCCCAGTATGCGCCGTCTGATGGTCTACCAGCACTCTCTTCACGCGTCCTTCCTCTTCCTCTCTCCTTGATGAAAAACCCCGCGAAAACCCCGGCTCCCAGACACACAGGAAAGAATAACATTTCTCCTATCGGATAGCCACTGAATTCCAAAGTCCCGTTATCTCTAGTCAAACCCAAACATTTCTGCTGCAGAGAAACCATTACCTCAGCAGTTAACATTACAGAGAAGCTATTACACAACCTATCTGGCAATGCAGAATTTCTTCAATGCTAGCTTCCAGTGCAGGGGTCTTACTATCATGAGCCCACGACTATCAGACTCTGATATAAGGCACTATGCTTTGGTAATGCTGAATGCATTCGTGCAAAGGTGAAGTGAGTTCTTTCTCCCTAAATCTGGGTGACAGATCACAAGTTCATCTTCCCAGGAATAATAACAGGAAATGTACCCAGTCCCTTTCTAATCTACTGTCAGAAAATGCTTTTAGTCTAAATGTGATCTGTAATGTAAAACTGTCACAGACTTTTCAGTGTAAACCTCATATTTATAAAACAAAACAAGATTCTTCTGATTTTACAGGAAGTTAAAGCCCCTTTTAGAATGATACTTTACAGAAATAGTCCTGCATACCAAGTACAATAATATTTAAATTGGCTGCATTTATGAATAATGAACTGTTAACTTGATTTGCTTAAACAAACACATTTACATTACAAAGTTGAGGCACGGAATAATTAATCTGCTCTGAAGTGTGTACCTCCATCCCTTCCAGAAGAAAAATGATGTCTCGGCTTTAAAAACTATTCGTGCTGGAAGTTATAAATCATTAATGATCAGAATTTGTAAGATGTTTGACCTGGGATTAGTTGTCACCCATTAGTCAGAACATTTCAGATAGGAAAAGTGAATTGTGAATCCCATGAATCTAAACCAAAGGCAACAGATTTCTAAAGAATGCTGAAGAAGTGCTCAGCACAAAATATGGAGCAGTCAAAAAATGTGCCAACTGCCTAAGGGTAAATTGATGGGACCAAGTTGGCGCACATTTTGAGAAAGCCATCAGAAGAGTGGTGGGTCAAGCACCCTCCATCAATGTTCTGAGGAGAGCCATGGTTGCAATATTTAATCAGTGCCTTTGGGATGTTAGAAGTTCAAGTTTTCTGTCATATAGGACATAAAATAGTACAACACAGGCAAAGGCCCCTTGGTCAATTATGTGCTGAACCAATTAAATTAGTAATCAATTGGCCAACTAAACTAACGCCTTTTGTCTACAGAATGACCATATTCTTCCATTTCCCTCACTTTGATGTGCCTATCTAAACGTCTCTTAAAAATCCCTAATGTATCTCCCTCCACCACCACCCCAAGCAGCACATTCCAGGCAACCACCATTCTCTGTGTAAAAAAATTTGTCCTTCACATCTCCTTTCAATTTACCCCCTCTCGCCTTAAATGTATGCCATCTGGTTTCACCCCTGAGGAAGCATGCTGTCTACTTTCTCTATGCCTCTCATAATCTTATAAACCTCTAATAGATATCCCATCAGCCTGTGTTGCTCCACAGAAAATTTGTTCTACCTCTTGTTACAGCACCTGCCTTCTAATCCAGGCAGCATCTTGTTAAACCTCTTCTGCATCATGATGGTGCTGTTTATATTTAGACAGCTGTTGTTATTGCTGGGGGTGATAATGGGGACAAGCTCACAGTACCTATTAAATACTCCCAATGGCGTGCATCTCAAATAACCTCTGACAAGCAAGTCTAACTCCAGGCTTTCACATGTGACTCAGCTACCAAGCCTGGCAGAGCCGTATCTTCTGGTAGGAGAAGGGGCAAAGGCGGGTTTCTGGATCCTTAAAACCAGTCACTTCAGTCAGATGGGGCTCATCTGCCACAGTTGGCATCTGATCTCAGGGAAGGAAAACTCTGATCTCAAACCTCTGCTGCCTACTCATGGAGAGTAAACCCCAAGAGAACAATCCGGAGCTGATGTCCCTTGAGCTCAATGCTGACTGGCAATTCCTGCTGGTGCTAAACTGTATCGGTCTCTGCCATTCCTTTGGGTTCATCAGATGCACGGAGAGGGGGAGTTTGCTACACGGGCAATAACTTGCTCTTCATATTGTAGTATATGCAATATCCAGACCGCTAGGTCGACCCTGACCAACAGAGGCTTTGTTGTGACAGACAGCTGCTCAGTGCTACACACTCCAGCAAGTGTCTAAGTGTGGCTTTAAATAACATCATAAGCAGAACATACAAAAGTAATTTCACTGTTTGTTCAAATGCATAATACCTAAAATACCTACAGCACTGTGCAAAAGTCTTAGGCACATCTAAAAAATATTCTTTAAAGCAAAGATGCTTCGAAAAATAATGAAATGAAGTGTTTCCAAATATCAAAAAAGTTACTATGAAGAGCAGTAATCAGTAAAAAAACAAAATCAAATCAATATTTGGTGTGACCACCCTTTGCCTTTAAAACTGCATCAATTCTCTGAGGTCTACTGTTGTGCAGTTTTATAGGAAAATCAGCTGAGGATGTCACAAGCATCTTCGAGAACTTGGCACAGTTCTTCTGCAGGCTTTCGCTGTCTTGCTTGCTTCTCTTTCTCTCCAGGTAACCCTAGACAGCCTTGATGAAGTTGAGGTCAGGGCACGAGAGAGACCATAATCATCTGAAACCCATATAAAACACCTAAGGAGCCTAAGCCATTTGCATGGTACTGAAAAGCATGTACAATGGCAAAAGGCAAAAAAAAACTTTCAAAAAGGGTCCATATATTCTCTCAAGTTATTGGGCTATGCAGTCTTATAGTCTCTCAGTGGACTTCAGCAAATATTACATTGGCCTAACTGGGAGGAAACTATCCACGAGGATCCATAAACATCAAACACGGGGCATGCAAGAGAATTCCTCGAAGCATGGTTTTCCACAAACAATTCTGTAAACAGACATATAGATCTCAATCCTATTTATGAGATAATGTGGGCAAAATTCCAGACCACATCAAACAAAGTTCGCCACGCAACCAATCAGCGACGAGACCCCTCCATATGTCACAAGTGAGTTTCCATAACGATGACCAATCACCTAATAGGCCAAGCATATAAAGGCCAAGCATTCTGAGGACACACCACAAATGAACAGCACACTGATGATGTCTACTTGTAAGATGACAAAATACCAAGAGCAGAGAATAACTCAACCCAACCAGTCCTCAGCATTTCAGCACCATTTACTGATAAGAATAAGATATTAAGTTAATTAGCTTTTTACTAACCTCATTTCAAGTGTCAAGATGAAAGGGCATAAAAATATTGAACAATTGATTGTTTAATTCAATAATAAATGTTTCCTTGTTGAATAAGATGTCACAGCATGTTTTAGACATGACTTTTCAGTCTGATATTTACGGTTTGTGGTTATTTTTGAAAACTTTGTTAGTTATTGACAAAACTGGGTGTCAGTGGTTATTGATATGTATTCACATCAAGAGAAAAAGCAACATATGTAAACAAATTGATATTGGTAATATTAACAATGCATTCATGTTGTATTGATTTACTAAGACAATAAAACCATAAGACATAGCAGAATTAGGCCATTTGGCCCATCAAGTCTGCTCCACCTTTTCATCATAGCTGATCCATTTCCCTCTCAGTCCCAGTCTCGGGCTTCCTACCCATATCCCTTCCTGCTCTGACCAATCAAGAATCTATCAACCTCTGCCTTAAATACTCATGTAGACTTGGCTTCCACAGCTGCTTATGGCAATGAATTCCACAGATTTTCCTCTCTCTGGCTAAAGAAATTCCTCCTCATCTCTGTTCAAAATGTATGTCCCTCTATTCTGAGGCTGTGTCCTCTGGTCCCAGAGTTCCCCACCATGGGAAACATCCTCTCCATACCCACTCTATTGACACCATAAAACATTCAATAAGCTTCAATAAGATCGCCCCTCATTCTTCTGAACTCCAGTGAGCAATGTTCCCACCATCAACCAGGTAGCTACCATCACATCACCTGTAGCACATCCCACTAACTAATGAGATTGGTTTCCAATTCTATGAGAACGCTGAAAGCTCTGTGCAGTATTCAAAAAGAATTCCATTCTAGTAGTGATGTGTTGGCTTTTGAAAAAGTACAGAAAAGGATAGCCAGGATGTGGACTGGAATAGAGGTAAAAGCAGCTATAAGAAGAGACTGGACTAAAGTGGGTTGTTTTCTTTAAAGCACCAGAGGCTGAGGAGGGACAAGACAGACAGACAGACAGATAGACATACTTTATTGATCCCAAGGGAAAATGGGTAAAAATATAAATGATATAAATGATAAAAGTTTATAGAATTATGAGAGACAGAATCTTTTCTCTGGGGTAGAAATGCCAAGTATTATTGGACATCCATTCAAGGTGGCCCAGGTCCAAGTGCTGGTGACGACCTGGTATTTGGACAATTTAAGCGCCGGGCCGGATGGACTGAAACGGCAGGGTGTCGGGCCTGGAGTCAAGGGTCGGGCCAGTTCTGCTCGTTGCTTCGTAATGTTTGCTTTGCTCTTTGCTGCGCTAAAGCTGAGGCTGTGAGACAGCTCCGGCTGCTCCAGGTTTCGTATCTGCATGCCTCACGGTGATCTGCCCCGCTGTGTGATGAACTGAGGCTGGGGCCATGGGCTTTCTCTGGCCGCTCTGAGCTTCGGGTCTATAGACTCACTTCCGTTACGAATGCTCTTGCTTGCTTTTATTGTTTGCATGATTTGCACGAACTGGCAGCCAGCTCAGTGCAGTGTTGATGGGCAAGAGTGCTCTTGAGAGATTTCATCTTTCAAACATTTAGCCAGAGCACTTTCCACGTGTAAATAAGTAACTACTGGGCAGAGATTTAAAGCCTTTCATAAAATGAGAAAGATGAAAAATCTCATTTTTCATGAGCTTAATGATCTGCAGTATTTAAAAGGATGTCGGAAGCAGATCTACTCAAACAGTTCAGTTGGGAATGAGGTCTTTACTTAAAAAGTAAAAATTGCAAGGTTGCATTTGCATGAGACCTGAGGACCTAAGGTTGAATAGGTTATGGCCGTATTCCCTGAAATGTAGGAGAATGAAGGGTGATTTGATAGTATATACTGTAAATAATGAAGTTATAGATTGGATAAATGCAAGCAGGTTTTTCCCACAGAGGTTGGATGAGAGGTCATGGGTTAAGGGTGAAAGGTGAAATGTTTAAAGAGAACTTGAGGAGGAAGCACTTCACTTAAAGGGTGGTGAGATTGTGAAGTGAGATGCCAGAGGAAGTAGTGGACATGGGTTCAATTTCAACAATTAGGTGAAGTTTTATTTATTTATGCATGTATTTGCACAGTTTGTTATCAATTGCACATTGTTTGCTTGTCTGTCCTCGTTTGTGTTTAGTTTTCATTGATTCTACTATATTCCTTTGTTCTAATGTGAATGCCTGCAAGAAAACATATTTCATCTCATCTTCTCCACATTTATTATTATTATTATTATTATTATTATTATTATTATTATTATTATTATTATTATTATTATTATTATATTTTTTTCCTTGGCTAAAACCTGAGGTATTGTCACAGACAAGCAGATTCAGCTCACTATTGCTGGGAGCTTTCAGACTATTCTTGTGGTGTTTAGTATTGTGGCTTTCTGAAGATTTACATAGATATTGTTGTGTAGCCCCAATTGTTTAATGCTATTCTGTAGCGACTTTGGGATGATGCCAGTTGTAGATCTTACTATCGGGACAATGTATACCCCATTCTTGTTCCATAGTCCTTCAATTTCCTGTTTTAATTCAGCATATTTTTGGTGTTTTTTTCTTACTGATTTCTGTAAGCTATGTGTGTTTGGAATGGCGATATCAATTAGATAAGTTGTTGTTCTAGCTTATTTATCCATATTATTATATCCAGCAGTTATTATGGATTGCCCTATCTGTAGTAACAGATCTGCCATAATATAATTTGTAGCACTCCGACTCTAAAACTGGATCAGGCTTGTACTTAAAGTAAGGTATGGTGTCTTTTATGAATTTGTATTTTAAAGCAAGATTTTGGTGAATGATGTCAGCCACTTGATTGTGCCTGTGTAAGAAATCAGATTGAATTAAACTGCTGCAGTATCCTGGAATGTGTTGGATTTGGTTTCTCTTGACATCTTCTGCGTGTTTTGTCTTGTATTATTATTATTAGTATTATTTATGTTTCTTTGTATTCGCACAGTTTGTTATCTTTTGGACTCTAGTTGTCCAGCCTTTTGGTGTGGCCTTTTATTAATTCTATTATGGCTATTGGATTTATTGAGATAGTCTGCGAGAAATAAATCTCAGTGTTGTACTGTATATGGTGACATAAATCGACTTTGAGAACAAATTTACTTTAAACTTTGAACTTTAAAATTTGAAGACTGAATAGCTTCCAGGAACTTTACTGGTCACAGATACAGTGCTGTGGGATCTTTCAACCAGATCAGCAAGTAGATGGTGACACAGTTTAGAGTTTCATTTGAAAGCCAGGGCTTTGCAGCAACCCTTTATTAGCACGGTGAAGTCTGCTGTTCTAATCTGTCCTGGGACGGGAATCTTTCCAGTACCTGAATCAAGAGCGCCACCAACTGTGTCAAGTTGATGCTTACACATGCAAGTAGTATGTTTTAAATTGCTTCATAAAAAAAGACACACAGTTCTTGATGTTGACCCCATGGGGTCATCTTTACACTTCGCTGGCTCATTTTGGAGCTGCCCCAGGAAAGGCAAACCTGCCCGATACCCTAAGAGCTTTGCTTTGTTGTCTTGATTGTAGACTTCAGCAAGGATTAGATGAGGGAACACACACCAATCTTCATAGATGGATCAGGAGTGGAAAGAGTGAGCAATTTCAAGTTCCTGGGTGTCAATATCTCTGAAGATCTTGACATGTGCAACATATTGATGCAACTTACAACTTACAATGACTACAGCTGTGTTTCATTAGAAGTTTGAGGGGGTTTGGAATGTCACCTAAAACTCTCAGAAATATCTACAAATAAACCATGGAGAGCTGCATCACTGTCTGGGATGGGGGGAGCTACTGCACAGGATCAAAGTAAGCTCCAGAGCATTGTGAACTTTGTCAGCTCTATCATGGGCCCTGGCCTCCCCAGCATTCAAAACATGTTCAAGGAGCGATGCCTCAAAAAAGCAGCGCCCAACATTATGGACCCCCATCACGCAGGGTATGCCATCTCGTTGCTACCATCAGGAAGAAGGTACAGAAGCCTGAAGGCGCACACTCAGCTATTCAGGAACAGCTTCTTCTCCTCTGCCATCAGATTTGTGAATGGATATTGAAACACTACCTTACTACTTTTTTAAAATTTCTATGTTTGCACTACTCATTTAACTATTTTATATATATATACACACACACACACACACACACACACACACACACATACATGTATACTTACAGTAATTCTCAGGTTCTTTTCTATTATGATGTATTGTACTGCTGCTGGAAAGTTAACAAATTTCACGGCTTATGCTGGTGATACTAAACCTGATTCTGATTGCTGCTCGCTTCAAGCCTGATGGAAATCCACTGGCCTCCAAATCTTTTTCAAACTCCCTTCCGTCGTTTTTGCTGACATGCCCTCTACAGCACAGATTACACTTTCGTTCTGCTTTGTAAAATTACTGCAGTCACACAAGGTCATCATTAGCCCCAAAAAAAAACAAAAGAGCGAAAATGACATTAACCACATGGTATGAGGCCAAAGAGATGTGGCATTTCCCCGTTGATGCCCACCCATTTTTATACATGCATCCTATCTGGATACATCACAGCTTGCATGGCAACTGCACTGCGTGTTACTGCTAGAACTGCAGAGAACTACACCTCACTCCATTGGTAAATCAAGGACCCCATCCGGGGCATTCTCTCTTCTCCCCTCTCCCATCGGGCAGAAATCTGAAACCATGTACCACCAGGCTCAAGGACAGCTTCTATTTCACTGTTTTTTATGCTATTAAATGGACCTCCTCTCTGGTAAAATGAATCTTTGACCTCACAATCTACCTTGTCATGAATTTTCACCTTATTGTTCACCTGCCATGCACTTTTTCTGTAACTATAACACTACATTCTACACTCTAATTAGCCAAGTGGCTAAGGCATTGGTCTAGTGATCTGAAGGTCGCTAGTTCGAGCCTCAGCTGAGGCAGCGTGTTGAATCCTTGAGCAAGGCACTTAACCACACATTGCTCTGCAACGACACCGGTGCCAAGCTGTATTGGCCTTCCCTTGGATAACATCGGTGGCGTGGAGAGAGGAGACTTGCGGCATGGGCAACTTCCGGTCTTCCATACAACCTTGCCCAGGCCTCAGTCAACGTCAAAATCGATGGACAACCGAAGAAGAGCATTCTGATTAACACACACAAATCGCTGGAGGAACTCAGTAGGTCAAGCAGCATCTATGGAGAAGAATAAACAGATGGCATTTCATGCCAAGACCCTTCATCAAATCGCCTTCTGTAAATAATGGTTCCTACTGCCCTGTGAATTCACGGTGACTGCAGACAGACACTCAAGTAATTGAGAGGTCATTTTGTTGCCCACTCTGCTCGTAGACAGTACAAATTGACATTTGAAATCCTCTTCCAGCATTCACTTGGCTGCGAGTGAAATTGACTCTACTTCTTGCTGACCCTGATGAAGGGTTCTTGGCCTAAAACCTTGATTCTTTATTTCTGTCCTGGCCGGCTGAACTCCGCCAGCGTTCCAGCGTCTGCAGGTTTTTTCTTGTTGGTGTTTTACTCTGGATTTCCTCAGAATCTGCAGAATCTCTTGTGTTCATTATTTTCTTGTGTTCATGAGTTATTGGTTTTCCTCTGTTTCACCTTGCTATTCTGTTGCGATGAATTAGACCATAAGGCCATAAGATATGGGATTGAATTAGGCCATTTAGCCCATTGAGTCTGCTCTGCCACTTTCATTTCCCTCTTAGCCCTGATCTCCTGCCTTCTCCCCGTATTCCTTCATCCCCTGACTAATCAAGAGCCTATCAACCTCTGCCTTAAAATTACCCAATGACTTGGCCTCCACAGCCACCTTTAGTAAAGAATTCTATAGAGTCACCATTCTCTGGCTAAAGTAGTTCCTCCTTATCTCCATTCTAAACATCCCTCTATTCTGAGGCAGTGCCCCCTGTTCTGAAACTCCCTCACCATAGGAAATATCCTCTCCACATGCACTATAAAAGGCCTTTCACTATTTGAAAGGTATCATTGAGGTCACCCCTCATTCCACTGATTTCTAGTGAGTAGAGGCCCAGTGCCATCCATTTTTCTTTATTGAGATAAAGCATGGAATCGATCCTTCTGGCCCTTCAAGTTGCACTGCCCAGCAATCTCCCAGTTTAATCCGAGCCTAATCACGGGACAATTTACAATGACCAATTAACCTACCAACCGGTATGTCTTTGGACGGTGGGAGGAAACCAGAGCACCTGGAGGAAACCCACGTGGTTACAGGGAGACTGTACAAGCTCCTTCCAGACAGTGGTGGAAATTGAACCCACATTGCTTCAGGGAGCTGATACAGAAGGAAGCAGATTACGTTGGGTATTGGTGACTCCTCAACTGGAATACTGTGCACAGTGTTGGTCTCCTAATTTAGGGATATTTATGCATTGTTATCTGAACTGAGTGTTGCAATACCTGGCATAGGAAGGTTGTCTTATGCAGAAGATCTGAACGGGATCAGCTTGCATAAGTAAAGTTTAGAAACGTGAGAGACCTCACTAAAATATTTAAGAATCCTGAGAGATTTTGACAGGGTGCATTTGAGCCTTTAAATCCTGGAATCATTTTCATGAACCTCCTTTGAACCCTCTCCAATGTCAGCACATCCATTCCTGGGTAAGAGGCCCAAAACTATACACTATACTCCAAGTGACCCCTCACCTTTGCTTTATAAAGCCTTAATATTACATCCTTACTTTTATATTCTAGTCCTCTCAAAATGAGTCAATCTGTATGGATGAATGCAAAACAAAGATTTTCACTATATCTTGGTACATATGGCAGAGATAAACCACTTTACCAATAATGTTTTGGTAGCGCCTTTGCAAGCCTGCTTAAATTTGAAGAATGAATTGTTTACTCAAGTAAGCACTTTGACACTTACGCGTTTTATAGATCCTCCCCTTCTGAAAGTCATTATTCCTCCAGGATCTGTGGTTTCACAGTAACTGGAGATGGACATTAAGAAGTAATCTTGATGTGCACTCTGCTCATAGGCAGTGTTACGTATTCAGGCAACAATAAATATATGAGTTCGGCAAGGGTTTCTTATAACAAACAACACGTTTATTAAACACAGAAAACAAACCCCCCAAAAGTAAACAAACACTACCGTAACCAGAAACAGCTGCTGAGCGGCTGTTCAAACAGTTCGTAAAGTGATATTGCAAAAACTGTTCTTTAAAGTGGTATTGCCAAAAGTTCGATATGCTCACAGTCCATTTAAAAGGAGAGACTTTATAGGACGATTTAGGTTCTCTTTCACGTCGCTTGCTTCGATCCCCGACATCGAACTTCCCACGAAGAATTCACGAAACAGAACGGCTTAAAGGCACTGACCTTTCCTTCTCCACTACCTTCAATCCTTTCTAGGTAAACCTAGGGATTAACACGAAGATAGTCAACGAAATCCTTCCAAATAAGGATCAAACAAAGGTCGCCCCCGTTTCACCGTAGAAAGCGATTCTCCTCGATCTTTAACTTCCAACTTCGAATCTTCACTCTCCTCTAATTTCGAACTAACAGAATCATAAAGAACCTGCTGGCAATAACCTTTTAAACTTTAGGCATTAAATAAAAACTTCATCCTTCAACTAAACTGCGTCATCTCTTAAAACACGCAGTGGCATGAAGTCAACCTGGCAAATCCAGCCACGAACTGCCCCCCCCCTCACAGGGTGGGGTCTACCTTTTATAACCTGTAAAAAAAAACCGTCACATGATCTCTACTGGCAGAAAAATGACGTCACCACCATCACAAGACCATCACCTCAAGTCCAGTACAGCTTCAACCCCAGTCACATGACAAGGGCTCCACTGTCATGTGTCACGAGTACGTAACACCTCCCTCCAAAAAAAACATTTTTGGTCTGACAAGAACAAAAAATTTTAACAATTGCTTACAAGAAAAACAAAGGTATAAATTTTATAACATATACAATACACAACACCAGCATATAACAGCTTATAAGTCACAATACAGTAGGAGTGTTACAATTGAAAAAAAAAACACTCCATCAAAAAAATACAGTGTACATTCAACATCGAGATAGACAATCAGCAACCACATTATCTTTACCTTTAATATGAGTCATCACAATATTGTACTCTTGTAACATCAAACTCCAATTTAATAATCTCCTGTTTTTGTTTTTCATCTTACGCAGAAAAACTAACGGATTATGATCAGTGTAAACAATAAGTGGTTTCTGAGTTGTACTAACATAGACCTCAAAATATTCCAAAGCTAAAACAAGAGATAACAATTCTTTCTCTATTGTCAAATAATTTCTTTGATGCTTATTAAATTTCTTAGAAAAGTAAGCTACTGGATGATCAACCTCATCACCCTCATTCCTTTGCATTAATACTGCTCCTGCAGCCTCATCACTAGCATCCACAGCCAATGAAAAAGGTTTTCCAAAGTCAGGTGCCTTAAGCACAGGTTGTTGACATACCATTGTTTTCAATTTTTCAAATGCTTCTTGACAAGGAACCGTCCATACAAACTTCTCATTCTTCCGCAGAAGGTTAGTTAATGGAAGGGCAACATTAGCAAAATTCTTACAAAATTTCCGATAATATCCTACCATTCCCAAAAACCTTCTGAGAGTTTTTTTCCCCGTTGGAGTGGGAATCTCTAAAATTGCCTGAACTTTTGCCTGAACAGGAGCTACCTTACCTTGACCCACATCATAACCAAGGTAAGTCACAGTGGCATGTCCAAATTCACTCTTAGCTAAATTAATAGTTAAGTTAGCTTTTGAAAGCCTGTCAAACAATTTCTCCATCGCAATAATGTGTGCTTCCCAAGTATCATTTCCTGTCACTAAATTATCAATATAAGCATCAGTATCTTTCAATCCCTGAATCACAAAGTTAATCATCCTCTGGAAAGTACCTGGGGCATTCTTCATCCCAAATGGAAGAATATTATACTCATATAACCCAGATGGAGTTACAAATGCAGAAATCTCTCTACCTCTGTCCGTTAATGGAACACACCAATACCCTTTCAATAAATCAATCTTTGTAAGGAACTTTGCCTTTCCAACTTTATCTACACAATCATCTATAGGAATTGGATATGCATCTGTTTTCGTTACAGCATTCACCTTCCTATAATCCGTACAAAATCTAATACTACCATCTGGCTTTGGCACCATAACACATGGCGAACTCCAATTCGAGTTAGAATGTCTAATGATATTATTCTCTAACATATATTCAATTTCTTTCTCAACAAGTTCACATTTTTCCATGTTCATCCTATATGGATGTTGTTTAATAGGTTTGGCATCCCCAACATCTACATCATGTGAAGCTATAGTAGTCCTTCTCGGAACATCTGGAAACAACTCCCTAAATTTAAAAATCAACTCCTTCATCTGTTGTCTCTGCTCTAACTGTAAATGTGCTAATTTTTCATCAATATTTTCCAGAATGGTTGAATTTGGTAACCTAACAGAAACAATGTTGGATTTAGAATGAAAGTCAGATGAATCATCTATCATGTTCCTAGTTAAATCAAACTCATTCTCACTAACCACAACAGTCACAGTATCAGATTGTTTCTCAAAATATGGTTTCAACATATTTATATGGCAAAGTTGTGTTGACCTTCTACGATCTGGAGTTTTTACCACGTAATCCACATCATTGATTTTAGACACAATTTCATAAGGACCATGAAATCTAGCTTGTAAAGGATTTGTCTGCACTGGGAAAAGAACCAACACCTTATCTCCAGGCTTAAACATCCTCATCCTAGCGTCTTTATCATACCAAGTCTTCATTTTCTCCTGAGCCAACTTTAAATTTTCCTTAGCTAAGCTACAAGCTTTATGTAACCTGTCCTTAAATTTCAACACATAGTCCAACAAATTAGTGTGTACTTCCTTATTAATCCACTCTTTCAACAAAGCTAAAGGTCCTCTAACTCTATGCCCAAACACAAGTTCAAATGGACTAAAACCTAAAGATTCCTGTACCGATTCCCTTACTGCAAATAAAAGTAAGTTTATACCCTCATTCCAGTCACTTTCATTTTCCACACAAAATGTCCTAATCATATTCTTGAGGGTAGAATGAAACCACTCCAAGGCACCCTGCGATTCTGGATGGTATGCAGACGAAGTGATTTGCTTAGCTCCCAATTTATAAACTATCTGTTGAAACAATCCAGACATAAAATTACTGCCTTGATCAGTTTGTATCTCCTTAGGTAATCCAAAATAAGTAAAAAAATTTATAAGGGCCTTTGTCACAGTCTTAGCTTTTATATTCCTAAGTGGTACTGCCTCTGGAAACCTAGAAGAAGTACACATGATAGTCAACAAATACTGATAACCAGTTTTTGTCTTTGGTAATGGACCAACACAATCTACAATAACTTTAGAAAATGGTTCACCAAATGCTGGGATAAGTTGTAATGGAGCTACTGGTGTAACCTGATTTGGTTTACCCACAATTTGACAAGTATGGCACATCTTACAAAACATCGCCACATCTTTTCTTAGACCAGGCCAGTAAAAATGTTTTAAAATCTTGCCAACAGTTTTCCTTACCCCTTGATGTCCAACTAAAGGCACACTATGAGCTAAAGTCAAAATCTCATTTCGATAAGCTTTTGGAACAACTACCTGGTAAACAACATTCCAATCCTCACTTGCAGGAATTGTAGGCGATCTCCACTTCCTCATCAACACTCCTTTTTCCAAGTAATATCCTACTGGCACCTTATCAATTTCACTATCTAGTAAAACCTGCTCTCTTAATTTTATAATCTCAGAGTCTCTATTCTGCTCTGCTATCATCTCCTTCCGAGACAAAGATAAATCTTTATAGTCAGACTTACTCCCAGAATCTTGTTCAAACAACGAAGATAAGAAAGTCTCTGACACATCCTCAAAACTCGAATCCTGAGTTGAACAGTCCTGAATAACAACCTCATTCTGCGCATCAATCTTTTTAGCCATAGCTCTAGTCACAACACAGGAAGAATCTGTGTTAGAATTCAACTCTGGTTCCCCTGACTCCATTGTCAAATGCACTTCAGGAAAAACTTGTCCACCTGCCAAGTCATTACCTAACAATAAAGAAATACCCTTCACAGGTAAGCTATGCTGTAATCCTACTTCAACAAATCCTGTAACTAACCCTGACTTTAAATTTACTTTATGTAAATGTACAGGCATAAAATCACTTCCAACACCTCTTATGTAATTTACCTCACCAGTATCAGACTCTTCATTAAACTTCAACACACTGTCTAACATCAATGATTGAGAAGCACCAGTATCCCTAAGGATTTTTATTGGCACCAGAGTAGATCCTTCCTTCAAGGATACAAACCCTTCAGTTACAAAATGATCATATCCCTTTCTAACTTGGTCAGACTCTAACAAAGCCTCATTTGTGTTTATCAAACCCTGTAACTTTACAGGTGCTTCAGTATGTTGCACACAAGCATCTGGAACTGCTTCCTTCTCTTTCTTTTTCAATTTGAAACAGTTAGCTATTACATGGCCAGGCTTCTTACAATAGTTACAAGTAAGACCAAACTGTCTTTCCTTCACAGGCTTTCCTTTCTCATCAACTTTCTCATTAATCTCCGATTTAATTTCAAATTTACCTGGAGTCTCCGTGTTATTTTTCCTCTTAAAAATTCTGCCCTGAGGAAATTTGTTCTTATGGATCAAAACATACTCATCAGCTAATCTAGCACAGTCCTGCAATTTATCAGCATCCTTCTCATTTAAGTAGGTCCTTACTTCAACAGGAATGCTTCTTTTAAATTCCTCCATTAAAATCAGCTCTCTCAATGTATCATAGTCCCCATTTACATTTTTAGAAGAAACCCATCTCTCAAAACACATAGCTTTATCATAGGCAAATTCCACATAAGTTTTTTCCACAGACTTTTTCAAACTTCTGAATCTTTCCCTATATGCTTCTGGGACTAACTCATATGCGTTTAAGATATGCCTCTTTACAATATCATAATCAAGAGCTTGTGCAGCTGTTAAAGCTGTGTAAACTTGTTGTGCTTTGCCTTTAATTACACTCTGTAACAACACTGACCATTTATCTTTCGGCCACTCTGACATCCGAGCAATAGTTTCAAAATGTTGAAAATACCTTTCCACTTCTGTTTCACTAAATGGAGGGACCAATTTAATTTCTTGACTAGCAACAAACGTTTTTTTAGAACCAGAAGACTGATTTCCAGTCCTTAATTCCTCCATTGCATATGCAAATTCTCTCTGCTTTTGTTCCATCTCCAATTTACACCTCTCCAATTTCATTTGTTCGATTTGCAACTGCATTTCCAGAGTACTTATTTGAAACGACTCTAAAATCGATTCATCAAAAACACCCGAATCCACATAGTGTGACGCGATTTTCCTCTGTATTACAGCCTTAGCAGTAGTCTGCAAAATACCTTTAAGTCGCAATCTACTAGCTATCTCAAACACCTCAGTTTTTTTCGCCTTCGCCAACACCTCCGCAGCTGGCGAAGCCAGAAACTCATCAATATTCATTGCTGCCGAATACCACAACGAGCCAAACAAAAGAACCGAGTAATCCCCGTTTCCAAAACACCGATTTAAAAGTCAGCAAGCATTTAAACTCAAAAGTTTCGATCCAGACGCAGCCCCCATATTTAATGTTACGTATTCAGGCAACAATAAATATATGAGTTCGGCAAGGGTTTCTTATAACAAACAACACGTTTATTAAACACAGAAAACAAACCCCCCAAAAGTAAACAAACACTACCGTAACTGGAAACAGCTGCTGAGCGGCTGTTCAAACAGTTCGTAAAGTGATATTGCAAAAACTGTTCTTTAAAGTGGTATTGCCAAAAGTTCGATATGCTCACAGTCCATTTAAAAGGAGAGACTTTATAGGACGATTTAGGTTCTCTTTCACGTCGCTTGCTTCGATCCCCGACATCGAACTTCCCACGAAGAATTCACGAAACAGAACGGCTTAAAGGCACTGACCTTTCCTTCTCCACTACCTTCAATCCTTTCTAGGTAAACCTAGGGATTAACACGAAGATAGTCAACGAAATCCTTCCAAATAAGGATCAAACAAAGGTCGCCCCCGTTTCACCGTAGAAAGCGATTCTCCTCGATCTTTAACTTCCAACTTCGAATCTTCACTCTCCTCTAATTTCGAACTAACAGAATCATAAAGAACCTGCTGGCAATAACCTTTTAAACTTTAGGCATTAAATAAAAACTTCATCCTTCAACTAAACTGCGTCATCTCTTAAAACACGCAGTGGCATGAAGTCAACCTGGCAAATCCAGCCACGAACTGCCCCCCCCCCTCACAGGGTAGGGTCTACCTTTTATAACCTGTAAAAAAAAACATCACATGATCTCTACTGGCGGAAAAATGACGTCACCACCATCACAAGACCATCACCTCAAGTCCAGTACAGCTTCAACCCCAGTCACATGACAAGGGCTCCACTGTCATGTGTCACGAGTACGTAACAGCAGCACAAATTGACATTTGAAATTCTCTTCCGGCAGGGTCTGACTGAGGGTGAAAATGCCTATAGTTCTTGCCTCCTCAGTAAAGCAGCCAGCATAATCAATGATCCCATCCACCCAGATGTTCTCTTTCTCCCCCCTCCCATCAGGGATAAGATACAAAAGACTGAAAGCATCAGGCTCAGGGACAGCTTCAATCCCACTGCTATCGGTCTGTTAACACACCTCGTCTATGATAAGATGGACTCTTGACCTCACAGTCTAGCATGTTATGATCTCGCACTTTATATTTTTACCTGAACTGCGCTTTCTCTGTAGCTTTTACACTTTAATCTGGAATATTATTGTTTTATGACAATTGGACCATAAGCTACAAGACCAGAATTAGACTATTTGGCCCATCGAGTCTGCTCCACCTTTTCACCATGGCTGATCCATTTTCTCTCTCAGCTCCAATCTCCTGTCTTCTTCCCATATCCCTTCATGCCCTGATCAATCAAGAATCCATCAAACTCTGCCTTAAATATACATAAAGACATGGTCTCCACAGTAGCATGTGGTAACAAATTCCACAGATTCACCACCATCTAGCTAAATAAATCTCTCCTCATCTCCTCTGAGATGACCTCTGGTCTTAGACTCTCCCACCATAGGAAGCAACCTCTCCACAACCACTCTATGAGGCCTTTCACAATTCAATAGGTTTCAACGACATCACCCCTCATTCTTCTGAATTCCAGTTAATACAGGCCCAGAGTAATCAAATGCTCTTCATATGACAAGCCACTCAAACCTGGAATATATTTTGTGAACCTCCTTTGATCTTCTCCAGTTTCAGCACATCCTATCAAACGGGCCCAAAACAGCTCACAATACAAGTGAGGCCTCACCAGTGCTTTATAAGTTCTCAGCATTACTCCTTTGCTTCTATATTCTAGTCCTCTTGAAATGTATGCTAAAATTGAATTTCCCTTCCTCACCACAGACTCAACCTGCAAATTAACCTATAGTGAATTGTGTACAAGGCCTCCCAAGTCACGTTGTGCTTCAGATTTTTGTATTTCCTCGCCATTTAGAAAATATTTAACCCTTTCATTTCCTCTACAAAAGAGCATGACCATTTCTTTGCCCATTCTCCTAGTCTGTCTCTTCTGTAGCCTCTCTACTTCCTCAGAACTACTTGCCCCTCCATCAATCTTCACATCATCTGAAAACTTTGTAAAAAAGGGACCAATTCCATCATCCAAATCATTGACATATATCATAAAAAGAACTGGTCTCAACACAGACCCCTATGGAACACCACTAGTCACCGGCAGCCAGCCAAGAAAGGCTCCCTTTATTCCCACTCTTTGCCTCTTGCCAATCAGCCACTGCTTTATCTATGCTAGAATCTTTCCTGTAATAACATGGGCTCTTAGCTTGTTAAGCAGCCTCATGAGTGGCACCTTCTCAAAGGCCTTCTGAAAATCCAAGTACACAACATGAACCAATTCCCCTTTGTCTAGCCCGTTTGTTGTTTCTTCAAAGAATTCCAACAGATTTGTCAGGCAAGGTTTTCCCCTGAGAAAACCATGCTGACTATGGCCTATTTTATCATGAGCCTCTAAGTACCCTGAAACGATATCCTTAACAATCGATTCCAACATCTTCCCAACCACTAGTAGGCCTATAATTTCCTTTCTTCCTCCTGACTCTACTTGAAGAGTTGAGCGACATTTGCAATTTTCCAGTCTTCTGGAACCATTCCAGAATCTAGTGATTCTTGAAAGATCATTACTAATGCCCCTACAATCTCTTCCATCACCTCTTTCAGAACCCTAGGGGGTACACCATCTGGTGCAGGTGATTTATCTACCTTCAGACCTTTCAATTTTCCCCAAAAACCTTCTCTCTAGTTAGGTAACCTCACACACTTCATGACCCCTGACACCTGGAAATTTCATCATTCTGCTAGTGTCTTCCATAGTGAAGACTGTTGTAAAATACTCATTCAGTTCATTCGCCATTTCCTTGTCCCCCATTATCACCTCTCCATTCTCCAGTGGTCCCATATCCACTCTGTCCTCCCATTTACACTTTTTGTATCTGAAAAAGCTTTTGGTATCCTCTTTAAAACTATTGGCTAATTTACTTTTGTATTCCATCCTTACCTTCTTACTGACTTTTTTCAGTTGCCTTCTGTTGGTTTTTGAAAGCTTCCCAATCCTCTAATTTCCTACTAATTTTCCTCTATTATATGCCCTTTCTTTGGCTTTCAAGTTGGCCTTGGCTTCTCTTGTTAGCATGGTTGTGTTATCTTGCCTTTAGAATACTTCCTCTTTGGGATGAATGTATCCTGTGCCTTCCGAATTGCTTCCAGAAATTCCAGCCATTGCTGCTCTGCTGTCATCCCTGCCAGTGTTCTTTTCCAATCAATTCTGGCCAAATCCTCTCTCATGCCTCTGTAATTCCCTTTACTCCACAGTAATACTGATACATCTGACTTTAGCTTCTCCTTCTTAAATGTCAGGGTAAATTTGATCATATTATGATCACTTACCCCTAAGGGTTCTTTTACCTTAAGCTCTCTAATCAATTCTGGTTCATTGCACAACACCCAATCCAGAGTAGCTGATCCCCAGTGGGCTCAACCACCAGCTGCTCTAAAAAGCCATCTTGTAGGCATTCTAGGAATTCCCCCGCTTGGGATCCAGCACCATCCTGATTTTCTCATTCTACCTACATATTGAAATCCCCCGTGACTATTGTAACTGCCCTCTTGGCGTGCATTTTCTATCTCCTGTTGTAATTTGTAGACCACATCCTTACTACTTTTTGGGGGTTTGTATACAACTCCCATCAGTTCCTTAGCTCTAGCCACAATGATTCAACACCTTCCAGCCCTAGGTCACCTCTTTTTAATGACTTGATTTCATTTTTTACCTACAGAGCCTGGCAACCCCTCTGTCTACTTGCCTGTCCTTTTGATACAATTTATATCCTTGGACATTAAACTCCCAGCTGTAATCTTCTTTCAGCAATGATTCAGTGATGCCTACAACGTCATATGTGCCAATTGGTAACTATGCTACAAGTTCATCTGCTTTATTCCATATACCATATGCATTCAAATATAACACCTCCAGTACTGTATTCACCCTTTTCGATATTGTCCACCTTTTATGTTGCAACTCATCCTGCTGACTGCAATTTTTCCCAATCATCAGTCTCTCCTTGCTGGGAGACTCACCACATATTGCCTCGGTTTCTAAACCAACTACCTCATCTTAAACACTATCACTCCATTTCCCATCCTCCTGCCAAATTAGTTTAAGCCCACCCAAACAATTCTATCCAACTTGCCTGCAAGGATATTTTACTCCCTCGGGTTCAGGTGTAACCCATCTGTTTTGTACAGGTCACATGTTCCCCAAGAAGAGATCCCAATGATGCAAGAGTTTGAACCCCTGTCTCCTGCATCCATTCCTCAGCCACGCATTCACCTGAAAAATCATTCTATTCTTACCCTTACTGGCAATTGGCATAGGCTGCAACTGAGAGATTACTACCCTCGAGATCCCGTTCCTCAGCTTTCTTCCTAGCTCCCTAAAATCTCTCTTCAGTACCTTCTCACCTTATCTACCTATGTCATTGGTGCCAATATGTACCAAGACTAATGGCTACTCACCCTCACCCTTGAGAATGCCACGGACCCAAACCGAGACATCCCTGATCATGGCACCAGGGGGCAACATACCATCTGGGTATCTCTATTGCCTCCACAGAACCTCGTCTCTGTTCCTCTGACTAAAGAATCTCCTATCAACTCTGCAGTCCTCTTCACCTCTCTGCTCTTTTGAACCACAGCACCAGACTTAGTGCCAGAGACCGGGTCACTGTGGTTCCCCCCGGTAGGTCACTCCCCTCAACAGTAGCTTAAGTTGTACGCTTATTATTGAGAGGAATGGCCACAAGTGTACTCTGCACTGGCTGTGCATTTCCCCTCCTTCTCCTGACAGTCACCTGGTTACCCGTCTCCTGCATCCTCAGGGTGACTGCCTCCCTGTAGCTCCTGCCTATCACCTCCTCATTCTCCCATATGAATTGAGGCCATTGTCATCGAGCTGCAGCTCCAGTTCCTTAACGCATTCTCCCAGGAGCGGCATCGGGGTGCACCTGGTGCTGATGTGTTTATCTGGCAGACCGGAGGCCTCGCAGGCTTCCCACATCCCACACAGAGCACAAAACACTGTCCCTGGAGCCATTCTCACCGATCTACTGTGCCCTGACAGACGAGCAATGAACAAATAAGGACAGTGAGAGAGTAACTTCCATGAGAATTAACCTCAAGCAAACCTGACCTCGCCCAGACCTGATGAGCCAAAGCCATCCTAAGCATTGGCAAACTCCAAAACAATGGCGGCTGCACTTGCTCTTGAATTATTTTTATTGGCCCTCTCTAATGAATCCACCTTGCTGATTGGTCGCTCCTCAGCTCAGAGGAGCTGCTGCAAAACATTGCTTTTACAATCTCGCTAGCCCTCTTGATTAAAGGTAGCTCATTTTATGCACCTTTCATGTGGATTGTCGAACTTTTACCTTATCCTAGTTCAGCGGTCCCAACCTGGGGTCCACAGACACCTTGCTTAAAAGGTTGGGAGCCCCTTTTCTAGTTCAAAGCACTGTGTAATGATCTGATCTGTATGAACAGTCCGCAAGGCATGGTTTTTGCTCTGGCTTGGTACATGTGACAATAATAAACCAATTCCAGTACCAATAACACCAAACTATAGTTTACAAGTCCCAGGGCTCCCTGTTACTATCTCAGGGTGTCTCTATATCAGAGGATCTGTCCTGGATCCATCATATAAATATAATTGCGAAGAAAGCCCGACAGCACCTGTACTTCCTCAGGAGTCTGTGGAGATCCGGCATGCCCTCGAAAACCTTGTTAAACCACTATAAATGTGTAGAGGAAAGTGTGCTGACTGGTTGCATTACTGTCTGGTATGGGAACACCAACGCCTTTGAGTGGCAAACCCTACAGAAGGTAGTGGATTCAGAGCATCAGGGGTAAAACCCTTCCACCCTTCGAGCACATCTACAGGAAACGTTGCTGCAGGAAAGCTGCATCCATCATCAGAGATCCTCACCAGCCAGGCCATGCCCTTTTCTCACGGCTGCCATCAGGAAGAAGGTACAGGTGCCTCAGGACTCACACCAGCAGGTTCAAGAACAGTTACTACCCCTCAACCATCAGGCTCTTGAACAAAAAGAGTCAACTACTCTCATTTAAGGATTCTTTTATCTTGTTATTTCATGCTCATTATTTATTGCTATCTATTTACACCTGCATTTGTAGTTTGTTGTCCACTGATCCTGTTTACAGTTACTGTTCGGTAGATTTGCAGAGTATGCCCATGGCAAAAAGATTCTCGGGGGTTGTATGTGGTGACATGTATGTACTCTAATAAACAGTTTTACTTAAACTTTGAACTTCATGCCTTTGGATATCAGAATCAGACTCAGAATCAGGTTTACTATCACCGGCATGTGTCATGAAATTTGTTAACTCAGCAGCTGCAGTTCAATGCAATACATAATCTAGAAGAAAAAATTATAACAATCAATCAATCAATCAACAAACAAACAAACAAACAAATAAATAAATAAATAGATCACAGTATATGTGTATTGAATAGATTAAAAATTGTCCAAAAAACAGAAATAATATATATTAAGAAAGTGAGGTAGGGTTCAATGGCCATTTTGATACTTGTGTTAGCAGTTAGACAGAAATTGACTCTCAGATTCAGAAGGCCTTAGAGGAGAGATTTGTCAGAGGTATACAAGATTATCAGTTAAAGGTGAAAGGTTAAAAATTTTAGGGGAACATGCTTCTTCACTCGGAGGGGTGGTGAGAGAGTGGAATGAGCTGCCAGCACAAGTGGTGCATGCAAGCTTGATTTCAATGTTGAAGAGAAGTTTGGATAGGTACATGGATTGCAGGGTATGGTGGGCTATGGTATGGGTGGGATTAGGCAGTTTCAATGTTTCGGCACTGATTAGCTGGGCTGAAGGCCTGCTTCTGTGCTGTGCTTTTCCATGACTTGACTAAAGAGCCATTACAGGGTCTGGTCCTATTCTCCACAAACTGATAGATCCAGTAATATCAAGACTGGAGAGCAAGTGGAAACAATACGTGACAGGAGACTCAATCTAACAATCTGCCATCTTCTGGCAAGAATATGTGCTGTAGCTCTATGATAGTTTCATGACACTAATTGATCTAACAGAACTTAGCACACAGTGGGCTACTTCCAAACAGTGAGGCAACATTCCAATCTAGTAACTTATGTTCTTGCTTTCATATCCCACCATTGTCTCATTCCTCACCTTCGTTAATCTGTTTTTTATCTGTGTGCTTCTCTACTTCTGACTTCTTACACTTCATTGCCTGAGACAACTCCTCCAACAGTCGATGTCCCTTGTTTAGCCCCAAAACTCTGGGTTTTGCACATTGATCTCGAGAGGACTAGGATATAAAAGCAGCAATATAATGCTGAGGCTTTATAAGGCGTTGGTCAGACTGCACTTGGAGTATAGAGAGCTGTTTGGGGCTGGCCTTGGAGAGGGCCCAGAGAAGGTTGATGAGAATTATCCCATGAATGAAAGGGTTAATACATGAGGAGTGTTTAATTGCTCTTGGCCTATATTCAATGGATTTTAGAAGAATGGCCTAATTCTGTTCCTATGTTCTACGTCATCTGATCCTAATTCTACGTCTCATGGTCTAGAAGTTCCCTGTTTCTATAAGCATAGGAAAGCCTGCAGATGCTGGAAATCCGAGCAACACACAGGAAATGCTGGAGGAACTCAGCAGGCCAGGCTATGGAAAAGAGTAAGCGGTCCACAAACATGAGAAAATGTGTAGATGCCGGAAATTTTGGCTCTTTTTCCATGGAAGCTGCCTGGCCTGCTGTGCTCCTCCAGCATTCTGTGTGTGTTCCTCTGTTTCTAGGGCTCTCATTTCTCCTTTAATGCATTCCTTACAACCTAACTCTTTAACAAAGCTTTTGTCCACATAACAACATTTTATCTACCTTGACGTAAAATTTGCCACGATGAACTCCTGTGAGATACGTTGGAGAGACAAGTGTTTGCAGATGCTGGAAGTCAGGAGCAACTCTCAGAGTGTTGGAAGACAAACAAGAGAAAGTCTGCAGAATCTGGAAATCTGAGCAACGCACACAAAACGCTGGAGGAACCCAGCAGGCCAGGCAGCATCCATGGAAAACAGTTGACGTTTCAGGCCGAAACTCTTTGGAAGGGTGCCTGGCCTGCTGAGTTCCTGCAGCATTTTGTGAGCGTTTGAAGAACTCAGCATGTCTGCAGAATTTATGGAGGGAAATGGACAGTTGACATTTCTGGTCAAGACCCTTCATCTCAACTGGAATGCTAGAGGGCAGATAACTGACATATCATTTTTAAAAAAACTACCATTCTCTTTTGTTATAATCTGGCTATATCCCCTTTACTTACCCAGTCCAGATAAAGGGCCTTGACCTGAAAGGTTGACAGTTCGTTTCCCTCCCTAGATGCTGCCTGTCCAGCTGAGTTCTTATGGTATTCTGTGGGTTGTGTGAGGTTCATTGGGATTTTATTATGTTAGACACCAGGTATATATTGTTACTTTTATATGCCAAGTTAGCACTTGGGCCCAAGTGGGTCTTGCACTCTTGCAAATGATCCAATTCAGCAGGAAGACAGCTGCTGATTGGATCTCCCTTTCATAGTCGAACCTGGTGGCCGAACTGTGATCTGTGAAAAAAGGAACCAGATACCCTTTGTAATTTCTATTGACTCTATGTCAGGTCTGACCTACGAACAGTTCATTGTAATGGGAATTGTCAAGCCTGTGGAAAATTGTAAATACAAGCAACACTGGACAAAAAAGTTTTTTCAAAGTGTTGCTTCCTCAGAATTGTTTAAAGTGTTTATGATAGACTGCTTGAAGCTGAACACAAATATAATTTCAGGTAACTTGTATCATGTAGGAATTTGGAGAAACAAAAAAATAACTTTTATTGAATATAATGTGTTTAATTGCATAATGGTGCTGATGCTTTACAATAGTTCAACTAAGCTACAAATATTTTGTTGACGATTTTCATTTGTACTCAGTGTCAGAGGCCTCTTGCTTAAGTGCCCGACAATAACCAGGCAGCACTGATGGATTCCGTTTCTCATTGACTGCAGTGTCCTGGCGGGACCTTTTAACCATACTCGTCACTGACAGTACCAAGATTTGCAAGGAAGATGTCTAAATGGGAATGCAGAAAATGAATCTTTAGTGACATGCTGTACTTCACGGTTTTGTATGCTTGAAACATGTTGCTAATCAGTAGTATTGTAGTTGCCAAGAAACTTTTCAACAACATCCTTGAGTGCCTTCCATGTGATTTTCTCCGGTCCCACTACAAGTTCTTTGAATAGTCTGTCACTGATGACCTGTCTGATTTGTGGACCAACAAAAACGCTTTCCTCAGTCTTGGCATCAGTTATTCTGGGAAACATCTGTCTCAAATTCTGAAATCCTTCTTGGAAATTTATAGCCTTGCTAAAACCTGCCCTGCCACGCAGCATCTGCCCTGTCTAAGAATGCTCA
Organism: Hypanus sabinus; assembly: GCF_030144855.1. NCBI lineage: Eukaryota > Metazoa > Chordata > Chondrichthyes > Myliobatiformes > Dasyatidae > Hypanus > Hypanus sabinus. The sequence goes on along the minus strand of NC_082712.1, from coordinate 167,154,157 downwards.
GGCAAGCCTGGACAAGATAGAGAACTTTTCTGTTTATATGGTGGGCAACATTTTAAATCAGCTGAATCACGAATAGAGATAATAACAAATATGGGCAATTTCAAAAAAATAGTGCGTGATAGGGAAAGTTCATGGTGATTTTTATGATCAGCAGCCCAAAATCCTTAAGATGCCCCCAAAATTACAGGAAGTAAAATGTTTGTTGTCCAGCATAGGCACTACAGTTACAGAGTTGTAGAACACTACAACACAGAAATAGGACTCTTGTCTCATTTAGCCCACGTCAGCCTGATCTTCTGCCAAGTCCCATCTACATGCATCCAGTCATGTTGACGAGCACCAGACATGCACCCAGCTACATGCCCTCTGTACCCCTCTATCCAAACTTCTCTTAAATGTTATAATTCAACCCATATTTACCACTTTCACTGGCAGCTTGTTCCACACTCACTCCACCCTCTGAGTGAAGATGCTTTCCCGTAGACCCCCTTAACTATTTCACCTTTCACCCAAAACTTCTAATTTTAGTCTCACCCAACCTAAGAGGGAAGAATCTATTTGCATTTACCCTAACTATATTCCTGATAATTTTGTATACCTCTATCAAATCCACTTTCAATGTCCTATGCTTTAGGGAACAAAATCCTAACATAATGTATACCTCTCAACATTTTGTATACCTTTCATTCTCCTGCACTCCAGAGAAGAAAGTTATAACCTATTCAGCCTTTCCCTATAACTTAGGTCCTCAAATTCTGGCAACATCCATATAAATTTTCTCTGCACTCTTTCAAACTTGTTGATACTGTTCCTTAATAAACTTAATTTACTTTATATGTTCAATCATTTGTTCTTATTTAATGTTTGTATCATTTTGTTAGTTTTAAAATCTATTTGTCTAGTTTGTAAATGTTGCTAACAGGGACACATAAAAAAATTTGAAACCCTTTGAATATAGACTAGTGCGAGCCCGTTGAGCAGGGAACAGCTTGTAAAGTGAACTGAGAGTGCCCTCGTGTGGTAGAAAGAAGTATTTCGCAATTAAATATATAAGAGTTGAATGAATCAGAAGCAGGTTTATTATCAAAGGCATATATCATGAAATTTGTTAATTTAGCAGCAGCAGTTCAATGCAATACATGATAGTATAAGAAGAAAAAAGTAAACCAATTAAAGTATATATATACATAATAGATTAAAAATAGTGGAAAACAGAAAGAAAAATTAAAAAGTGAGGTAGTGTCTGTGGGTTTAATGTCCACTTAGGAATTATATGACAGAGGGGAAGAAGCTGTTTGTGATTCGCTGAGTGTGTGCCTTCAGGCTTCTGTACCTCCTTCCTGATGGTAACAATGAGAAGGTGGCATGTCATGGGTGATGCGGGACCTAAACAATGGACGTTGCCTTTCTGAGGCATTGCTCCTTGAAGATGTCTTGGATACTGCGGAGGCTAGTGCCCAAGATGGAGCTGACTAATTCATTAGGATTACTACAAGTTCAAGTTTAATTGTCATTCAACCATACATGAATACTCATGAATACAGCCAAACGAAACAGCATTACTGCGGGGCCAAAGTGCAAAACACAGTACCAACAGGCATACATACTATAGCATAAGGCACATACATCACATATAAGATTGCAGTAAAATACAGTCACAAACAAAAAATATATAGTCCAAGTCTCTGAGTCCATAAATGTTGCAGCAGTCTGCAGTTGAACACAATACAGCTCATCTTCTGCTGAGCGAACACTGATGGGGCTGCACTGACTCTATCATGGATGCTATGCCACACTGCCTCCAGTATTCTAGTGAATCAGGCTGACTCTGATGCCTCTGCCTCTCCTGGGCGGCCTAAATAGGCAAGACCGCGGCTTGAGTCCTGAACCTTGCTAATATTGAGGCCACAAAGCAGCCTTGCGGTCTGCCAATAACCCAGTGAATTGGACTTACAGCATTCCACATTAACCATGTCCAACAGGGTCTTGCGATCACAAGAAAGGTGACTAAGATGATCACACACTGTTAGTCTACACACCGCCTTCACATACCAACTCGTCCAATGCCTCTCTGAAGCAGGCTGTAGCGCGATCCTCACCAACTTCACCTCCTTCAGCTTCTCCACTAATGAGCAACTCGCTAATGAGGTAGGCCTGCAGTACTTTAAGTCTTAACATCTAGAGGGTCTTGTGATCATATAAAATACATTTTAAAAGGACAATAACATCTTTGTTGGCCCTGTAGAACCCATTGTATATTCGTGTGCAACCATCTTACCAGAAGTAGTACAGTGTGACATTCCTTTATTAGTTTAACAACATAATAAATAGAAAATTAAAAAAAACACAGCAGAGATCTGAGATTCAGAATATCGAAGTAAATTTATTAAAAGAGTACACGTGTCACCATATACAACCCTGAGATTCCTTTTCTTGCAAGCATACTCAATAAATCTATAGAATAATAACTATAACAGAATAAGTGAAAGACCACCCAACTTGTGTGTTCAACCCGTGTGCAGAAGACAACAAACTGTGCAAATACGGAAGGAAAGAAATAATAATAATAAATAAATAAGCAATTAATATCGAGAACACGAGATGAAGAGTCCTTGAAAGTGAGCCCATTGGTTGTGGGAACATTTCAATGATGAGGCAAGTGAAGTTGAGTGTAGTTATCCCTTTTGGTTCAAGAGCCCGACGTTGAGGGGTAGTGACTGTTCTTGACTCTCATGGTGTGAGTCCTGAGGCTTGCTGGCAGCAGTGAAAAGAGAGCATTGCTGGTGGTTGGGATCCCTGATGATGGACGCTGCTTTGCTGCGACAGTGTTTTATGTAGGTGTGCTCAACGGTCGGGAGGGCTTTACCCATGATGGACTGGGCCGTATCCACTACTTTTTCAAGGGCATTGATGTTTCCAGACCAGGCTGTGGTACAGCCAATAAATATACTCTCCACTACTCATCTACACAAATTTGTCAAAAGTTTTAGATGTCATGCCAAATATCCACAAACTCCTAAGGAAGTAGAGGTGCTGTCTTGCTCTCTTCGTAATTGCACTAAGTGTTGGGCTCAGAACAGGTCCTCCGAAATATAGGTAAAGCCATGCCACCCTCTTTTTTAGGTTTTTGGAGATAGATTTTATTAATTCTAGAGCGCTCATTCTTCCACAGATATGACAAAATAATAGAGTCTAAGGAATCAAAAAAAGATTTAGAAATAAAAATTGGAATTGATTGAAATAAGTATAAAAGTTTAGGGAGAACATTCATTTTAACAAAATTAATACAACCTACCAAAGACATAGATAGAGGTGACCATTGTACCAGACTCTGTTTTATAGTATATGAAAGATTGGCAAAATTTTCATGAAGGAGATCTTTAAACTTCCTGGTGACTGTAATCCCAAGATAGGTAAATTGATTATGAACTACTTTAAAAGGGAGATCACGAAATGTTAATTCTTGTGCTTCTTTATTAATTGGGAAAAGTTCGCTCTTGTGTAAATTAAGTTTATAGCCAGAGAACTGGCTAAACTGGTCAAGAAGTGAAAACATTGGAGGTAAGGATGTAGACGGATTTGAGAGAAAGAGTAATAAGTCATCAGCATAAAGAGAAACTTTATGCTCAACACCCCCTCTCCAAATCCCGGTCAATTCAGGACAATTTCGAAATGCTATCGCCAAAGGTTCCATAGCCAAATCAAAGAGAAAGGGACTTAAAGGGCATCCCTGATGGGTGCCGCATTTGAGGTTAAATAACTGGGATTTCTGAAAATTAGTTAAAACAGAGGCAGTAGGACACAAATACAGCAATTTGATCCAAGAGATAAAACTTTGACCAGTCAAATTTTTCTAACACTGCAAAAAGGTAGTTCCACTCTATATGATCAAATGCTTTCTCCGCATCGAGAGAAATAACACATTCAGGAATCCCAGTTGGAGGTGAATATAAAATATTAAATAAACGCTGAATGTTAAAAAAAGGGAGATGGTTTTTAATAAAACCAGTTTGGTCATCAGAGATAATAGAGGGAATAACAGTTTCTAATCTATAAGCCAAAACTTTAGCCAAGATTTTAATATCAACATTGAGCAAAGAAATCGGCCTATACGAGGAGCACTCTGTTGGGTCTTTACCCTTTTTTAATAAAAGGATAATAGATGCCTCATTAAAAGAGGGTGGCAATTTGCCGTAATTAAATGAGTCAGATAATACTGAGAGTAACTGAGGAGAAAGAAGTGAAGAGAATGATCTATAAAATTCTACAGGGAACCCATCAGGTCCAGGAGATTTCCCTGAGGACAATGCAGAAATTGCAAAAGATATTTCTTCTGATGATATGGGCGCATTAAGTTTGGCTTTAAAATCAGATGAAAGCGAAGGAATTTTCAGATTATTTAAAAAATGATCAACAGAGATATTGTCATTCAAAGGTTCAGAGGAATAAAGTCGAGAATAAAAATTTTTAAATGCGTCATTGATTTCTAAGTGATCCGATGTAAAGTCTCCGTTCTCCTTCCGGATCTTTGTAATATGTTGTTTGGCTTTGGAACGCATCAGCTGATAGGCTAGAAATTTACCAGATTTGTCACCATGAATATAAAAGCGACTCTTACTTTCAAGAAGTTGGCGTTCGACAGGTTGAGTAGACAGAAGATTAAATTTAGTTTGAAGTTCTACACGCTTCTTGTATAATTCAGGTTTCTTAGTTGGAGCATACAGTTGATCCAATTCTTTAATCTGGTTAATGAGGTCTAATCGATCTGTACAGGACTTTCTATTAAGATTTGCTGTATAGGAGATTATTTGACCCCTCAGATATGCTTTCATGGCATCCCAGACAATCTGGGATGACACTTCAGGTGATGTATTAGTGTTAAAATAAAAGGTTATCTGATCCTTAATAAATTTTAGAAAATCATCATCCGATAAAGTCGAGTCAAACCGCCAGTTTATTCCTCTGAGGGAGACCAGGAAAGTTTAAAGACAGAGTAATTGGGGCATGGTCAGAAATCAGTATACTCTGATAATCACAAGAATAGACAAATGGAATGAGTTGGTTATCGAGTAAGAGGTAGTCAATTCTAGTAAAGGTATGGTGAACATGTGAAAAAAAGAATAATCTCTCTCAGTAGGATGAAGGAAATGCCATATATCAGAGATACCATAGTTAGAGAGAAACGATTGGATAGCTAAGGCAGATTTAGTAGGTGGTCTAGTAACAGAGGACGATCGATCCAAATTAGGATCAAACCAACAATTGAAGTCACCACCCAGTATAAGGGAGTATGAGTTTAAATCTGGTAGTGAGGAGAAAAAACATTCAAAAAAATTAACATCATCAAAATTGGGGACATACAGGTTTTCTAGTACAACTTTAGTATTATATAATTTACCAGAAACAATAATAAAACGGACATTTGTATCAGATATCTTATTATGGAGTTCAAAAGGAATATTTGAGTTAATAAGGATGGAGACCTCCCCCCCCCCCCAGCTTTAGTGGCAAAGGATGAATGAAAATGCTGACCCGCCCATTCGACAAAAGCCGAGAATTATCAAAATAACGGATATGAGTTTCTTGAAGGAAAGCAATGTCAGCTTTGAGTTGTTTAATATGTGAGAATACCTTCCTTCTTTTAACAGGATGATTCAATCCCTTTACATTCCAGCTCACAAATTTAAGTGTACTAGCCATTATCAATTGTTAATGCATGAAAGGCAGCAGGCATATAAAAAATCAAGCAGTACAATAACAGTCTGGGAGCAGATATGTAAACATAGATTCGTAGAATCAAAACATAAGCATGTCCTGAGTAACAAGGGAAAGGAATAGAAACAGTGAGTGATGTTAGAACTGGAAAATCCACCCCACCCTTGCAACCCAAAACTAGATGGCTACCAAAAAAAGCAGCTAGCTCTACCAAAAAAAATTAACCCAAATATGACTTCCAGATCTGTGTCATTAACAACAGTTCTGTATAAATACTATAGCTAATGGTAACTAGTTTATGCACTAGAAAACATAATTACAAATAGGAACAACTTCTGCAGAAGTATAAAACTTAATACAAAGAAAATCAAAGGAAAACCAAAACTAACCTACCCGCGAAAAATTATAGAAGATTAAAAGAAGAGGAAAAAAAAGGAGGGAGAAAAGGGGGAAATTCTAGGTTCGAGGAGAGTACTTATCAACCATTTACAGAAAAAAAAAGGCAGCAAAACTTAAACTGTAAATCAACCAACAGGGAGGCCTTCAATAAAAACTCCAAACCTCCAAAACAAGTTAGAGTCAATTGTAGATCTCTGTAGATAAGGTTATACAAGAATAAAATAGATTACACAAGTACAATCTAAACGTCCACAGGGAAACATTAAGCACAGAATATCAATTTAGAAAAAACGCATCAAGTCTAGGGAGAGATTGTCTACAGCCCTTAGAGTTTCAATAGATAATGTCTAAGTTATTCAAGTAAAGTCTGAGTCTGGAAAAAATAATTTTACTGCGAGAGGTACTTATCCACCATTTTAGGAGGTCCGACCGGGTTCCGAAGAAGACGGGGTGGCCGGAAGACTTCCAACAAATGCCTCAACCTCCTTCACTGACTTAAACCACTTATATTCTCCAGTAGCAAGCGTAATTCGAAGGTCGGCTGGATTACGAAGGGAGGGTCTAAGTCCACGATCAAAAAGCACATTCATTACACCTTTAAACTCAGTACGCATCTTCAGAACCTGGGGGGCAAAATACTCCACAAAATGAATGACTGAATTTTGAAAAGCAAAAGTACCTCTACGGCGTGCCTCCATAATCAAACGGTTTTTCACCTAGTATTGATGAAAACACAAAATTACCGGTCGTGGGCGGGAACCCAGAATTGCGCGGGGAGCGTAGATCCCGTGTGCCCTTTCAAGCTCAGGTGGATTTGGAAGAAATTCTTTCCCAAAAATCTCACAGAGAAAATCAGAAAAAAGCTTCACGAGGGAACCCTGTTCGGTGGCCACTGGCAAACCAAGAATTCGTAGATTGCAACGTCTGCTCCGGTTTTCAAGATCCACCATTTTGGAAAAAGGTTTACTATTCTTCTCCTCTAGGCTGGAACAGAGGGTCTCGAAGTATTGGACGTGGCGTTTTAAATCTTCAGAGGTCGAGTCGATGCGAGATAAATGTTCAGCATGTTAGTCTACTCTAGCGTTGGTCCGATCCAATTTGGCATCCAGCTGGTTGAAAGAGGTTCTAAATTCCTTTAAAATGTCTTCTCGATGTTGCTCCAGAGCAGCGAGAATCTCAGTCAGCAGAGCCATAACTTCCTTTTTCCCGGATTTACAGCTTTTGGTAGACATTATAAGATAGGTGTGTTCGCAGGCAGGTAAAAGAGACCTAATAAAATACCTAACTAAGGTTTAAGAATGGAGACATATAGTGCAAAGATAGGGAGAATGACGGAGCAAAAGTTTGAAGCAGCTAAGCAATCGCCATCTTACCGGAAGTACCAACCCAGAAGAATTTAAAGTTGCTGACCCTCTCCACCTCTGATCCTCCGATGAAGACTGACTGACTCATGGACCTCTGGATTTCTTCTCCTGAAGTTAATAATCAGCTCTTTGGACTTGCTGATATTGAGTAAGAGGTTGTAGTTATGGCACCACTCAGCTAGACTTTCAATCTCCCTCCTATATGGATCACCACCTTTGATTCAGCCTACAACAGTGGGCATCACTGTCAGCAAACCTGAATTTGGCTTTGGAGCTGTGCTTATTCACACAGTCATAAGTGTAGAGTGAGAAGAGCAGGGGGGGCTGAGCACACTGCCTTGTGGTGCTCTTGTGCTGATGGAGATTGGGGAGGAGATATTATTATCAATCTGGACTGACTGGGGCCTGCAAGGGAAGAAATTGAGGCCAAGGTCTTGGAGCTTATTGATTGGGGAAGATGGTATTGAACGCAGATCTGTAGATCATGAAGAGAATCCTGATGTATGAATCCTGATTCATCTGAATGGTGAAATAAAGAAGCCTGAAATAAAATTTTTAAAAAACTGGTGATGCTGAATCTGTTTGAAGAGGTAATAAACACAAGAGATTCTGCAGAAACCAGAAATCCACAAAATGCTGGAGGGACCCAGCAGGTCAGGCATTTATGAAAGAGAATAAACAATCGACTTTCAGTCTGGGACCCTTCACCAGGATGTTGACCGGCACTCTGCTCATAATGCTCCATACCCCTTCTATTCATGTACTTACCAAAACTTATCTCAATGTTCAATCGAATCCACATTTACTATTTTCCCTGGCAGTTAACAAATGTCACATAAATGTCGGATGATATTAAACCTGACTCCGCTCATTCCACAGTAGCACCAGCCTCTGAGTGAAGGAGTTCCCCAATATTCCACCTTCTATCCCTACCCTATGACTTCTTTCATTTACCCAGTCTATTGTAATTCTTTGTGGGAAGAGAAACAGAGTTAACGCTTCAGGTCAAAGTCCCATGTGCAATGAGAACCCTTGGCCTGAAACGTTAACTGTTCCTCATTCTACAGAGTGGGTCTGATCTTGTTGAGTATTTCTGGCAACTTCTGTTTTCCATTTCCAGCAGGTACAATTTTTGTGGTTTTCGAGTGTCTGTGGTCGAGGTGCGAGTTTTGGGAATAAACCTAGTAAAGAGAGGCTGAGCAACTTGAGAAAGTCACCTCCCATTGTCACTTTGGACACGGCTGGGCAAAACTTTCCCATTCTGGGCCAGGCTTTACTTTTTATTTCCAAAAAAAAACATTATCCATAATAAAAAATATATATACAAAAGAAGAAAACTGTGCAAAAAAAAAACGTTCACAGTTGTTACATTTAATACTGCAGAACAAAACAGGGAGAGAGAGCCCAAAGCCCTGTGGTGATAAGCCTGTTGGAGGGGCAACCCCGCCTGACTCATGGTGTCAAGGTGGTGGAAGGAGCCCAGACTGTTCTTCTTCCCCATGGAGACTCAGCATTGGAAATGCAACCCTAAAACACGAGGTTGTGACCAGTGTAACATCACGTGTCCTAATGTCTTTGTGTGCGGCTAGTCAAGATGTACAATGAGGTCTGTGGAGAAATGCAATTTGTTGAATGTTTAGTTTAATGTGGCTCGCTTCCATTGTCTTAAAATCTTTAAAAATGTCATTGTGACATAAACTTCAGTTTGTTTCAATCAGACACGTGGACAGTGCTCCTGATCATCTCGAGCACATTAAATAGAAGGTTCCTTTAACTTAATGCTTCAGATTTTTAACACTCAACCTGGTCACTCCCTTCAGCTCCACAGTCCTCTAAAGATTCCATGACCTGACAATTCCACACTCTGGGAAATACCAACATCTTTTGCTGCATTCTAGCCAGCTGTCTCTTTCATCATTCAGGAATCTGTCCTTCGGAATTCCCCCGCACCCTTCCCCTCCCTCCCCCCCCCCCCAAACATAGATGCCACGTCAGCTTCAAGCCACTCCTTAAAACCTTTTGCTTTGACCAAGCTTCGGGTCACGTCATAACAGACATGCTTGAAACCTGAGATGTTGAGAAAATGTTGGAAATACTCAGCAAGTTAGAAAGCAAAATGATTTTATGCTTCCAGCCAATGGAAAACTTAGAAATCAAACAGATTTTAAAGTGCTGTGAAGGGTGTACGAAGGAGAGGACAGAGGGATTGTCATTTTTTCATGAAGATATATAGCACAGAAGCAGGACCTTCACTCAACTTGCCTAAGTTGACCACGTTGTCTACTTGAGGTTGTCCATCTTCCTTTCATTTGGTCCATATACTGTTAAACCTCCTTGACCATGTCCCTGTCAACATGTCTTTTAAACATTGTAATTGTCAGGATTAACACAATCGATTTTGCAGACGCTAAAAGTCCAGAGTAATACACACAGAGAGCTGGAGGATCTCTGCAGGTCAGACAGCATTTATGGAGGGAATACATAGTTGAGGTTCTGGGCTGAGGCCGTACATCGGGACTGGAAAGGAAGGAGAAAGAAGCCAGAATAAGAAAGTGAGGGAGGAGAAGGAGGACAGGCTAGAAGGTGATAGGTGAGTCCAGGTGGGTGAGGCAGTGGGTGAAGTGAGAAGCTGAGGGGAGGCGCGATAGGCGGAAAATGTGAAGGGATGGAGACGAAGGAACCTGATAGGTGAGGAGATTGCACCATGGGAGAAAGGAAAGGAGGAAGGGTAAAGGAGAAGGTGATAGGCAGGTGAGGGGAAGACAAGAGGTAAGAAAGGAGCTAGAGTGGGGAAAGGAGAAACTTACTGGAAGCTGGAGAAATGGCTGATCATTCCATCAGGTTGGAGGCTACCTAGATGGAATTTGAGGTGTTGCTCCTCCATCCTGAGAGTGGCCTCATTGACACAGCACAGGAGGCCCTGGGCTGACGTATCAGAGTGGGAATGGGGAGCGGAATTAGAATGGCTGACCACTGAGAGATTCTGCTTGTTGTGGATGGAGTGAAGGAGTTCGACATTAATTAGAACAATTTGACAATAATTAGAACAATTAGATGATAACTAGGAGGATGATGCTTTCAAGTTGAGGACCTGAGTTGTCGGGAAAACTGTAATAGGTCAGGCCTTTACTCCTTAGAGCACGGGAGAATGGGGGGAATTCTTAAAGAGGCATTCAAAATTATGAGGTGTATAGATAGGCATTTTCCCTTGGGGTTGTATGAGGCTAGAACTAGAGGCCAAAGGCTTAGCATGAAAGATGAAACATTTTTGGGGAACCAGAGATGGAACTTCTTCACTCAGACCGTGGTGTGAACATGAAATGAGCTGCCAATACAAGTGGTTGATGTGGGTTTCATTGCTGTGTCTGACATGGTCTAGATGGACCAAAAGGCATGATTCTGTGCTATAGTAGAAATGACTATATGTAATTGTACCCGTATTTACCACTCCTTCTGGCCGTTTTACCATATATTGAATGACTTGGCACTAGATTGAACTAGAACTGAGCTAAACTAAACATGCCTGGACTCTTTCGATTTTGTATTTTATATTTTGTGCTTTTCACTTTTGTTTTGCCATTTGTGTGATTTGGTTTTATTTTGCACAGGGGTAGGGGTGCTGGTTTGATGTTTCTCTTTGAATGGGTTCCAGAGTTTTCTCTGTTTTGTGGCTGTCTGTGGGAAGGACGAATCTCAGGGTTCTGTACTGCATACATACTTCGATAATAAATGTTCTTTGAATCCTTGAGTCTTTCGTCCACCACTGCCCGAGTGAAAAAGTTGCCCCTTAAACCCCTTTAAAATCTTTTCCCACTCACCCTGAACCTGTGCCCTCTAGTCTGGAACACACTTACCCTGGAAAGAAAAATACTGTAACCATCCACCTTTTCTATTTGCGATAGGCAGAAATTTAAAAAATACAAAAAATGCTGCAGGAATTCAGCAGGACAGACAACAACTGTGGAGTTAATGTTTGCGATGGGGTGGACACTAGAACTCCTCGTGCTGACAAGAAATCCTGGACTTCACATGCTTGTTTCTCCCTTCGCCTACGCAGTGTGCCTCCTGACTTGCAGAGTTTGGCCAAATGCCAGCTTGTTCTTAAAATCTAATTATATTCCTGTAAAGTGCTGTTATGACTTGTTACTCATTTTATATTCTAGTAACACACAGGCCTGCATTATTTTTAAAGTTTAAAGTTCAAATTTCAGAGAACCCTTAGTATCAAAGTGCATATACTATATATGACCTTGAGATTCATTTCCTTACAGGCAGCCAGAAAATAAAGGAACAATAGATCCTATTTTTAAAAAGGACTGTCAAACATGCGCCATGCAGAAAACAAATTCATGCATAAAACAAAAGCAAGCAAACAGCTGAAGCTCTCGGAAGGGAGCCCGCAGGCATGAAACCAGTCATCCCCACTGATGACTCAGGAGCTCATTGGTTGCAGGCCACAGCCTCAGTACGGTACCCAGATGAGTAAACCTGAGCTGTCTGTCCCTTGCCTCTGCCCCGACACTTTGACCTTTACAATTTGGCCCAGTGCTTAAATCTTGCAGACCTCAGTTTGTTCCTCAATCTTGGACACAAACACCACTGCTTTGATATGCTCTCGGGCCTGGGCCCTGCCACCTGGATTTGGCCCATACCCGACCTTTTCAGTTCTGCATTTTTTTCCCCTTGTCTACTATGCATGGTCTATCTGGCTTTCAAACAAAAAGTTTTCACTATATCTTGGAGCTGCTAATGATAATGAAATCATAATGAAAAATGATGCTGTAAAAGTAGGAATGGGGTATGAGGAAAGGGCAGAAGAGATGAATAGTATTTTGCTTCAGTCGTCACTGTGGAAGAAACCAGCAGTAACCCAGAAGTTCAAAAGTGTCAGGGGCAGGAGTGAGTGAAGTTGTCTTTACTAGGGAAACTGAAAGGTCTGAAGGTAGATAAGTCACCTGGACCAGATGGTGTAAACCCCAGGGTTCTGAAAGAGGTGGCTGAAGAGATTGTGGAGGCATTAGTAATGATCTTTCAAAAATCAATTGATTCTGGATAGTTTCAGAAGACTGCAAACTTGCAAATGTCACTCCACTCTTCAACAAGGAAGTGAGGCAGAAGAAAGGAAATTAAAGGCCAGTTAGTCTGACATCAGAGGTTGGGAAGATGTTGGAGTTGATTGTTAAAGATGTGGTTCCTTCAGGGAAAATCTTTCCTGACAAATCTGTTGGAATTCTTTGAAGAAATAACAAGCAGGATAGACAGAGGAGAATCGGTGGATGTTGTGTACTTGGATTTTCAGCATGCCTTTGACAAGGTGCCACACATGAAGCTGCCTATGGTATGACAGGAAAGATTGTAGTTTGCATAGGGCATTGGCTGATCAGCAGTTGGCCAAGAGCAGCAGTAAAGGGGGCCTTTTCAGCTTTGTTACTGGTGACTAGTAGTGTTCCCCAGGGTCTGTGTTGGGTCCACTCTTTTTACATTGTATGTCAATGATTTGGATGATGGAATTGGTGGCCCTGTGGCCAAGTTTATGGATGATACAAAGACAGGTGGAAGGGCAGGTGCTGTTGAGGATGCAGACAGGCTGCAGAAGGATCCAGTTTAGGAGAATGGGCAAAGAAGTGGCAGATGGGATACAGTGCCAGGAAGTACATGGTCATGTAATTTGGTAGAAAAAAATAAAAGTGTAGTCTATTTTCTAAATGGGAGAGAAAAAAGACAAAAATTGAAGGTTACAAGTAGAAGGCAGGGGACTGGGGCTGAGAGGAAAATTGGATCAGCCATGATGAAATGGTGGAGCAGACTTGATGGTCCAAATGGCCTAATTCTGCTTCTATATTTTATAATCGTATGTGACAGTAATAAATTACCGAGGTTTTTTTTTAAAACTGCTACTATAAGATGCTAAACACAAGAGATACAGGAAATCCAGAGAAACACACCCAAAATGCTGGAGAAACTCAGCAGGTCAGGCAGCATCTATGGAGAGGAATAAAAGGCCAACACTCATCGGCACTCAGGACGAAAACGGGGTTTGAGCCAGAGAATTGATTGGTAATCCTTGTTATGGCTAGAAGGCTTCTGACTAGGTGGGTAAATTGGGTCAGCAATCAAGGCTTGAGCACATTGCTGGACAAATCTTTTTAGCACCCAAACTTCTTTCTTTCCTTCAGCAACACGCAAAAAGCTGGAAGAACTCAAGAGGGTTAGACAACGTACATGGAGAAAAATAGAAAAGTTCAAAGTTAATTTATTAACAAAGTACAGACATGTCATCATATACAACCCTGAGATTCATTTTCTTGTGGGCCTGCTCAATAAATCTATAATAGAATAACAACCAAAATGACCGCACTAACTTGGGCGTTCAAACAACATTTCTGGTCAAAGCACCTCATTTGTACAGCCAGTCATTGAATGTCCGTTTCCCTCCACAGATGCTGCCGGACCTGCTGAGTTCCTACATATATTGAATGTTGCTGCAGATGCCAGCATTTGCAGTCTCTTGTAGATTTCTTATTTCCTTATCAGTTGTCAGGACCTATTCCTTCTGATAATGTTTTTATTTATATCGCAGTAATTTTGAATTCTCTTCTTTTCATGTGTGTAAAAGAGAGCGGACAGTTAACTCAACCATTTTCTCCGACTTGTTGGGACTTGACTTGCGAGCTTGCTGATTGACAGTTCGGTGAGCCAATGAAACGGGGGGAAACCGGGGCCGACCCAGGAGCCGGCAGCCAGCAGCCAATGGAAGGCGGGGTGGGGTTGGCCAGGAGTTACCGAAGTTTTAAGTTTGGACGGAGGGAAAATTCCCCTTCGGTGCGGTGACGTGAGACGTGATCTCACACGGACTCCAGCACGGAAGGACTTTGTTATTTGTGAAGCTTCCTGGTGTTAAAGCAGCCGCGTTCGGACCATGGCCAGCTTCAATGGGTCGTCGGGCAGTGGGGACAATCGGAGGGTAGCGCCGGGTGAGTGAATCCAGTGGGCAAGACACGGGGTAGATCTCGTATGGGCTGCTGCCGATGCCAGCCCGGCGTCCCCCTGCAATGAAGCAGAGTTACCGGGAGCCCCACTGTCCCGGGTCAAGTGTCTGAGGCTCCATGCTGCTGGTAATCGCAGGCGTTGATCTGTAAATCTCTGTAATTATAAATTCAGTATTTAAGTAGGGCTTGAGTTATCTAATTTCACCACTGGGAGGTAAACTCATCTAGTTCGCCCGGGGCCTTGGAGGATAAAATTCTGATCCCCTTACCTGGTCTTGACCGGTAAAATGTCGAGGGAACTCATCAGGCAACTGAAGAGAAGTAGACAGTTGACATTTCGGGTCCGGGACCCATCATCCTGATTTCTAGGCTGCCTGGGCTGCACCGTGTGTTTGCTGAGTCTGTTCCGGTCTCTCCACGTCCCACAAGATCTGAACGGGGAGCGAATTCGGAGACTGGAACTGCGGAGGGACTTGGGTGTCCTCATGTGGGATTCCCTAACTTGCAGCTTGGTGTCGGTAGTAAGGATGTCAAGTGCAATGTGAGCTATTATTTCCAGAGCTCTAGTACACAACAGCAAGAATAATAATACTGAGGCGTTTTTAGCCACTGAGATTTTCCAGAGAGGGTTTAACAAGAATGATACCGCTAATGAAAGGGTTAATGCACGAGTAGAATTTGATGGCTCAAGGTCTGTATTCGCTGAAGTTTAGGAAAACGAGGTATCCTATTGAAACGGATAGAATACTGAAAAGTCTGGATACAATATCGGTGGAGAGGGTGTTTCCAATAGTCGGAGAGTCTAGAGCCAGAGGGCACAGCCTGGAATAGAGGGCCGCCCCTTTGGAACAAATATGAGGAGGATTTTTTTTTAATCCAGAGGGTGGTGCATCTTTGGAATTCTTTGTAGCTAAGTACTGTGGAGGCCAAATCATTGGATATCTTTAAAGCTGAAGTTGATATGTTCTTGAGTAAAAGTGTAACAGAAGTTACTGGGACCATAAGATCATAAGACATTGATGCAGAATTAGGCCATTTAGTCCATCCAATTAGCTCTTCCGTTGGATCATGGCTGATGTATTTTCCCTCTCAATCCCATTCTCCTGCCTTTTCCCCATAGTCTTTGACAAAAATTCAAGTAAGTAACATTCACTGCCTCTCCTTTGTCTATACTGCGTGTAGAAAGTTAATAGGTTCTCCTTAACAAGTTCCTGGAGAATTGTCAGGCAAAATTTCTTTTTAAGGTAACCATTCTGACTTCAGCCTGTTTTATCTTGTGCCTCCTAGTATCCAGAATTCTCATCCTTAGTAATGTGTATTGACTCTTGTATCTTGAAGTCAGACTAACTGGCCTATAATTTCCTGTCTTATCCCTCCCTCCCTTCATAAAGTGTGAAGTGGCAATTGAAAATTTCCTGTCCTCCATTCCAGAAGTTAATGATTTTTTGAAAGATCAATACTAATGCCTCCACATCTTCTTCAGCAACCTCTTTCTGAATCCTAGTGTGTAGTCCATATGGTCCAGGTGACTTATCTACCTTCCCAAGCACCTTCTCGTCAGTAATAGTAACTACACCATTCTGTTCTCTGGCCCTCTAAAATTGCTGGTTTACCGCTGGTGTCGTCCAAGGTGAAGACTGACATAAAAAGGCAGGAGAAGGGGATTGAGCAGAAAATTGAATCAGTCACGATTGAAGGCGGAGCAGCCATGATGGGCCAAATGGCCTAATTCTGCTCTTTCATTTTATGGTCTTGTGAAGATTCATTCCCAGTTTTGTATGTTAGTTTATGATTGTCACATGCTCTGAGAAACGTACAGTGAAAATCATGTTGCAGTCCATACAAATGTTAAAATGATTAATAATCAACTTAGTACTGAGGAGAAGCAATAACAGAATTTAGTGTTCCAGAGGAAAAGCGTTTTGGCAGACAACAAGGTGCAAGGCCATGATGAGGTAGATTGTGAGGTCAAGAGAGCCTTTTATTGTACAAGAGTTATGTTCTATTACAGTGGAATAGACATGTCAATTCTATATGGATGAATTCTGCAGTGAAATGCTTGGACCTGGAACCTGCCTAGTGAAGCAGGATGTGTTTTAAACCAGTCATAAAGCCACACATAGGCATTGTACATTGTGCTTTTGTTTTATTGTGTTTTTTATGATTTTTTTTAATGCTGCATCAGACCTGGAGTAACAGTCATTTCGTTCTCCTTTACACATGTGCCCTGAAGAATGACAATAAACAATTTTGAATTTTGAATATGGAAACTGTATCATACCAAAGAAAATGGGATAAAAGGATGGTGGAATCTGGAGCATCAAACAATCTGTTGGAGAAACTCAGTCCATTTGAAGGGTCTTGACCTGAAATGTCTACTGTCCATTTTTCTCCATAGATGCTGCCCGACCCTTCTGAGTTGCTCCAGCATTTTGTGTGCTGCTCCGATGTCCAGCATCTGCTATCTTCAGTGCCTTCATTACGTGTGACTGCAGAACAATCAAGGAAGTTGACTCTTAAGTTGTTCTAATCCTTTTTTGCAATTCTTTATCCCCTGCAACGTAGGAGAAAGAGGGAAGATTTAACAGAGGTATATAAATTATTTTGTATTTGAGGGTGAATACAAGCTGGCTTTTTCCACTGGGGTTGGGTGAGACTAGAACTAGAGGTCATGGGTTAAAGGTGAAAGGGTAACTTCTTCACTTAGAAGATTGTGTGAGATGCCAGCTCACACAGCTGTCAAATTTGATGCAGGCTCAATTTCAACACATCAGAGAAATTTGGATAAGTACATGGATGGGAGGCGTATAGAGGATTATGGTCCCGATGTACGTCAATGGGACCAGGTAGAACAATAGTTTGGCATGGACTAAATAGGCTGAAGGACAAACAAAAGAAAACCTGCAGCTATTGGAAATCTAAGCAACACGTATTAAATGCTGGAGGAACTCAGCAGGCCAGGCAGCATCTATGGATAAGAGTACTGTAGACGTTTCGGGCTGAAACTCCTCATCAGGCCTGTTTCTTTGCTGTAGTGCTCTATGATCCTGTGAGAAGATAAATAGAACTGATTTAACTGTGACTATGCAAATTCAGTTCCAGTAAGCACTTTACTCTCATATTCATGTAATATAATTGCCACCTTTGCTCTTCTTACTTCTCGACATTACTGGCTGTAATAATAAAAAGGTCTGGTCAGCCACGCCCTAGATTGTTGTGCATAGGTCTGGTCTCCTTGCCCAAAGAAGGATATGCTTGTGATAGAAGGAGAGCAGTCAACATTTACCAGATTGATTACTGGTATGGTGGTATTACCATTTGAAGAGAGAACAGTCAAACAGGAACTATGCTTTTGAGTCGAGAAAAATTAGATGCGTTGCTAACTTGGTTTTTATTGTCACATGTACCAAGGTTCATAAAATTATGAGAGGCAGTAAACAGACAGTATACTTTTTCCAGGGTTGGAATATTTTTCCAGAGGGCATGTATGTAAGGTGAGAGAGGGTAATTATGAGGGGTATGTTGTTTTACACAGAGAGTGTTGGACGGGAATGTGCTGTCTGGGATTGGAGAAGAGGCAGACACATTAGGAATTTTTTTGAGACGTTTGTATGGGCACATGAATGAGAGAGGAATGGAAAGCTAGGGACACTATGTAGGCAGAAGGGATCAGTCTAGTTGGTCTTTTGGTTACTAATTTAATTGATCTGGCACAACATTATGAGCCGAAAGCCCTGTACTGATCTATGTTTTATGCGCAGTGAAAAACTTTGTTTTGCATGCCATCCATACAGATAATTTCATTACATCAGTTCATCAAGGTGGTAGAAATCAATAACAGGATGCAGAATATGGTGTTTTAGTTACAGTGCAGATTCAGGTTCATTAATTTATAAAATTTACTATACATTGAAACATACACAATGTACACAATGGCTGCTGCCATCAGGTAGAAGTTACAGGAGCCTCAGGACTCACACCACCAGGTTCAAGAACAGTTACTACCCCTCAGCCTTGCATAAAAAGAGATAACTTCACTCAACTTCACTCGCCCCATCATTGAAATATTTCCATGACTGATGGACCCACTTTCAAGGGCTCTTCACCTCATATTCTTGCTGTTTATTTCTAGTTATTTATATTTGCATTTGCACAGTTTGTTGTTTTCTGTGCTCTGGTTGAATGCCCTAGATGGCTGACCTTCCATTGATCCTGTTACAGTTCCTATTTTATAGATTTCCTGAGTATGCCCACAAAAAATTAATCTCAGGGTTGTATATGGTGACACCTATGGACTTTGATAATAAAATTTGCTTTGAACTTTGAAATGCATCATTTAGGTTAACAGCCATTGTAACCTGAGGATGTGCTGGGGCAGCCTGCAAGTGAAGCCACACGTTCTGATGCCAACATAGAATGCCAACCATGGGGCGGCATGATGGGTAGTGGTTGGCAGAACGTTTCACGGTACCAACGACCCAGGTTCAATTTCTGCCGCTGCCAGAGAGGAGTGTGTACGTTCTCCCCGTGACCGTATGTGTTTCCTCCAGGTGCTCCGGTTTCCTCCCACAGGCCAAAGACGTACTGGTTGGTAGGTTAATTGGTCATTGTAAATTGTCCTGTGTATAGGCCAGGATTAAATCGGGGGATTGCTGGGCGGCGGGACTTGAAGGGCTGGAAGGGCCAATTCCACGCTGTATCTCAATAGGCATCCGTTAGTCTCGAGAGACCATGGATTTGCGCCTTGGAAGGTTTCCAGGGCGCAGGCCTGGGCAGGGTTGTATGGGAGACCGGCAGTTGCCCATTCTGCAAGCCTTCCCCTCTCCTCACCACCGATGTTGTCCAAGGGAAGGGTGCTGTATCTCAATAAACAATAAATAAATAAATGTTCACAGAACACAAACAACAATAACAGAACAGCGGCAAGAAAGCAAATACAGCAAAATGAACAGGAAAAAAAGCAGGCAGAAATAAAGTGCAAGGCCGTAATGAGGTAGATTGTGAGGTTAGGATTCCATCTCGTACATGGAGGCTTTAGTAGAATTATAACAGTAGGGCTGTTCTGTCCCTAAACATGTCTTCAGACTCCTCTGCTTTCCGCCTGATGGCAGGCGGAAGAGGAGAGAATGTTCAGAGTCGATTAGGTCTTTGAATATGCTAGCTGCTTTATCGAGGCAGCCGGAAGCATTGGTGGAATCCGTGGAGGGGAGGACGATTACCGTGATATGCTGAGCCATGTCCTCGACCCCCTGCAATTTTTTGCGTTCACGGGCAGAGCAGTTGCCGTACCCAGCTGTGTTCTCGTTGAATTGTTCAAGGATCCAACGAGGCTTGACAGGGTAGAGAACATAGATGATGCTTCCTTCCCCTAGATTGTCTAACGTTGAGAGTCGCTGCCTCAAAATGGGGATTTGCTCATTTGAGAGCGAGATGCAAAGTTTCCTCATGCATGAAGTTGTGGAGATGCCATTGCTGATTCTCATCAAAATGGAGCTCAATGAATTTATAAGTTTTGAGAGAATCTAGAGATATGGGGTTAATATAGGAGTGTGGTTAAAAGATTGGACAAAATCTTTCTGAATTGTGGAGCAGACCCGTAGGTCTGACTGGACTAATTCTGCTTCCTTTCCATCCTTGGAGTTGTTCTGGTTGCCTGGCTATGGGAAAGATGCCATTAGACTGGCAGAGATGCAGAAAAGACTCATGAGAATTTATCAGGAATGGAGAGCTTGAGTTATTGGGGGAAGGTGAACAGCCTGGAACATCTTTCTTTGGAACATCGGTGACTGAGCGGAGAGGAACATGGATAAAGTGAATGACCACAGTCTTTTCCCCAGAGGAGAGGTGTCTAAAACTAGAGGCCATACTTTTAATGTGAGAGGGAGAAGATTAAAAAATGAGAGCTGAATGGCAATGTTTTCACACAGAGGGTGGAGGACACTTGAAATGAGCTGTCAGAGGAACTGGTAGAGGCAGATACGACTGCAATGTTCCAAAGGCATTTAGGCAGCTATCTTGCTTGGAAAGGGAGGAACATAAGAATGTAAGAGATAGGAGCAGGAGTAGGCCATCTGGCCCATCAAGTCTGCTCCACCATTCAATAAGATCACGGCTGATCTGGCTGTGGACTCATCTCCACTCACCTGTCTTTTCCCCATAACCCGTAATTCCCCTAATATGCAAAAATCCATCCAACCATGTCTTAAGTATATTTACTGAGGTAGCCTCCACTGCTTCACTGGGCAGAGAATTCTATAGATTCACTACTCTCTGGGAAAAGCAGTTCCTCCACATCTCCATCCTAAATCTGCTCCCCCGAATCTTGGGGCTATGTCCCCTAGTCCTAGTCTCACCTACCAGTGGAAACAACTTTCCTACATCTACCTTATCTATCCCCTTCATAATTTTATATGTTTATGTAAGATCTCCTGTCATTCTTCTGAATTCCGGCAGGTACAGTCCCAGGCGACTCAATCTCATAGTCTAACCACCTCATCTCTGAAATCAGCCCAGTGAACCTGCTCTGGGCATCTGACTGTCAAACTTAGGCAAATGGGACTAGCTTGGAGAGTCATGGATAAGTGCGTGGATGGGAGTAGTGTAAAGGGCTATGGTTTGGGGTGGGCCGATGGGATTAGGCAGAATGATAGTTTGGCATGAACTCGATGGGCCGAAAGGCCTGTTTATGTGCTGTAGTACTGTATAACTCTGAGTCTATGACATCTTGGGTTGAAGGGTTTGTTTCTGTGCTGTATGCCTCTGTTCTCCTCACTAATGCTATTCGCCAACTTTTCCAACCTTCTCTTCAGAGCGTGTTCATGGATGTTGGCCTAAGTGCACACTGACATAAGTTCTTGCACTCCTTCCTCTCTTGACCTGCAGACATCAAGAATGACATTAAGTACTGTATCTTCTGGAACTGGAAATACTTTTAAAATTCAAAATCTTAATTTTGCATATTGTGACCTGGTTGCGTATCAAGATATGTGAACAGTTGCACGATTGGCCAGCATTCTGAAAGTATTTGAATAACGTGACATTTTTGGTTATGCTTATTGGTGGGATTTAGACATCACTGGGGAAAGCAAAAATAAAATCAGATAAAGCAGCAAGCGGGCAGGCAACAGCTATGGAGTTTATGAACAATGCCTTCCTTTAATAACTGGTCACTGTTTATTCCCTCTTTCTAATCCCCTTTGCATTGATTGGCCAGCAGAACATTTGAGAATCACATTGACGTGGGCCTAAAATGCTGTGCAGACAATACTGATCATCACTGTTCAAGGTCAAGTTCAGTTTAATGTCACTGAACCATGCACGTGCCAAACGAAACAACATTCCTCCGGACACACAATGCTGGAGGTACTCGGGTGGTCGGGCAGCATCAATGGAGAAGAACACAGCCTGGTCTCTGTTTTTTTTTCCACAGATGCTGCCTGACCTGCTGAGTTACTCCAGCATTGTGCGTGTCGCTGTGCGTTGCTTGGATTTACAGCATCAGCAGATTTTCTCTGATGCTGTAAACATTCCTTCAGACCAAGGTGCACAACACTGTTCATCTAACTTACACACACACACACACACACACACACACACTCACACACACACACACACTCACACACTCACACACACACACACACACACACACACACACACACACACATACACACACACACTCACACTCACACTCACACTCACACTCACACTCACACTCACACTCACACTCACACTCACACTCACACTCACACACACACACAAAAAGTAATAAGGTGCATTTGTGACACAAGTTTGAAAAGTAAACAGTATAATGCTCCTGGTTCTTCACAGATGATGAACCCTGGTTGGTGGCAGGAAGTCTGGCCTGGGGGAAGAAGCTGTTTCCCATACTAGCAGTTCTTGTCTTCATGCTATGGTACCTTCTGTCTGATGGTAGAGGGTCAAAGAGACTGTTGGAGAGATGGGAGAGATAATTGACAATTTTAGCGTCCTGTGTACACAGCACTCCAGATAGATATATCAGTGGATGGGAGAGAGGCCCCGATAATCCTCTCTCAGTCCCTGGAGGGACTTGCAGTCAGATGCCTAACAATTCACATACCAGACGGTGATGCGGCTGGGTAAGACACTCTCAGTGGTGCTCCTGTGAAACTTGGTTAGAATTGTGGGAGGGAGCCTTGCTCGCTTCAGTCTCAGGAAGTGGAGACACTGCTTTGCTTTCTTCACCAAATAGTTGGTGTTGAGGTAGTCTCCATTCAAATAGTCAACACTTCTGGGTACACAAGGCAGATACTGCAGATCCTGACAGGTAAGATTGTACATGGTTCATGGAAACATCTTTTTTTATATATTTCTCTCCAAAATTATGGACTTAAAAGATCCACTTTAACTCTATTGACTTGATTGGAACTGGTTCATTATTGTCACATGTTACCAAAGTGCAGTACATACTGCTCACGTGGGTCAAATCCTTACACAGTGCATTGATCAAAATAAGATTATCTTTACTTGTCACCTGAACATTGAAGCCTACAGTGAAGTGTGTTGTTTGTGTCAATGACCAACATGGTCCAAATATGTGCTGGGGGCAGTCTGCAAGTGTCGCCATGCTTCCCAGACCAAAGTAACATGCCCACAACTTACTAACCGTAACCCATATATTTTTGGACTCTGGGAGGAAACCAGAGCATCTTGAAGAAGCCCACGCAGATGTGGGAAGAATGTACAAACTCCTTAAAGACAGTGGCAGGAATTGCACCCTGGTTACACTAACCAGTATGCTACAAGTTGAACAAGTTAGGTCTTTATTCTTTGGAGCGTAGAAGGTTGAAGGGGGACTTGATAGAGGTATTTAAAATTATGAAGGGGATTTGACATGGATAGGCTTTTTCCATTGAGAATAGGGAAGATTCAAACAAGAAGACATGAGTTGAGAGTTAGGGGGCAAAAGTTTAGGGGTAACATGAGGGGAAACTTCTATACTCAGAGAGTGGTAGCTGTGTGGAATGAGCTTCCAGTAGAAGTGGTAGAGGCAGGTTCGATATTGTCATTTAAAAAAAAAATTGGATAGGTATATGGACAGGAAAGGAATGGAGGGTTATGGGCTGAGTGCAGGTCGGTGGGACTAGGTGAGAGTAAGCATTCGGCACAGACTAGAAGGGCCTAGATGGCCTGTTTCTGTGCTGTGATTATTATATGTTATATGGTTATTCTGTACTGCTTTCCCATGACATAGTGTGTGGTAAAACAATAACAGAATAACAGCAAGATTATTACAAGGTATAAACGCAAGAGATTCTGCAGATGCTGGAAATACAGAGCAACATACACAAAATGCTGGAGGAACTCAGGCAGCATCTATGGAAGAAAAATCAATTTATCCTCCTCACTCCCACCCACCTGGCTTCACCAATCCCCTTCTAGCTTGTACTTCTCCCCTTCACTTCCCCCTGAACCTTCTTATTCTGGCATCTTCCCCATTCCTTTCCAGTCCTGGTGAAGGGTCTGGATGAGAAATGTCAACTGTTTATTCGTTTCCGTAGATGCTGCCAGGCTTGCTGAGCTCCCCCAGCATTTTGTGTGTGTTGCTTACAAGATAGATTTTGAGGTCAAGAGTCCATCTTATTGTATTAAGGAACTATTCAGTAGCCTATGACAGCCTTAGGATGTGCTTTCATGCTTTTGTATCTTCTGTCTGCTGGGACTAAGGGAAGAAGAGCGAATGTTTGAGGTGTGCGGGATGGATGTACATACTCAGGATATCATTCCCTGCTTCAGTCAGCACTGCGCGACACCCAGTGTTGTATTACCACAAGATTAGTGGTGTTGAATTTCACTGGATGCTTTTCAACGTGTTGCTGAACCTTGTGCATCCAAATGCACATGATTCTCATTAAGGGTAATAATCACACTAGCTCCAGGAATGGGGATGTATCCTGCACCATGAATATTGTTCAAAGTTCAAAGTACGTATGTTAGCAAAGTTTGTATGCAGTAAATAACCTTGAGATTCATCTTCTCCACAGACAGCCACAAAGCAACGAAAATCCTAGAACCCGTACAAAGGAAAACATCAAACACCACCTCCCGCCATGTGCAAACAAAAATCATGCCAATGGCAAAAAAAATTGCAAAGAATACAGAAGATAAAACATAAAAACAAAAGAGTCTTGGCATACTTATATTCATATTGTCCTTGGAATCCCACCATAAGTTGCTTTTAACTCCTATAACCATTGGTGATATAACCCATGTCATCTATCTGCAGAGATTGCAATGTTCTTATGTGTGTTTATTTTCAGGCTCGAACAATGAAACTTTACGCAGACAATCAGGAGCTATCATGCGAAGGTGTGTAACTTCATTTTACAGTTTGATTTTTTTTTGCTAATCAGTTAATGAAGCAGAACGCCAACTTTAATTCTTTTTGAAATGCAAATCTTCAGGTTTTAACAAGCTGAGGGAGTTAGAAAACACTGGACCATAGAACAGTACAGCCCATGATGTTTTGCTGATCTTCTAACCTACTCCATGATAAATCTAGCCCTTCCCACCTACACAACCCACTTTCACCCATGTACCTATCTAAGAGTCCCTTAAAATGTCCCTAATCTATCAGGCTCTACCACCAGGCACTTATCACTGTGTAAAATAAAAACCTACTTGTGACATCTCCTCTGATCTTTCCTCCACTCATCCTAAAAGAATGTCTACTGCATTGCTGACCTGTCCACTCTGGCTGTCCCTCTTATAATCTTATACACCTCAATCAAGTTGCCTCTCATTCTCCTTTGCTCTGAAGAGAAACGTTCTAGCATGCTCAAATTTTCAGAATCTTATTGAAATGTGTTAATATGTTGTATCTACTGTTTTACTTCTCACGAAGAAAGTGCCAAAGGAAACAGATTGTAGATGATTGTTGGTGCCAGATGGGATGGTTTGAGTATCTCAGAATCTGCTGATCTCCTGGGATTTTTGCTCACAACAGTCTCTAGAATTTGTAGAGAATGGTGTGAAAGGCAAAAGAAAAAATCCAGTGAGCAGCAGTTCTGTGGGTGACAAGTGCCTTGTTAATGAAAGAGGTCGGAGGAGAATGGTCAAATTGGTTCAAACTGACAGGAAGGCGACAGTAACTCAAATAACTACACGTTACAGCAGTGGAATGGAGAGGAGCATCTCTGAATGCCCAACACGTTTAACCTTGGCGTGGATGGGCTACAGCATTAACTATTTCAAAAATGCATCTCACACTAGTGAAGACTTCCCGGTGTCCTTCAAAATAGCTACTGGAATAATGCAGGAGGATGGAAAAAAATGGGACATCATATGTACCAAATGTGTTAGAATTTTACAGAACACCTCGCTCATTTTTAAAAAAAATCTTTGTGCAGGTTTGTTCTGGAGACAATCCAGGAAGAGGATCCAGAAGTGCAACTAAGCCCAGAGGATGTCGGTGGGGTCGCAAGTGAAATTAATGAGCCGGGCATTAAGGAGATATGTAAAAGTTTAAAGAAAATTGGTGATGAGTTGGACAAAAATACTGAACTTCAACAGTAAGTAACAACAGTGTAGACATATGCATTTACTTTATTGCTTCGTAGTAACTGACTTAACACATTTTTAAAGATAAGATCTGCTTTATTTGTCACACGTGCATCGAAGCATGCAGGGAAATGTGTAATTTTGTGACGCTTTGGCAGTCTGAGCTACCCACCTGCTTCCAGCAGACTTCACTATACCGATGCCTAAGAAGAACGAGGTAACCTGCCTCAATGACTATCGTCCGGTAGCACTTACATTCACAGTGATTAAGTGTTTTGAGAGGTTGGTGATGAAACATATCAACTCCTGCCAGAGGTGAGACTTAGATCTGCTCCAATTTGCCTGCTGGAGCAACAGGTCCACAGCAGATGCCATCTCATTGGCTCTTCACTCAACCCTGGAACATCTGGACAGTAAAGATTATGTACATCAGGGTGCTCTTTATCAACTACAGCTCTATTCAATACCATCATCCCCTCAAAAGTAATCAATAAGCTCTAGGCTGTTGGCCTCAATATTGCCTTGTGCAGTTGGATCCTAGAGTTCCTCACTTGCAGACCTCAGTCAGTTGGGGTTGGCAACAACTTCTCCTCCACGATCCCATCAGCAGAGGTGCACCAAAAGGCTGTCTGTTTAGTTCCCTGCTCTACTCGCTTTACACTTATGACTGTGAACCAAAGGGGATAACTTCACTTGTTTTCAAGAACTCTTCATCTCATTATCTTGATATTTATTGCTTACTTATTTATTATTATTTTTTTCTTTTTTGTAATTGCACAGTTTGTTGTCTGACCAAAAGACAAATGGTCTTTCATTGATTCTATTATGGATTCCATTATGGATTTCTTGAGCATGCCTGCAACAAAATGAATCTTGGGGTTAGTCATGGTGACTAATATGTACTTTGATAATGGATTTATTTTCAACTTTGAAACCAAATTAATGAAGATTGCATTGAGCAGCACACAAGTCTCTCTATGCTCGGGCACCAACACAGCATTCCCACTACTTACCAACCCTAACTGTATGTTTTTAGAATTTGGTGACTTAATAGAGGTGTACAAGATGATACGAGGCATTGGTCAAATGGACAGCCAGAGATTATTTCACAGGGCAGAAATGGCTACTACAAGGGGGCATAATTCTAAAATGATTGGAGGAGAGTATAGGGCGATATCAGAGGCAAGTATTTTATTCAGAGAGTTGTAGATATGTGAGCTTGCAACCAGGGGTGGTGGTAGAGGCAGATATATTAGGGGCATTTAAGAGACTCTTAGATGGGCACATGGATGAAAAAATGGAGATCTATGTTGGAAGGAAGGGTTAGATTGATCTTGGAGCAGGTTAAAGGGTCAGCACATTTTCTAGGAAAGTCTGGCCAGTGACTCTTAACTGTATATAAAGAGCATTGGCAGTGGCATTGAGAACTTATCAAAGTTCTCAAGTTTATTGTCATGTGCGTAAGCACACGTAAGCACAGATGCAATGAAAAGCTAAGTAGTAGCAGCAGCAATGATTCAGAAAACAGATAGAAAAATGTAAATTAAATAAAAATTATGCACAGTTCTTGTGAGAAAGAATATAATTAGAAACACGGTGCTTTACAGTGCAAAGTGATCATAGTGTTGCTGTACTGAGATAGTGATTAGGATTGTGCAAGTTGGTTCAAGAAATGAATTGGTAGCTGTTCCTGAATCTGGTGATGTGGTGCTTCAGGCTGCAGTACTTTCTACTTGATGATAGTTGCAAAAAGATGGCAAGGCCTGGACAGTGGGTATCTCTGATGATACATGTCTTCTTGAAGTAGTGCCTCATGTGAATACAACAGATGGTGGGAGGAATGTATCAGGGTGGTTTTAATACATTGACAAACCAATATATTTGTGTTGAGAGGACAAAGATACCCACTCTAAACAGTGGAAGCACCTCTCAAACAAGTCCAATACATCCTGTTTCAATTGTGGTAAAATCTTCAGGTTGTACAGTGGCCTTATCAGAACCAGACTGGAAGCAAAATTAAAAATAAAGTTTGAAGTAAATTTATTATCAAAGTGTCATCATATAATTTGTGAATACAATTCGAACAATCCGTGATACGTTGATGACATAGTGCTGTCAGCTACTTCTGAGGAGAGGTTCCAAGAAATAGTAGAAAAGTCATCGAAGAAAGTACAAAGAGAGGATTGATCATCAACTCCAAGTAAACCAAATGTATGGTTGTCACAAAGGAGCATGAAATACAGAAATGGGAACTGAAAGTGGACAACGAAACAATTAAACAAACACATAAGATGAGACACTAAGGGAGCACGATAATATCTGATGGTAGGATTGATGTTGAAGTTAGGAGGATGACTGGGATTGTTAAATACACATTCAAGCTCTTGAGCAAGATACTAAAGAATAACCTAATTTCTATGGGTACGAAACTCAGTATTGTAGCACTACGTTCATTCCACACTGACATATGGAAGCGAATGTTACACAATTTCTAAGCAAAATGAGGGAGAGCTTGAAGCTGTGGAAATGTGGTTCTTGAGAAGAATGATGAAAATATGGTGGAAGGACAGAGTACCAAATGAGGAAGTGTTGCAGAAAGCCGGAATAAGAAGAGAGCTGATATCATCAATCAGGAAAAGGCAGGTGGAATTTCTGACGTATGTACTGAGGAAAGAGAAGCTCGAACATCTTGCAGAGACGGGACAAATTGATGGAAGGAGAAGTTGTGATCAACAGCACATGACGTTCATGATTTATATTAAGGGATGGACAGGCAAATAATATAGAAAGAGAAAAATAAATTAAGTAAATCAATTACAGTAAGTGTATGTATGTACAGTATATATAAAATACATTAGTAAATATATATAATTGAATTGAATTTTAATCTATTCAATAATATATATTGAATAGATTAAAATAGTGTAAAAACAGAAATAATACACTATATACTGTAATTTATATGTTATGTATTTCACTGTATTGCTGCTACAAAACAACAGATTTCACAACATATGTTAGTGACAATAAACATGATCCCGATTCTGTGTTGAGTAGACTTTCTCCTTATGTATTGAGTAGAATCATGAACAGTATTCCAATGAAACCTAACAAATGTATTTGCATTTGTATCGTACCTCCTTGCTGGTATATTGTCTAAACTAACTAAAGATGGCAATGATCTTCTATCCCTTCTTAACCATCTAATCTGAAGGAATTGAGCAGGTAATTGAGACTGCAAATGCAGAAAAACTTTTTGAAAGGTTTTCAATGTGTTTCCTGCTTTGATTTAAAAATTACATCTGCAGGTATGATTAGTTATCTACCTAACTAACTACACTTCTCTTTAATGTTTTCTGATGCTAGTGTAATCGATGTAATTCCCATTGACGACATCCGAGATGTATTGCATCAAGTAGCTGTGAAGATATTAACTGCAGAAGACTTGAACTGGGGACGAATTGTGACCTTCCTCTATTTTGCTGGCAAGCTTGTCTTTAAAGTAAGTTGAAATCACTGCAAAGCATGCTAAATCATGGAATAAATAAGCTTTTAGCTGATAAGTAAGACTTTAAATTCATTCCATAAGATCATAAGGCATAGAAATAGAGGTTGTCCATTCAGCCCATTGACATGGCAATTATAAACCATTACTAACACCAATGTACATTCCATTGGGGCAAAATACATAATGATTTGATGACATAATATATACTTCTTTGGCTAATTACAAGTATCAGGCACCAGATTATAGATTCTATAATTTAGTTGATGCGGCTTCATCACCATTCAATCACAGTTGATTTATTATTTTCAGCTCTGTTCTCCTGCTTTAACCCTGTAAACTTTGACACCCTTACTAAACAAGAACCTATCATACTCCACTTTAAATATGTAGATTCCAATTAATGAGGACCAGTTGATTTTGGCCTGATTAAGTGGCTGCCCCAATTAGCCAAGGTTTCAAGGAAATAATTAAAAAGGTATCATAAAGACAAACCATCATTTGAGTAATTAACTGACAAAAACAAAAAATTAGAACACTCTGAGTACTGCTACAGTGCTATTAAACTGTATTAGTTCCTAATATTTATTGACGGAGGAATTAATACAGTGTTTGTTGCCATGTTCTTTTGATTGACTGTAAATGAACAAAATCAGTGCAGATAATGGGGTGCCTTTGTACAATCCTTTTGATGATTGTATCCTGCAAATTTTCATTTTAACATTCAAGGTAATCGTCGATACTTTCAAAATCTTCATAGGTCCTAACTTGTTGAAGTATTGAAATTATTTTATTTTCACTCCCAGCCATTTCTGGCATCTCCAAGCCTGAATTCTTGAAAACACGGTGAGCAAAAAGGTTCAGAATTGTCTTCTTGCTTATTTCTCACCAACAATCAATGACAAAAAAATCATTGTGCTTTGTACACAAATGCACACAACTAATGCTAGTTAAAAACTGCTCCAAGCATGGTGTAGTGTCTGAAACAGCCATATGAGTGCACAAGAATGATTCTAGTTAGAAATTGTTCGGCAGCAGTCTCCTGCCCCAATTAAGTGGCATAGTGTCCCAAATAAACAAAGGGAATCCCAGTCATTTTCTCGATTTGCTTTTGTTCTTTAAAGTGTTGGCCCAAATAAATGGCTTCCCAATTAATCAATTACTCGATTAACTGGAATCCTCTGTATATCCAATGACTTGCCCTCCACGGCAATGAATCAATAAATTCCAAATATTCACCATCTCATTCTCTGTGGGCCTTAACATTCAGATTGCAATACACCAGTGAAGGGTGGAGGCATTTACATTACATATGCAATTAATCAGAATCTGGTTAATATCACCAGCATGTGTCAGGAAATTTGTTAACTCAGCAGCAGCAGTTCAATATAATACACAATAATATAGAAAGAGAAAAACGAATTAGTAAATTAGTAATTAAATCAATTACAGTAAGTATTTGTGTATATATAGATTAAAATAGTGGAAAAACAAATAATATACTGTATATTTAAAAATGTGAAGTAGTGTTCACAGATTCAATGGCCATTCAGAAAACACTTGACAGAGGGTAAGAAGTTGTTCCTGAATCACTGAGCATATGCCTTCAGGCTTCTGTATCACCTCCCTGATTGTAACAATGGGAACAAGGCATGCCCTGGATGATGAGGGTCCTTAATAATGGACGTCTCCTTCCTGAGGCACTGGTCCTTGATAATGTCTTGGATACTAGGGAGGCTAGTGAGATCTAGCAGAGCCTTAGAATTGTAGACCCAGGCCAGGTCTCAAAATGATGATGTTGTCCCCTGCAGCTGCTTCCATTACCTCCCACCCATGTGGAATGCTCCGGTTAGAGATTGCACAGAAGAAGAGTTAGTGTCGGATGTGATCCCCCAATCGAAAGCCTGTTAGCACCTGATCACCATGTTATGAATAATGCATAGGATAACAGAGTCATATCCCACACAAAATCAGCAAGTAAAAGGAACCAATAAAATCAGAAGCAGATAAACAGATTGAGGGATGAACAAGTTATATTTCATTAGGAGTTTGAGGAGATTTGGTATATCATCAAAAACACTTGAGAATTTCTACAGATGTACCATGGAGAGCATTCTAACTGGCTGCATCACAGTCTGGTATGGAAGGGTTACTGCACAGGATTAAAGTAAGCTAAAGAGAATTGTAAACTTAATCAGCTCCATAGTATCCAGGACATCTTCAAGGAGTGATAACTCAAAAAAGGCAGTGTCCATCATTAAGGATCCCAGACATTCAGGGCATGCCTTGTTCTCATTGTCACCATCAGGAAGGAGATCCAGAAGTCTGAAGGCAAACACTCAATAAGTCAGGACCAGCTTCTGTCCCTCTGTCATCAGATTTCTGAATGGACATTGAACCCATGAACACTACCTCACTACCTTTTTTTTATTTTTACTTTTGCACTACATACTTAATTTGTTTTATATATACTTCTGCCACAAAGACAGCCGATTTCACAACATATGCTGCTGATATTAAACCTGTTACTGATTCTGATACTACTTTTTATAATTCTGCCCTCTTTTGCAGGCCCTAAAAAGTGCGAAAGCCTTGATTCAACAGATAATAAACTGGTCTTTAGATCTGATTCAAGTCCGTGTGATCCCATGGATTGAGCAACAGGGTGGATGGGTGAGTTGATGCATTGATAGTTTGCATAGACCTTCAAGGAAAATGGTGGGTGAGACCACAGAGATGATGCCCCCTGGTATGGTAACAAAATGTTTGCAAATAAATTGCCATGGTCGGGGTATATATATGTAAGTATGTATTTCTTTATATATTGTAGTTGCACAGTTTATCTTCTTTTGTACATCAGTTGTTTATCAGTCTTTGTTTTGTGTAGTTTTTCATTGATTCTATTGTGTTTCTTTGTTCTACTGTGAATGCCTACAAGAAAATGATCCTCAGTATAGTATGTGTATGAACTTCGAAGTACATATATATCACATATACTACCTTGAGATTTGTTTCTTGCAGGGATTTATAGGACAATATAGAAATACAATAGAATTTATGAAATTGACTGATAAACAGCCAATTTGCAAAGGAAGACAAATCATGTAAATAATAGAAAAGTAAATAAATAGCAAACAGTTTTAGAGTCCTTGATAGGTTGTGGAATCTGTTCAGCATTGAGGTGGGTAAAGATATCCCCACTGGTTCAGGACCCTGATGATTGTAGGATAATAACTCTTCCTGAACCTGGTGGTGTGGGACCTAAGGCTCCTGTACCTTCTTCCCAATGGCAGCAGCTAGAAGAGAGCATCACCTGGATGGTGCAAGTCCTTGATAGTGGATGCTGCTATCTTCTGGCAGTACTCCTTTTAGATGTGCTCAATGGTGGATAGGGCTTTGCATGTGATGGTCTGGT
The DNA here is from genome assembly GCF_030144855.1 of Hypanus sabinus. Classification (NCBI taxonomy): domain Eukaryota; kingdom Metazoa; phylum Chordata; class Chondrichthyes; order Myliobatiformes; family Dasyatidae; genus Hypanus; species Hypanus sabinus. The sequence continues at coordinate 167,121,232 of NC_082712.1, read as the reverse complement.
CTGTATTTACATTATTTGAATCATTTTCCATTCTTGGGAGTTGGTGTTCCCAAACCAGGCCATGATACAATCAGTCAGGATTCTCTCTATTGTGCATCTATAGAAGTTCTTCAGAGTTTTAGATGAAGTGCCAATTTCTGCAAACTTCTAAGAAAGTAGAGGCACTGTTGTGCCTTCTTTGTGATGGCACGTATGTGCTGGTCTCAGGACAGATTTGCATATGTGATAATGCAAATTACCTTCTCCACCTCCAATCCCATATTCAGGCCTAGCTCATGGACCCCAGTTGTTTTCTCTGTCAATCAATAATCAGCTGTTTGGTTTTGATCACATTGAGTGAGAGGTTGTTGCTATGGCAACATTCAACCAGATTAATTAAATTTAGCAATCTTATGTTCTGTGCTTTCATCTAAGCCATTTATACCTCTGAAACAGATTGTCTTCTCCAATCTGGATGGCAACTGAATTGATATGGCTGAGGTTGGGCAGTTGGTATACAACTAGATGCAGTGTGTAGTGAGCTTGTGAGGCAGGACAGGTAGATGATAGGGCAAAGTTGCAGCTGCAGTCAGTGGGATGAATTGAAGTGTGACATGGGGAGTAAACGGAATAAGGTAGCACAGTTAGAGATTGACAGGTATGATGTGAGCATCGAGGAGTCATGGCTGAAAGAAGATCAGAATTGGAAGAATACACCCTCCATCAAAAGGACAGGCAGGTAGGCAGAGGGAGGTTCTGTTAGTTTGAAAAAAAGAAATTAAACCCTTAGAAATAGGTAACAAAAGATTGGAAGATGTAAAATCATTGTGGGTAAGAGTTAAGCAAATGCAAGGGTATGAAGACCCTAATGGATTTATATACAGGCCTCTGAATAGTAGCCAGGAAGTGAGTTACAAATCACAATGGGAGATAAAGAAAGCACATAAAAAGTGTAAAGTAATGGTTGTCATGGGGGATTTCAATATGATGGTTGACTGAAAATATTAGGTTAGTGCTGGATCCCGAGAGAAAGAATTTGTGTGATGTCTATGAGATGGCTTTTTAGAACAGCTTGTGGTTGAGCCCACTAAGGGAAAGGCAATTCTGGATTGAGTGTTGTGCAATGAACTAGATTTGATTAAGGAGCTTAAGGTAAATGAGCCCTTAGAGGCAGTGATCATAATATGATAGAATTTGCCCTACAGTTTGAGAGGGAGAAGTTAAACTTGTATTACAGTGGAGTAAAGAGAGTTATAGAGGCATGAGAGAGGAGCTGGCCAAAATAGATTGGAAGGGGACACTAACAAGGATGACAGAACAGCAATGGCTGGAGTTCCTGGGGGTCATTTACAAGGTGCAGGATAGATGCATTCCAAAGGTAACAACATAAGAGCCTATGGTATTACTGGAAAGGTACTAGCATGGATAGAATATTGGCTGACTTTCAGGAGGCAAAGAGTGGGAATAAAAGGGGCTTTTTCTTGTTGGCTGACTGGTGGTGTCCCCCAGGGGTCATGTTGCGACCGCTTCTTTATATGTTATGCGTCAATGATTTGAATAAAGGAATTGATGGCTTTATGGACTGGTTTGCAGACGATATGAAGATAGGTGGAGGGGCAGGTAGCGTTGATGAAGCAGGGAGTCTTCAGAAGGACTTAAACAGCTTGGGAAGATGGGTAAAGTGGCAGATGGAATATAGTGTAGGGAAATGTATAGTCATGCACCTTGGAGAAGGAATGAAGAGTAAATGTACGTGGAGTGTTCGATGACTCTGAGCCTGTACTCGCTGGAGTTTAGAAGAATGAGGGTGAAATCTAATTGAAATTGTCAAATATTAAAAAGCCCAGATAGAATGGATCTGGGGAGGATCTTTCCTTTAGTAAGTGAGTCTAGGAGCAGAGGGTAAAGCCTTAGAAAAGAAGGTATCCATTTAGAACAGAGATGAGAAGGAATTCCTTTAGTCAGAGAGTGGTGAATCTGTGGAATTCTTTGTCACAGATGGCTGTGGAAGCCAATTCATTGAGTATATGTAAACTGGGGATTGATAGGCTCTTGATTAGTCAGGGTGTCAAAGGTTATGGAGCGAAGGCAGGAGAATGGAGATGAGAGGGATAATAAATCAGCCATGATGGAATGACAGAGCAGACTTGATGGACCAAATGGCCTAATTCTGCTCTTGTGTCTTACGATATAAATATTACAAATTATTTCATTATTTTTCTATTACACACAGTATTTTTAGTTCATTTAAAATCTAATCGAATTTTCTTTGTATGGTTCTTGACTGTCAGTAATGTTTAAAAATAGTTCAAAGACCTTTGGCAGCAATGGCTGTCATTGGCTGTTACGGCATTCTGGTGACGGCTGTTAGTAGAGATTGATTTGTTGTGAGGTATCTCTACCCCTCATAACCAAACTTCTGGATTCAGGAGTTGAAGAACCATTAAATGCACAAGAGTCCGCATGAAGTTAGTAGGGGAGTGGCAGGCGGAATTAAGCAAGGCCAAGTCCATTATGCTCAGAATTTTGCAATTCATTCACCAGCTGCTTTTCTTCTTGTTTAGGAGACGATCTTTTCATACTTCGGGAATGCAACGTGGCCAACATTCGTCGGCTTCTCTGCGGGCGTAATCACTGGCATTTTGGTGTTTTTGAAACTGACCTAAGGTCAGCACTCCAGTTTGATTTTGAGTGATTGCTTCCTATAGAAAATACAGACTGCAACATTCAGTGGTTCACGAGGGAATGTCTGCAAAGATCTGTTACACTTGAAACGATTGTTAATAACGGATATGCTCAATATTGGAGAACTTTACATATATCCTTGTTACATGATTTAATTTTATATACAGCTTTTATGAATTATTTTATGGATTTTTCTGTCTACGGTGGATCACTTGTTCCAAGATGTTTATATTTTGCGGAATTTGTATTAAAAATCTTTTTAAGTAGATGTGGAAGTGAAACTCTTGTTAAAACTGTAAGTGTGAAACAAAAACAGGAATGCTGGAAATATTCAGCAGATTGGGCCGCATCTGCGAGAGGAGAAGTAGACAGGAGATTCCACAGATGCTGGAAATCTAGAGTAACACACACACAATCAGAAGGAACTCAGCCGAACAGCCAGAATTTATGGAGAGGAATAAAGAGCCAATGTTTTGAGCCAAGACCTTCTTTAACCTGTTCAATGCCCTCTTGTCTAGTTCTCACATGCTGAACATCCCTAGGATTGTATGCCTTTATTTCAGAATTCTGGCTCATTTTGCTTATAGATTATTTAGTTTCATGCCTTCTTGTTTGAGAATAATGATTCTATCTTCATTGTTAAATTATCTGTGCTTTCTTTGGATGATCTCTACATTGCCTTTGGTCAATGTGCATTAATTTAACTTCTATGTCATTCAAAGTCATGATCATTGTTAATGTGCGGAATATACGAGGGGTGATTGATGAGTTTGTGGCCTAAAGTAGGAGGAGCCAATTTTAGAAAACCTAGCACATTTATTTTTCAACATAGTCCCCTCCTACATTTACACACTTAGTCCAGCGGTCATGCAGCATCCGGATCCCTTCTTTGTAGAAGTTGGCGTCTTGGACCTCCAGAAGTAGCCCACAGCAGGGGTGACTGATAAGTTCGTGACCTAAGGTAGAAGGAGATGAGCTATTAACTTCAAACTTTCTGCATAATCACTCAAAGAGTTGAACTGCATGAGCATGTAACGAGAGCTGTATAACTCCCAGATTTACCAAGAACCTATCAACCTCTGTCTTAAACACATTCAATATCCTGATCTCCACAGCTGCCTGTGCCACTGAATTTCACAGATTCATCATCCTCTAGCTGGAGAAATTCCGCCTTATCCCCATTGTAAATGGACGTCCCTCTATTCTGAGGTTGTGCCCTCTGGTTATAGACTCCCACACTATGGGAAACATCCACTCTATTGAGGCCTTCCAGCATTCAATAGGTTTCAATGAGCTCCCCCTCCCCCTCACTCATTCCTTTGCATTCCAGCAAGTACAGTACCAGAGCCATCAAATAGTCCTTGTATGATAAGCCTTTCAATCCCAGAATCATTTTCATGAACCTCCTTTGAACTCTACCCAATCCTTCCATAGATAAGGGGCCCAAAGCTGCTCACAATACCAAGCGGGGCCTCACCAGTGCCTTATGAACCCTCAGCATTATATGTACGCCTAAGTGCAATGGAATACTTACTTGTAGCAGCGTCATGGGCATGTACGCATCAGACGCACAAGAAAACCATCAACATAAGATACAATGCACTCTGCAACACCCTCAGGAGGATCATATATCTTTCTTGCAAAGTCAAGAAGAGCATCACAAAACCAGAATTTTATATAACTACCATAATTTCCCTGCATTCAGTATTCCAACCAGCCCCCCCCCCCAACTATCTGCATTAACCTTTCTTTCAATGTGCTGTGGGCTGGCCCCTCACACCAAGCAGTTGCAAACAAGCGGGCGCCATGGTAACATAGCAGTTTGCACAACTCTATTACAGGTCAGGATGTCAAAGGTCGGTCTTCAATTCTGGCACTGCCTGCAAGGAGTTTGCACATTCTACCCATGACCACGTGTGTTTCCTTCGGGTGCTCCGGTTTTCATCCACGGTGTAAAGACGTACTGGTTGGTAGGTTAATTAGTCATTGTAAGTTCTCCTGAGAGTACATGGGTTACCAGCTGGCATGGGCTCGTTAGGCTGGAATGCCATGTCTCTAAACAAATAAGTTACAGAACTCAGCATTGTTTACATCAGCTTTGATCAGACCATGTAGCAATATTAATAATTGGGGTATTTGATGGGGAAAACATTGCGTGTTGCATTTAATAGTTCTGAAATGCATGTTAATTGGGTAGAAAGCGTTTGGGGTTACTTGACAGCCTTTTGCTTTTCTGTATTCCAGAGAAGATACGACAGGCATTTTAAGTGTATTGTTTGTAGCGATGTTTGTTTAAATCTTTTATTATCTGTATTTGGCAATGTATATTATTCAGTGTAACAGGAGTTCCAACCTGGGGTCCACGGGCTCCTTGCTTAATGGTATTGGTCCATGGCATAAAAAAGGTTGGAGACCCCTTCAGTCGTATGTATTTGACTATAAATATAGCAGACTTTAAATAAATAATTACTTTTGGTTCAAATAATTAAGAGTTCTGCATTAGATTGCTTCTGACCCAATCCTTGCTCCATTCCGCTTTGTTGCATTCACCTTGAGAATCATAACCTCTTCCTTCTTTGTGGTTTTCCTCATGGAACCATTGGAGTTGAATCCCTTCCATTGATTTTAACCCTCCTCCTTTAATTGAATAAGCATCACCAAATAATCGACTGTGTTTGGTGTCTGACATATCCAAAGCAGCACTTCCTCTTCATGAATGTTGTAGGATCATAAAGCCACTGTATTCCCCCCGACACAAAACTCCACAGCCTCATCCATTACTGACTGGATAGTTTGTGGTATTAAGTGTTCTATTTTCCTTCATATGTTATTCAAATCACCCCCTGTGATAATGATCAGGGAGACACAGAGAATCAGTAATTACCCTCAATGGAGGAACAAATGCCCTTACACAACCAAATACCTGTGTACACACCTACTAAGTTTTCCTGACCTTCCATGAAGAGTTAAGGAACTGAAAATATAATTCCAGTTAAAAAGGAGTTTCTACTGCTGACCACATGTTCCTCGTAGTCCAGTTTTGAATAACCGTGTGTCTGTGATACATCCGTGATAGCTGGTCTGCAGAGTTACCACTGCCAGCACACTTGAAGAATCTGCTTTTCTTATAAATCCAAATATTTCATTCCAGGGCCATTGACTGTAGGTCATGGGCCTGGCCTTTAACACCTTTGTATTGGCTCTGCTCCAGACCAGCATCCATTTATTGCCCTCTTCCCTGTAACTGACAATCGGTAATTTATGGCTCTTTGTTCTCAATCAGCAACCAGCTTAAGTCACACAGAACAGATTCAGACCCCAACAATCAAAACCTGCATGTTATATCCAACCAAAGAACACCTGATAAGTGACCTCTTATTTGGAGACGATCCATAATCCAGATTACATGAGGCATCATTGTGTCAACTTTAAAACACTGATCAAGCCAAGCGCTGTAGCTTAAAATGGAGAACTCTTCATAAAATGGCAGCCTCCATCTCCTCCATCATGGCAAGAACAAAGGCAACTGGTCTGTCTGCTTCCACTGTCCTTACTTACTTCAAGTTCACTGGTTCGTACACTGTAGTTCTTTCTGACCAACATCTCTCTCCTCTTGATCCAAAGATTTTTATTTTAGGATTACTGTCCATCTCTATTCAATTGAGTACTCATAAGATAGCTATGAACCTCACACCCACCCCCAAGCAGGTGAGCGACACTTACATTATACAAAGATAAAGGTACCATTTACTTACTGAATTCATACACTGTGCTTACAGACAATTGTCTTCTCTGTATTGCAAAACCATTATCCACGTCCTTTTGCACAGCTTCAGTCTTTCACCTAAGGTAATTCACACTAAACAAAACCATTATTGGCGTACATTAAATTTATATTACCACAGCATACAATACCGTACTCACCCATGGATGTATCTAAACATTTGATCCCCAATTCCAAAACTTATCCTATGAGTCTGAGCCACTTTACTCAGTCTTTTATTTGCTTTATCAGCAAGTCATCAGCATGTCCTAATAACTTCAGTGTGTTTAATTCATTGATGGATTATCTCCTTTGTCTTCTCCAAAACTCGTGTCCAGTCTACATTCAAATGAAAAATCAGTGGCAATTTGGTAACAAAATAGTCCCACAAGTATCATTTTTATCAGTTTGTTGGATTGAAAGCTTCTCCTTCATTACCATATTTATTACTGGCTGAGACAAAGTCTGTCCTCCAATAGCCAAATCTAAAATCAGGCTCCCAATTGCAACATAATGACTTTCCAAAGAACACTCTTGATGTAACTTCTTGTTGCTGTTGCTATAATATGTCTGTCCCATCAGTGCATATTATAAGAAAAACTCATTATTTACAGGAAGAATAGACAATGAACAATTATTGTAAGTATTAAACCACAATCCAGAACTTCCTGTTTCTTCATCACTTCTGGATAAGCCCAGTGGTTTTTCCCTTTTACGACATTTTGATAAATCTACCCCTTTCCTGGTACCATTCATAACAATAGCATTTGTTCCAAGGAATAGCATTTGTTGGTGGGTTACTTAAGAATATAAGTCTTCTCATGATATTTGCCCACACTGTGAACTCTTTTTAAAAAGTAGGTTAAATTATTTCCATGTCGGGAAATATGAAATACCACACCAACATAAAAACTTCCTTTATTATCATCACGTATACCCAGTACTCTGTTGTTTAGTGTAAGACTTCTAAAAAGGCACAAGGCACTTTTCCACAGCTCCTTATTTTAGTTGTTCATCTGATACCCAATCTGGTAATTGATGTCCATCATTGTAATAAGTTTGTAGCAATCATGGCAAGCAAACAACTAGTATATGTAGCACTGATCTCCACATTACACATTCCCTTAGATATGCGGTCAGTTATGAAATTCATGGTATCTTAAAGGGGCTTCAGAAATTTAACTGAATCCAGAGCTACCTGTGATTCACTCTGACCAATTTCATCAGTCTGTACCTGTGTTACGAACATCCGACTTATGGACAACTCATACTTATGAACCGAGGAAGGAGAAGGCTGTCGGCCATTTTAAGTCAGATCGCGATGCCATCTGCCATTTTAAATTGTTGCCATTGACACTGTGTTGAGTGTTTAATTTTGTATTTGGCTCAAATTTTTCTTAGTAAGATCCACCCGGACCCCACCCCCCCCATTCCGGTTGGCCGGTGGTGCTGTGAGATCAGCGCCTGGCTGGAGAACGGAGGTTCCCGAGTTCGATCCAGTGACAGACTGCTTCTGTGCTGGGTTGATGTCGATCCAGTGATTCCTGTACCATCCATGCCGGGTTGATGTCGAGCTCGCAACTTGATCTCATAAAAAAAATACTGCCACCTCCAGTTTAAATTCCCACGCGGAATATTGTGGAGGATCAAATACCCAAACCCAGCACAGCCCCCATTTGTCCCATTTAACCTGTCTCAGTCTGGTGGAGTTTAGGACCCAGCGTACCTCGGGAGCTGGCAGAGCTCGGGGTCCGCCGCCCGCAGTGTTTCTGTTCCATTGACGGGAAGTGATCGCAATTGAAAATAAAGTGGAAATAATAAAGCGTTTGGGAAGAGGTGAAACACCATCAGTCATTCACCTCTTTTGAATGGTGTTACGGATTCAGCAACAATAAATATATAAGTGAGGCAGGGGTTTTTTTATAACAAATAAAACATTTATTAAACACTGAGAAAACAAACCCCAAAAGTAAACAAATGACTAACATAACCAGAAGTCAGCTGCTGTGCGGCAACTTAAACAGTTCTTAAAGGGATAAAGCGAAAACAGTTCTTAAAGCGATGTTGCAAAAACAATTCTTCAAAGTAGTACTGCGAAAGTTCAAAATGCTTACAGTCCATTAAAGGAGAGACTTTTTTAGACGATTTAAATTCTCTTTCACGTCGTGTTGTTGTGGTTACCAGTCGAACTATACTTTTCCCGGAGAATTTACGAAGATGAAAATGAAACGGCTTAAAGGCACTGACCTTTCCTTGACGAAACTGTGCACCAAACCCTTTCTGCTCTTATCGCAGGGGCTAACACGGGCACAGCCAACGAATTCCTTCCGAATGAGGATCAAACAAGGTCCAACCTGTTTCACCGTCGAAATCGACTTTCCTCGATCTTTTAGCTTCCGAACTCTGATCTTCACTCTCCACTGATTTTTAACTGGCAGTATTGTAAAGAAACTTCCGGCAATGACCTTTTAAACTTTAGGCATTAAATAAAACTCCACCTTTCAACCAAACTGTGTCATAATATTGGACCACGCAGTAGTATGGAGTCAAAATGGCAAATCCAGCCACAAACTGCCCCTCCTCACAGGGAGGGGTCCTCCTTTTATACCCTGTAAAAAAAACTATCACATGACCTCTACTGGTTGGAAAATGACGTCACTTCACCATCACAAGACCATTACCTTAGGTCCAGTATAGCTTCAATACCCCTGTCACGTGACAAGTACAAGATACCCACAGATACGTAACAATGGAAAGAGGTCATTGGAAAATCGTTAGGCTACAGTCAGTCAACGATCTGAACAATTTTAATGAATAAAGTGAGAATAATGGAGCATGTGAAAGGCCCTGCCCTGATGGAAGCTACAATTATTACTAAGCAACGCAGTGGTTTAATTACATTTCTTAAGTGTTTTATATGCATAGAAAGGTAAAATATATACTATATACTAAGACAAGCGTTTGCCTAACTGACAATAAATAATACTAGACGTACTTGTTCCGACTTAAAGACGGACTCAGGAACGGAACTCGTACGTAACCTGGGGACTGCCTGTAATTCCAATCATTTTCTCCACATTTTCTGCTGAAGGAGCTATATCTGGTTTCCTAACTCTGCTATATCTAAAGTATTGACCATCATGAACCTTGATGCATAACATACTTCCACTAATTCCAACAGTCCTCTCTTTTACTATTTTTGACTGGCTTAAGCTCACTCTTGCTTATTTGTCTGCCGGTAATTGTCCCATTGTAGATGAGCACCATTCAGGCACCACTATAACCATGAGATTAAAAATGACCCGTGCATGCTGGTACCAAACTAACAAATTCCCCTGTACCTTCCAACACAGTTCCTACCCTATTTGTGTTATGCTGGGCCTCACTACATTTAGACACTGGTGTAGGTTGTTGGTAGTACTGCCGGCAACACTGGAAAGCAATATTTGAATTGGTAAGAAATGAAAATAAAAACAGACGCTTCAAATGTGCCGGCAGTAGTAACTCTGTAGACCAACTATTGTGGACGTGAGGTACTCCGCAGACATGTGGAGATTTGATATGGGACCACAAATAACATGTGGCCAGCAGCAGAAACTTCCTTTTAACTGGTATTATAGTTTCTCTTCTTTGTTCACAGAAGATCAAAAAAAAACTTAGCAAATGTGTACATAGGTATTTGCTTGTGTAAGTTCCTGTGTTCTTCCATTAAGGTCTTTACAGGTAATTACAGCTCTCACTGAGCCTCCCTGATCAGCTTTACGAGGTGTGATTCTTGTGACACAATCAGCATCCCCATTGTGGGCCCGAGAATAAATCTCTCCATCGGGGGAGACTTGAGTCGGACCATGTTGGTGAGAAACAGAGAGATCTTGGGCTGGGTAATTTACGAGTACCAACCCAGGAAGAAGAATTCAGGGAATTCTGCAAGTCCAGAGGACTAGGATTGTTTTGATTGGAGGGATTCCTCCAGAAGGACGTATTGGGGAAATGACCACAATACGGGGAGTATGCTGGCACACCAGCCTTGAAGGCAGCGAAGCTTTTTTTAAATTGCCAAAGGGAAACAAAGACTAAGGGTTCAAGCAGCAACTGAAGCCAATGGCAATGGCTGGCCTCGTTGAGGATTTAAAGGGATATTGACAAAAAAGCCAATTATGAGAGAGATAGATTACAGCAGGAAATGCAAGAATACCAGCGAGAAACAGGGTAGATTAGAGAAGGAAGTGAAAACCATTAAGGGAAATGTTATTGAGCTATAGGGACAGGGGAGTAGGGATTTGGTGCATATGAACCAACTTCAACTGAAATGTGAGAAACTGGTTAAACAAAGAGTTTCTGTGCTGACTACATGTTCCTTGTTTGATTCTTCACGTGTTCGTGGGGCTCCTCACATCCACGATAGTTGATCTCCAGTTACCGCTGCCAACACACTTGAAGCGACTGCTTACCAATTCAAATATTTCATTCCAGTGTCATTGACTGTAGGTCATGGGCCTGACCCTTAACGCCTTTGTATTGGCTCTGCTCCAGGCCAGCATCCATTTATTGCTCTCTTCCCAGCAAGTGATAATCGGTCATTTATGGTTCTTTGTTCTCAATCAGCAACCAGCTTAAATCACACAGAACAGATACGGACCCCAACAGTCAAAAACCTCATGTTATATCCAACCAAGGAACACCTCGCCAATAACTTATTTGGAAATGATTCTTGTTTCAGCAGATTACCTGAGGCATCATTGTGTCGACTTTAAAGCACTGATCAAGTCAAGCGACTTTAGCTTAAAATGGAGAACTCTTCATAAAATGGCAGCCTCCATCTCCTCCATCATGGCAAGAACAAAGGCAACTGGTCTGTCTGCTTCCACTGTCCTTACTTCATTCAGGTTCACTGGTTTGTAGACTGTAGTTCTTTGTGGCCTGTGCCATCCTGTAATCACGTACTGCCCCTATAGTGATACTGTCTGCATCTGCCTCCACCTCATCTCCAGTCTTGTTATACACTTGTCCTGTTTCAATGCTCTGCTTTCAGTACTGTGACTCCTGATTGCACAAGGCACAGGAGCAGAAATGCAACGAATCAGAGCAGAGTTGATGGGCTGATTGGCCTAATTCTGTTCATCGAGCCTGCTCCATCATTTTATCATATCTGATTTATTTTCTCTCTGTACCCCATTGTCTTGCCTTCACCCCATAACCCTTGAAAACCTGATCAATCACAAACCGACCAACCTCCGATTTAAGTATTCGCAATGCATTGGTCTCTATAGCAGCCTATGGCAATGAATTTCACAGAGTTGCCACTCTGTAGCTAAAGAAATTCCTCTGAGTAGCCCAATTCTGCTTTTATGTTTAATATTCTTAATGTCAATGGTGGATTCTCGATCCAGAGGCCACACCCTGATTATTTTGACCCTCTTGCAGGAAGAATTAGTTTCCTGGCACTTCCTCTGCCAATGCTTTTCGGAATCTAGGATGCTTCATGCTGGGGATTTTTATTAATTCTGTCATAGATTTGACTTTGTGTTTTTCCTTGCTTCATTGACTTTGTTTGTGTGCCATACAGCACACACCCATTTATTGAATTCCTGTTTACTTTATCATCAGGTTGCTTTCAATGTTGAGTTTATTGTCATGTGTGCACAGTAGCTGAATGAAGAACTTAATTGCAGCAGCATCATAGGCATATGACATCATATCATAAACACAAGAGTTTCAGCAGCTGTTGGAAATCCAGAGTAGCACATACAAAATGCTGGCGGAACTCAGCAGGTCTGGCAACCTTTCAGGTTGGAAGAGCAACATCTCGTATTCCGTCTGGGTAGCCTCCAACCTGATGACATGAGCATTGATTTCTCTACCTTGCAGTAATTTTTCCTCTTTCCCTTTCCATAGAAACATAGAACATAGAAACATAGAAAACCTACAGCACAATACAGGCCCTTTAGCCCACAAAGTTGTGCTGAACATGTCCCTACCTTAGAAATTACTGGGCTTATCCACAGCCCTCTATTTTTCTACGGTCGCTGTACCTATCCAAAAGTCTCTTAAAAGACCCTATTGTACCCGCCTCCACCACCTTTGCCGGCAGCCCATTCCACGCACTCACCACTCTCTGAGTAAAAAACTTACCCCTGATATCTCTTCTGTTCCTACTCCCCAGCACCTTAAACCTGTGTCCTTCACTTTCATTCTCTTTCACTCCGAACTCTGGCTCCCCTCTTCTCTTCTCCTCACTTGCTCATTACCTCCCTCTTGTGTCCCTCCTCCTTCCCTTTCTCTCATGGTCCACTCTCCTCGCCCATTAGATTCCTTCTTCTTCAGCCCTTTACCTTTTCCACCAACACTGTCCCCATCCACCTGGCTTCACCTGTCACCTTCCAGAAGTTTCCCTGGGACTGGAGATCAACCAGAGGACATACAGAGAAGGGCTATCTGCTGGAAGGCAGAGAGTGGTTCTCAGCAGGTGGATATGTGTAACTCAGTGAGGAAAATAATAAGAGTGTAAGAGTATAAGAAATAGGAGCAGGAGTAGGCCATCTGGCCCATCGAGCCTGCTCCGCCATTCAATAAGATCATGGCTGATCTGACCATGGACTCATCTCCACCTACCTGCCTTTTCCGTATATATGTGAGACCCATACATGCGAATAAGGACACCATCAAAGAAATTGTCCTCCTGTTCTCACAGTTCTAACCTCAGCCCAGTGTCGTTAACAATTAACTGGACTGAGAAAACTTGTTCCTCAATCAAGAGCCAAAGATGAAAGATTCAGGATTGTTTAATGTCACTTCCAGTTCGCAAGTGTGATGGGGAACGAAATAATTGTTACTCCAGATATGATGCAGCACAAAAAAACACAAGATAAAGAACACTATAATAAAAGAAAACAATAAATATAAATAGATAAGATAGCTACCCATAGATACATTGATAAATTTTATATCCATAAGGTGCAACTAGACACAAAAATATTATAAGGTGACTGGAAATGATAAAGTAGTTGTGCTGAGGGGTGTGAGAGTGGATTAATAGGTGGAGGTGTTGATCAGCCGTACTTCTTACGGAAATGAACTGTTTTTGAGTTTAGTGGTCCTGACACGGATGCTTCATAGCCTGATGGGAGAGAGACTAACAGTCTGCTAGCAGAGTGGGTGGGATCCTTCATGATGTTACCCATCCTTTTCGAGCTCCTTTCTCTATGTACAGTATGTCCTTGATGGTGGATAAGCCAGAGCTGGTGATGCATCGGGCAGTTTTGACAGCCCGTTGTAGAGCCTTTCTGTCTACTGCAGTGCATTTTCTGCACTGTGCAGTCATGCAGCCAGTTAGGGTGCTCTCTAATGCAAATCTGTAGAAGAACATGGGTATTGATGTGCAAAGATCCGCTCTCTTCAGCATTCTCAAAGAGTAAAGGTGGTGTTGAGCGTTTTAAATTGTGTAGGATGTGTTCTGGGGCCATGAGAGGTTGTGCGAGATGTGCTCTCCCAGGAGTTTGAAACTCCTCGCAGTTTCCACTGCTCTGCCACTGATATAAAGAGGGGGATGAGTGTTGTGAGTTTTCCTGAGGTTGATAACCATCTTTTTTGTCTTGTGAACATGAAGGAGAGTTCTTCTACCTGACCTCAGTAGGCTGTCTCATCGTTGTTGGTGATGAGCCGCACCATTGTTGTCTCATCGCAGAACTTGACAATGTGACCACTCGGGGTTCAGCTGTGCAGTCATGTATGAGCAGAGGGTTCAGCACACAGCGCTGGGAGCCACCCACGTAGAGGATGATGGAGAGGGAGGAACGATTGTGCATCCTGACTACCTGAGATCGTTTGGTTAGGAAGTCCAACACCCAGTTGCACACTGGTGTATTTAGACCGGCCAGTAGGAGTTTGTTCATCCGTGTCTGTGGGACAATAAAGCTGAGTGATGAAATGAAATCCAGAAACAGCATTTTGACTTAAGTGTCCTTGTTTTCTAGGTGCGTCAGGGTCAGGTGCATGACAGATGCATCAGTCATAGAGGAGTTCTGCTGATAAGCATATTGGAGAGTGTCTAGTGAGGCAGAAGTGGAGTTTTTGATATCTGCCGTTACCAGACATTCAAAGCACTTCATGATCATTGGTGCCGGTGTCGGTGCCAGTGGGCTGTAAACGTTTAATTTGAAGGTGTAGAGTTCTTTGGAACAAGGATGATAGTGGCTGATTTGAACGCTGTAGGGCAGCAACCTGATTGAAGATGTCTGTGAAGACATCGGTGAGCACACTCCCCGAGGACTCAGCCTGGAACGTTGTCTGTGTGCCCAGAGAAACAGTGCAGAGTTTTTCTCAGGTCTGCTGCTGTTACAGGCCGTAACTGCTCACCTGGGATGGAGGTAGCTTTTGTGGTACCTGCTTTATTTACTTCATCAGACTCTGTTTACTTGTGTATAGCATGGCCCCTGCCAGCAAACTTGGTTCTAAAGTTAGAACAAAGAAATACCATTATTATACAGAAATTGACCAGTTGAGTACAGATATCAACAAATTAGTAAACTTCTGGATAGTCAAATTCTTTATACGCATAATTAATCACCAATCACACTACAATAATACAAGTGTGAATAAACAATAGAGTCTGTGCATTAAGAGCCAATAATATTTGAGAATTAGTAAGATACCAGACTAACAGTAAATGCCACCTGGAATTCTTTACATCCCTATTTTGTCTTGGGATGCCAAATGTCTCCGATCCCCTGCAAAGGGAATTTATGCTCTCAGAAACCTTACTTGCCCTGGTTGATCTGTAAACTATCCTTATTTTAACCCTTGCTTTGCACGGCTTTCACAGCAGGGCAAGGACAGCTTTGACAACAGCTGTACAAGTGACCCTGACAAAGAAACCTTCCAATGTTCAAAGTAGATTAATTATCAAAGTACACTTATGTCACCGTATACAAGCCTGAGATTCATTTTCTTGCAGGCATACTCAATAAATCCACAGTAGAATAATAACCATAATAGAGTCAATGAAGGACTGCACCAGTTTGGGAGTTCAACCAGTGTGCAAAAGACAATGAACGGTGCAAATACAAAAAATAATTAAATAATAATAATGCATAATTAGGCAATAAATATTGAGAACATGAGATGAAGGATTCTCAAAAGTGAGTCCATAGATTGAGTGAAATTATCCCTTCTGGTTTAAGAGCCTTGATTGTTGAGAGGTAATAACTATTCCCGAACCTGAGAGTGTGGGTACTGAGGCCCTGTACCTTCTTCCGGACGGCAGGAAGATTGGATGTGAAGATGATTGCAATGATTTGTCGGTCTGACGTGAGGTTATTAATCTAAAACCTTAACTACCTCTCTACAGACGTGGCTTGACCTTTTGTACTTCCGGTACTTTGCGTCTGGGTTGGGTGGGTAATCTCTGAAGTTCTCTATCTTAACAAGAGTCAACCACATTTCCTATCCTCTTGCTACAGAGCAGCAAACAGAGATAGCTATGCACTGATTGCAAAACACTCAGCAAATGACATTGACCCACATGCTTTGCAGGACATCTGAAGAGCGTGTGGGTAGATGTGGTGAATAACGCAGTTCAGTACTGGATTTCCTGGCAGCCTTCACTCTGGTGCAATTTGCATTTATGTTGCCACAGCAAACCTAAGTTCTGGATAACCTACTGGATGACTTCTGAAATAGACTCTCTATCATGAGCTTCGTAATTTAGTGGAATTTCCACGTGGACACGGAGATACTTTGAAGGATGTGCTCAAAGCTTCCTTGAAAAAGTACATCATCCCCACTGACCCTTAAGAGGGAAAGAATTTCAGTTTGCTTATGTGTTTGTGGATGATATCAAATCATAGCTTATGCGGGTCAAAGATGACCTGGGACGCAGAACGGCTGGCATTTACAGGATTCCCTGTGAATGTGGAGCAGTGTACGTCAGCCAGATGGGATGCACGGTGGAAACCTGTATTAAGGAGCACATAGGTGTATCTTAGTGGGCTACCCCGAGAAATCGGTGGTAGCAGAACATTGCACTCGCAATGGCCATAAGATTGACTTCAATGGCACAAAGCTACATTGCCACACCAATGGCTTTTGGGACTGCCTGGTGAAGGAAGCCATAGAACTAAAACTAGAGGAAAAATGTTTAGCAAGGACAAAGGTCTCATTCTAAGGAAGAACTGGAATTTGACTGTAAACCAGGTCGGCCTGCTGAAGGGTTTCGGCCCAAAACATTGACTGTACTCTGCCTGGCCTGCTGAGTTCCTCCAACATTTTGTGTGTGTTGTTAGTACGACAATGGAAACCTGATTGGATGAGGACTAACTAATCAGGAGGGACAGATGACGGGGGCATAAATACCAATGGACTAGACATGCCCAGGCATCATCCCTGATGAAGACGGCAGAGCTTGTCATCGAAACTTTGGTTAAAATCGATACTTGTACCAGGCTGGAAGCCCAAGAAGAGTTTATTTGTCATAAATTTCGGGAAAGCACTAGATCTTTCTTCATAGCAAACATTGTTTCAAATTCTCAGCGAGCATCACAGTCCCTCCAGTGGAAATGGACACACAGCATTCTGACAGTGTGCTGCAAACTGAATAGCAGCTGACTCTGTACCATGGGTATATAGCACGCCCAGGGTTCAGGTCCTGTCATCGGCTAGACCGGGGGTCGGCAACCCGCGGCTCCGGAGCCACATGTGGCTCTTTTACGTCTGTGCTGCGGCTCCCTGTTACTTTGGGAAATAATTGGTTGTGGCGACCCTTTTCCTGGCACATCCGAACTGACTCACAATTAGATAGCCTACGGGGGTTTGCGAGCACAGAGCTTTGGAGCCTCTGCGCCATGGGGGGGCAGGTTGAGGGAGGCTTAAAAGTGAGGCTGAAGATTTCGAATAAAGTTTTTTCCTTCGACTGCAGTTACCGACTCCGTGTCATAATTTTAGCGCTGCGTGTAGCACACCGCTACATGGTCAGTATTTAATTAAAATGTATTTTATGTTAGTTTGTTAGTTTTTGAAATGTAAATCTAAATTTGAAGATTATGGTGATCTTGTACAATCTAAATAAGACGTTGTGGCGACCCATTTCCTGACACATCCGAACCGGCTCACAATTAGCCAGCGTTCAGGCTAAGGGAGATAGCCTACGGGGGTTTGTGAGTACGTGTCTTTTGCAGCATCCGCGCCCATGGGGGGCGGGTTGAGGGAGGCTTAAAAGCAAGGCTGTTTAGTTCGAATAAAGCTATCTTTGACTGCAGTTTACTGACTGCGTGTAGCACACCGCTACAACGTGTTTTTATCGCTGGCTGTCCAGAGGGGAGGTGCTGAAACGCTTTGTCGCTTGTCTGGGCAGCAAAGGGCTCACCTTTCCTGAGCTGGAACAGCCAGAGTGGCTGGAAAAGCTACACTTCATGGTAGACATGACAGCGCACCTGAACACGCCGAACACAGCTCTTCGGGGAAAGGACGCACAGCCCTGCACATGTTTGAGGATGTTTTGGCATTCGAGCGCAAGCTGACAGTGCTTGCCAGAGATTTACAGAAAGGCCCATTGTCTCACTTCCCCAATTTGAGAGAGTTCAAACAAGGTCACGACATGATAAATTCGGAGTATTTACATTCTGCAATCATCGCAATGCAAACATCGTTTGGGAAACGCTTCTGTGAGTTCAGAGAGGAAAAAAACACATTATCCTTCCCGGTCACTCCCCTAAGCATCGATCCATCCCTACTGAATACGACTGCATTGTCAGGTGTGAGTCAACCTGAACAAGTATGATAAATATTTTAATTGCCTATTATTTTACGTATATTCATATGTTTTCATTGTTCAGTGAAATAGTCCTTTTATTTTTCAGGTTGACAGCTGGCTGACGTTATTTTTGGTTTGCTGCTGACGGCAAATTTAAGTTTGGCGTTTTTCATAAATACAAGAAGGACTCAAATAGACGTTGAGTATTTTACTTAAAAGTAACCTTCAACCCAACGTCTTTTTTTCGGAGTTCAAAATATTTTTGTTGCATGCAGAAATGTAATTTCGTTTTCTCTGCAGGAGTTCATCAATTTCATAAATGCAACACATTATAGTTTGTTTATACATAGCATAAAGGCAAAACAAAACGTTGTATGCAGTGTTATTTCATTTTAAATGTCAAATGGGTTTTGCGGCTCCCAGTGTTTTCTTTTCTGTGGGAAACGGGTCCAAGTGGCTCTTTCAGTGGTAAACGTTGCTGACCCCTGGGCTAGACCGAGGTTGAATCCAAAGAGCGGAGCTGGAAGGTCAATCAGTAGGCAGGAAGTTGAAGCCTGGTGTGTGTGTGTGTGTGTGTGTGTGTGTGTGTGTGTGTGTGTGTGTGTGTGTGTGTGTGTGTGTGTGTGTGTGTGTGTGTGTGTGTGTGTGTGTGTGTGTGTGTGTGTGTGTGTGTGTGTGTGTGTACACAAGCTGGCAGGTGATAGGTGAAACCTGGTAAGGGTGAAGTTGGGTGGTTGGTTGAGGGGGAATGAAGTAAGAAGCTGGGAGATACACACACAAAATGCTGAGAAACTCAGCAGATCAACGAAATGAATCAACTGCCGATGTTTCAGGTTGAGGGCCTTCATCTCAACTAGAAAGGAAAGGGGAAGATGTTAGAGGAAGGATGTGGGTGGAGGGGCAGCAGTACAAGTTAGAAGCTGACAGGTGAAGCCAGGTGGGTGGGGGAGAGTGTATGTTTTGTAATTCCAGAAATCAATCAAAAGAAAAACATGGAGTCGGGTATAACACGTCTTAGTTTCATTCTTACTTCAAGTGAGGCGCACACTTATGGCATGATGCCATGATGATAAATGGCATTCGTGTACTTTTACATTTACCCTGTAATAAATCATGTAAACCCCAGGGCATGCTTAATCAAACAATATATTTACAATAGTACTCAAATATTACTGACATATTAAGTAAAGAACAGTCCTCCCTGCTTAGCTATAAGCTCCGTCTCCATATAGAGTGCACCTTATATGCTATATGATACAGCTACTATACATCCATCCACAGGATTACAAATTTTAAATTGTCCAATTCAGGCCATAAGATTTAGATGCTGTGGAGAATTTCTCATTCTTGTGGGATAACGTCTTTCCTGATAAAGGAGCGACACTCCGCTTGGCAAGTGAGACTGTGGCCATGAAACACTCTCAGGTTCTGGGGCCTCCTCGGTGGTTGTAGGCGTTGACTCTGGGACTGCAGGAAGTGGTTCTGACAACTCTGGTCACCTTTCTTCTGGATATGTTAGCATATTGAACAGTGAATGATAAGCTGCTTAATCTGCTGATCTATCCCAGGCTACCAGACAACGTTTTGAGACAATGCATTCATTTTGACCATGCCTAGATGTTGGGCCTGTAGCTCCTCCAACTCTTCAGCTCTCAGCTTGGATGGTACAACAACCCTCAATCACCATCCATACCATGAGGCGAGGTGTCACAGGCAAGCTTCACTGGACATTCTGGATCATAATGTGCGAGTATAGTGCCTGATGTCACCATTTCCTTTACCTTTTGAAAAGCCAGCTCTCACTGCTTTGTCCATTGCCATTTCTTTCTGATCTGTAGTAATGAGTTCAAGGGGTAGAGCGCAGTTGCCAGGTTTGGCAGGAGCCTGTTATAACAATTGACAAATCCTAAAAAGGACCTCAACTGTGCCATGTCCTTTGGCCTTGGGGCAGCCACCACTGCTTGAATTTTCTCGGCACACTGTAGTCCTTGTAAACACACTGATGGTGTTACACAGTAAGTGATGCTTGGTTTAAAGAATTCACACTTGTTGCTTCATGCTCTGAGCCTATAATCTCCTGATTTTTTTAACACTGTCTGGAGATTTTATAAATGTTCCTTGTCGTCCTCCCAGTAACAATTATGTTATCCAGGTAACCCTTCGTACCTGTGTAGCCTTGCAGCACCTGTTCCATTACTTTCTGCCAGAGTGCAGATGTAGATATTACTCCAAAAATAAGTCTAAAATACCAATACAACCCTTTGTGACTGTTTATGGTGAGAAACACTTTAGATTCTTCTTCCATATCCACCTCTAGACAGGCCTCAGCTAAGTCCATTTTGATGAAGTGTTTCTCTCCAGAAAGGTTTGCAAAGATATCCTCAAAGAGGGTATTGATCTAATTTTGGCACTCGGTTGATGGTGACCTTATAATCACCACAGATCCTGACAGATCCATTCTTCTTGGCTATTGGGATCACTGGCATAGTCCACGGGCTCCACTCAACCTTGCAAAGAATTCCTTAAGCCTCCACGTGATCAAGTTAACTGGCTACTTTATCACGGATGGTATAAGATACTGGATGGGCTTTGTAAAACTTGGGTGTGGCATTTTCATTTAACACTATTTTATCCTTGATGTGGTTGAGTCTTCCAATGTCATCCTTGAACATTGTTGTTGCATTATCCAGTGACTTTTTAAATTTGCTTTCAGTTGACTCTGTTGCAGGGGATGTGGTGTGCAAATAGAGGACGGTTCTCCAATCAAGCTGTCTTGCTCTCGTCCACATTGCATCAGAAGATATGGATCAGCCTCTACAGTCACCTGACGACCCATCAATAGGCAACCCCTCGGGAGAATATTGTACTCTACTCAAATGATTGCACTACAACGAGCACCAATTTCCTCTGCAAACCAGTTTATTCCCAGCAATTCTGCCAAGATTATACTATTTGTTATGGTTTGTCCCTCCAAGGTATAAAACTAATTGTAAGAAAAACACAGAGCCGAGACTAATGAGTCTTAGTTATGTTTTACTTTTAGCAAGATATGTACCTATGACATAGTGGCATGATGACGCATGCCATTTGTGTACTTTTACATATACCCATAATGAATTATGTCTACAACAAAGAATTCTTAATCAAACAATATATTTACAATATTACTCAAATATTACTGAAATATTAAATTCACAGCAGAGAGAGGATGAAGTGAGAAGCTGGGATTTGATAGGTGGAAAAGGCACAGGGTTGAAGAAGAAGGTATCCGATAGGAGGGGAGAGTGGACCATGGGAGAAAGGGAAAGAGGATGGGCAGTATGGGAGGCTATAGGCAGATAACAGAAGAGGTAAGAGGTAGGATGAATACATGCAGGCTTTTTCGTCCCTCGGGTGAAACTAAAACTAAATTTAGGGTGAATAAATTTAGGGTGAAAGGTGAAGTACTTAAGGGGAATCTGATGGCAAACTACTTCATTCAGAGGATGGGTTGAGTGTGGAATGAGCTGCCAGCAGAAGTGGTGGATGTAGGTTCAATTGTGACACTTATGAGAAGCTTGGATAGGTGCATGGGTAAGAGGGGCATGGAGGGATAGGGCCCAGGGGCAGGTACATGGGACTGGGCAGAAAGGCAGGTCAGAGTGGACTTGATGGGCCAAAGCTCCTGTTTCTGTGTGGCGGTGCTCGATGACTATGACTCTATGATTCTTGAGGGCCGTCTTGTCCTGAGAGCACATCCGCTAGTTCTCAACCAGCCCATCAGAAGAACGATCAGAACCGCATCCACTGTGTCCAGCTCCCTCTTTTTGTTTCAGTGCAAGAAGTTCTCAATCTTGTAAACTCCAACAGGAGTAGACCAAACCTGCTCAACCACAGGATAATCCTTCAACCCATGAATCATCCGACTGAGCCTGTCCTCACCTGATGGCTTTGGCCTTGTTTCAAACAGTATTATCTTTTGTGGTTGGCATAATTAATTGAGCAGGCAATTGCAGATCACTGGATCAAATTTCCTCCCACATTCCAAAGACATACGGTTGGGGTTAGTGAGTTATGGGCATGCTATGTTGGTGCAGGAAGCGTGGCAACACTTGTGGCTTCTCCAAACACAATCCTCACTAAAGTGATTTGACACAAATTGCACGTTTTGCTAGATGTTTCAATCTTTCAATGTACATGTCATGAATAAATGTAATGTCTAAAAGATATTTATTTACAAATTAAACAACTAGAGTTGGATTATGGAATTTTTAATTCGACGTAGCAAACGACATTTGTGAGACATGTCAGGGAATTCTTCTCACAAAGTATGTGAAAACAAAATAAGGCACTTACACTCTGTCCACTTTATTAAGTACACCTGTATACCTGCTTGTTAGTGCAAATATCTAATCAGCCAATCATGTGGCTACTGCTCAATGCATAAAACCATACAGACATAATCAAGAGGTTCAATTGTTGTTCAGACCCAACATCAGAATGGGGGAAAAATGCTATCCAAGTGATTTTGATTGTGAAGTGATTGTTGGTGTTAGATGGGGCGGTTTGAGTACCTCAGAATCTGCTGAGCTCCTGGGATTTTCAAACACAACAGTCTGTAGAGTTCAGACAGAATAGTGTAAAAAATTTTTTAAAAACTCCCAGTGGGTGGCATTTCTTTGGGCACTGTGCCTTGTTAATGAGAGAGGTCAGAGAACAATATCCAGACTGGTGTAAGTTGATGGAAGGCAACAGTAAATTAAATAAGCGTGCATTATGACAAGAAGAGTATCTCTAACTGTAGTAGACATTGAACCTTGAAGTGGACGGTCTGCAGTAGCTGAAGACCATGAGCATACACTCAGTGACCATGTAATTAGGTGTAGGAGTTATCCAATAAAGTGGCCACTGGGTGAATATTCAATCATTTTAACATTTCAAAAAGCCTCACAGCCCATTAAAATTCTTTGAAATGTCATTACAATTGTGACCAGAAGCAAAACAAGGTGTATTATCACTGACATATGTCATGAACTGTGTTGTTTTGTAGCAGCAGTACAGTGCAAGATGTCAAATGTACTGAAATTCACAAAAATCAATAAATCAATCAATTGAACAAGTAACAGAGGGTAGTGCTAATGGATTCAGGGACCATTCAGATATCTGATGGAGGAGGGGAAGAAGCTGCTCCTAAAACATTGAGTGTTGATCTTCAGGCTCTTGTACCTTCTCCCTGATGGTAGCAATGAGAAGAAGGCAGATCCAAGATGGTGATGGCCCTGATTGATTGATGCCCTTTCTTGAGGCTTTGATTTTGGTTTAAGATGGTGCTGCTGAAGCCCAGTGACTACTAACTGGTAGCAAACAAAACAAAGAATACAACTAAAGACCTCAGTAGTAACACTTTTTCTTGTAGAATTTTTGATAAACAATCGCCGCAAACGATGGAGAGACTAGTGTAGGGAGGCGAGG
The DNA here is from genome assembly GCF_030144855.1 of Hypanus sabinus. Lineage (NCBI taxonomy): Eukaryota > Metazoa > Chordata > Chondrichthyes > Myliobatiformes > Dasyatidae > Hypanus > Hypanus sabinus. The sequence goes on along the minus strand of NC_082712.1, from coordinate 167,097,608 downwards.
TCATGGTGAGCGGAGCAGAGGAGAGGCCGATCCAAGGCCTGTCCAGGCAGACGGAGAGCGAGGTTTGACCGATCTAAGCACCAGGCTGATTTGGAAAGGCTGGGTGCGCGCCGAAACGTGGTGGTGGGGTCCATGCCCAGAGACCATTGATGAGTCAGAGCCCGGGCCCTGGTGCGAGGAATGACTGATGTTTGGACGATTTGAACACTGGGCCATATGGATTGAAAAGGCAGGGTATCGGGACAAGAGGTGAGGGTCAGTCCTGTTCCGCTTGCTGCTCCACGATGTTTACTTGGCTTGGCGCTGAAATGAGACTGAGGCCCATGATAGAGTTGCTGGATTTTACAACTCTTTGAATCCGCGTTCAATCCTGCATATTTGATCTCCTTACCAAGTGGTGATGCAAACAGTCAGAGTATGAGGCAGGAGGAATATCAACTAATCTATGCATAGCAGTATCCCAGCATCAACCATGACAAGATAATGATGCTGGTTGAGGGATAGATAACTGTCTCTCCTAAGGTTATGAATGGATGACTTATGGACACCCTAAACTTACGAACAAAGGTTTGGAAGACCAAAGGGGTGGACTTGCTAGCTGCTGTGGACCTGTGGGCATCTTCTGCTGGGTGGGAACTAGGCATTTTCACATGCCTCATCTCTGCTCTTTCTGTATCCGCCCCTTTCAACAAGCACCAACAATCTGGGCCCTGTCGAGCCAAGTGCAGCTGGGACCACTGAATGCTCACTCACTCACTCCATGATGTTGGCTGGCTACTTCTCTTCCAGCGCCTGCTCACTCTCCCCTCACGCCAGTTTCTGCGCTGTTGTCCCACACCCCCCCTTATTCATTTCCAACTTATGAACAGTTCACATTACAAACAGTTCTCAGGAACAGAGCTCAGTTTTAACTCGGGCACTGCCTGTGCAGGGAAGAAATCCCCTCCTAGTGTTCTCTGTGCACCTGAGAGGACAGAACAGACTCAGGTTGACATCCATCAAAAGGGAGCCATTCCAGTCTATTCTCCAGATTCTCCATTTTTCCAAATAACAAACTAGACCGGAACCAATTGATGATCCAATGCAGAAGAAGGAAATGAACTGCCAGGCAGACAGTGGTGGTACCGCATGTGGATATTTTAAGGAACAGTTTTAGGTTTAATTGAGGTGGAGAAAACTAGGATGAATCAAAATCTGCTAAATAGCCTCCCTCACCAGTAATTCTGTTTAATTTGATGACGTCAAGGTGTAAAGAAGTGTGTGGCCACTGGAGGGCACATCAGTTCAGCAAATTATTAATGCACACTTCAAACAGAGTTTTCAAGAGATCCACTCTAACCAAAAGGTTACCCACAGAACCAAAAAGTTAGCTAATTATAAATCTAATTGCAGGTGCAATCAAACTATTTCCTTTGAAGGCACTGAGATTTTCAAACAGTTTTGGAACAGTGCAGCTATGAAGTTGGAACAGAGACAGGCCATGATTGAAAACAATTTGGCAACACATTTCTATTACATCATGCAGCCTCAATCTTGAAACCCTGTGTTCTGCAGCCAGTTTCACTCAGCTTTGCAGACAGAATCAAAATCAGAATCACGGACATAGATAATGTGAAAATTGTTTTCTAAAGATTAGCTTTATTTGTCACATGCGCATCAAAACGCTGAAATGTACAGTGACGTGTTTGAATCAAAGATACAAAGATTCAAAGTGCATTTATTATCAAAGTATACAACCCTGAGATTCGACCTCCTGCAGGCGGCCATGAAACAAAGAAACACCATGGAACCCGATCAAGAAAACATCAAACACCCAGTGCACAAAAAAAACAAATTGCGCAAATAGCGAAAAGTGAACGAACAACACTTAGAATATCAGATATCAAACCAGGAGTCCTGTTGTATTCCGTTTAGTTTAGTTCTGCGTCAGGCTGCTAGCCCAGTGAAGGCTGCAGGGCAAAGCATTCTTCGCTGAAGCGCCCCAGACGCAGTCAATTGCCTGATCAAACCGCTGAAAAATAGTAAAAACACAGATAAACCAGAATCCAGAAATGCATGCACCGTGAATCTCAGAGCTCCCCAATATGAGTCCAAAGCTTTTCCGATCAGTCCCTGCAGCTGGGAACACAAGGCTCCTGCGCTTGTGAGAGGGAGAGGGAGAGGAAGGCCGGTCAAATGTAGGCAGACAGTGCCAGACACCTGCTGGACCTCTGCTCTCATCCTCATTGACTTCAACCTTGGTTGATGCCTCAAAAAGCAGTGCAGTCCAAGGATATGCTGGGGCCCGTCTGCAAGTGTTGCCATGCTCCTGGTGGCAACATAGTGTACCGATCACTTACCAACCCTAACCCGTACAGCTTTCAAATATGGAAGCAAAATGGAGCACCCTGAGGAAGGCCACATGGTACAAACTCCTTACAGATAGTGGCAGGAATTGAACTCCAATTGTGATCGTCACTGTAAAGCAATATGCTACAGTACAAAAGAGGAATAGGGTGAGGTAGTGTCCATTCGGAGAGGAAAAATCTGTTCTTAATACATTTATGCATGGGTTTTCAGACTTCTCCTTAATGGTAGTAATCAAAAGAGTGCATGCCCTGGATGGAGAGGGTGCTTACTAATGGATGTCGCCATCCTGAGGCACCACCTTTTGAAGATGTCCTCGATGGGTGGGAGGGGAGGGTTGGAAACATGATGGAGCAGGCCAGATCTACAACCCTGTACCTCCTCCTTCACTCTTATACATTGGAGCCTCCATACTAGGCTGTGATGCAACGTCGAAATGATCTCCACCATGCATCTGCAATGTCCTGATAGAGATCTGATTAACACCAGATCTCCTAAAGCTCTTAACTAAGTACTGCCTTCTTCATGACTGCATCTGTGTGTTGGGCCCAGGTCAGACTTTCTGGGATATTAATGCCCAGGAACTTTAAAAATTTACGCTGAAGTTTGCTCTGAGTTGGTTACAGTTCAAGCTTGCATTTATATGTGAAAGTCTTGGTGAAATCTACAGTCAACCATGCAATCTGTCAGGGTAACAGAATGGAGTTCAAGTTCAAGTTGAAGCTTAACTGTCATTGAATCATGTATAAACAGGGCCAACAAAGTAGTGTTACTCCAGGGCCAAGATGAGAACCAGAGTACCAACAGTCATATGCAGCACAGGACACACGTAGCGCATATTAGATAGCAGTAAAATACAGTCACACACAAAAAGTATAGTCCAAGATCTTTTGCTGAGCAAACACTGGGTGGGTAAGAGTTGGGCAGCGTCGCCTCCAGCATGGATTTGCATCATACCATCTCCTTCACTCCAGTGGGGCAAACCACCTCCGATGCCTCCAGCTCTCCTGTGAGCAGGTGACACCTTGGCTAGAGGCCTGGTCCTCACCCTAAATGGACTATTGGGCTGTATTATTACTACTTCCCTTGTAGTTTAACTTTCCTATGTTTGTATTTTTATATAGCTACCTAGTGTGGATTTTAGTGTTGCACTTCCTTTAGATATCATTGTACTTGTATAGAGCTATCTTATTGGTTAATCAGAGCAAAGGAATGGCTGTTATCAGAAAACTGATATAAGAGGAACAGACCTCCTTCTCTCTCTCTCCAACTCTCTCCCAGCCCTTTTCTCTCTTTCTCTCTCTCCCTCTCTCTCTCCCTCTCCCTCCCTACCTCTCTCACCCTCATGCTTCATCTTCCTTCCCTCGTTTTGTTCTTGTAACACTTAGTAAACAACTTATGACTCATTCCTGACTTCCAAGGAACCTCAGATCAAAACCATCAGGATCAAACAGCTCTTCACTTTTATTTCGAATGACGAATCTGAATTGGATCCACCTTTATTAACACAATTCTAAAATAGATTAAAATACGGATTTTGAACAAGAACATTTCGACATTTAGTGCATCAGATGTAAACAAACTGATTATATCGCAGGAAATGATTTAAGAATTCTCTACTCTATATACAAGTTTCATTGGGATTGAATCCAGTTAGCTTATTAATGAAATACTCCTTTAATATGTTAAGGATATTTAATATGAAACCCACTAACAACTATGCGTTCAAAATATCAGATACAGATTTTTTTATCACAAACTTAGATGAGGTCATATTTGTTGTTTATGGCATCAATACAGGGCAGAAGTAAAATTACTATAAATTCAAAAATAAAGAGATAGTATGGATGAAAATGAATAACCAGATAGTGTGTGTGGATCGTTTTGAAATTTGATTTCTGAATTGTTCTGAACCGTTCTGAACATGCACCATTCTGAAATGCCTTTCTTCCTGAAAGGCTGAATGTCTTTTACATGTAGTTTGATGGGCCTACAAGGAAGGCCTGCCCTTCTCCTGAGGAGCAAGCTCTTTGTCTGGTTGCTGCTGATATGAGGAAAACCATAACCATGGTCAGGCTGCAGAGTCTGATAAAATATCTAACTGGTTGCTGGTGGACTGTGCAACCCAGTTAACAGAGGTTCTAACAGACATCTTCAGCATCTCAGTGAAACAGCCCACTGTCCTCGTAGGTTTCAAGGTGGCCAACATCATCCCAGTGCCCAAGAGGGCATCGGTGATCTGCCTTAATGAATACCAGCTGGTGGCACCGACTTCAACAACATTGAAGTGCTTTGAGTGGCTGATTATGGATCGCATTAAATCCCATCTTCCTGCTGCATTAGAGCCTTTCCAGTTCACTTCTCACTCGGATCACTTCACATAGCCTATGCCCTCCACTCTGTCCTGTCCCGCGTGGAAGATGGTGCCAGGGTACTGTTAATCAGTTTTTAGCTTGCTGTTTAATATGATCATCCCTCTGAAGCTGGTGAGTAATTTGTCCTCGATGGGTCTCAACACCTCGATCTGTAACTGGATACTAAACTTCCTGACAGAAAGACCACAGTCAGTCTGAATTGGCAACAACATCTCTTGCTCCAACAGGCTGAGCGCCCTTGCCTCCCAGGGCTGCGAGCTCACCCTGCCGCTGTCCACACTGCTGACGCATGATGGTGCTGCTAAATCCAATTCAAACCAAATCAAAGTTGCTGATGACACAGCAGCGGTTGGTCTCATGAACAATGATGATTGGACAACATACAAATAGGAAGTAGAGTGGCTGGTAGAATGGTGCAAAGACTACTTGAGTCTTAACTACGAAAGATCAAAGAGATGATTGTGGACTTTGGGAAGGTTCAGGCTGACCATTCCTTGCTGCACAAAAACAGCTCCTCCAAAGAGAGGGTAGGGAGCACCCAGTTTCTAGGACTGCACATAACAGACAATCTCTCCTCATTACTCAACATCACCTCTTTATTCAAGAAAGCAGCAGAGTGACTCCACTCCCTGAAGCGATTGTATCACCATCTGGTGTGGGAATTACAAGGTATCTGACTGCAAGTCTCTACAAAGGATTGCAAGGACTACTGAGAGGATCATTGGTGTCTCTCCTCCACATATCAGCAGTAGAACAAGAACTGTTAGGACAGGAACAGCTTCTGCCTCCCCACCCCAGGCCATAAGATACCACCGCCCAGGGCTTGCCACGTTTCAAGCTCTGTAGTGTAATGCTGTTCACTTTTTAACTTGTGTTGTAAATATACCTCATTATTTGTTAATTTATTTGTGGCAATATGACTTATTGTGTTGTTGTATGTGAGTTACATGCACCGTGTTGGTCACCTTGGTCAGCAGGAACAGTGTGTTCTATGGTCGTATACGGTTGAAGTTACTATAAACTTGATCTTGATGATGGAGGGGAAGAAGCTATTATTGAACCATGAGTCTTCAGGCTCCTGTAGCTCCTCTCTGATAGTAGTGAGTAGAGGGCATGTTCTGGATTGTGAATGTTTACAATGATGGATACCTCCTTCTTGAGTCACGGTCTCCTGAAGACCTCCTCAGTGGTGGGAGGGTTGTGCCCACGATGGAGCTGACTGGGTCTACAACACTCTGCAGCTTCTTGTGACCCTGTAGATTGGAGCCTCCACATCAGGCCATGACACAACTAGTCAGAATGCCCTCCACCTTCTCAAACTCCCTCTGGTGCTTGGGGTGTCCTGCGGATCTGAAAGGTATTGAGTATTTGTTTTACTTCCATTTGCTCTAGATGCATCCATTTCTGCAAATCCTCCTTGATGATTCAACCCTTACCAAAATTTAAACATGGCACTCAAAACTGAGATCTGAATGCTGATAGGATAAGTGCCCGCCTTGAATACATTGTTTTATCTGTTGAGTGATCTGCCACATGATTTCAAGTTAACCAGTTTGTAGTTTCTGTTTGTTGGGTCGATTCCGAAACAGGACTTAATGATATACTTCTGATTAATGACCTTCATGCGCTGATGACTGCAGAATGCTTTTGTTTGTGACAGTTGATATTTTTCAGACAAATATTCTTATTAATTGTCCAGATAAACAAGTTCCTTGAAAGGGTGGAAATGTTTTTGATATTAACTAGGAAACTATAGGCTTCTTTCCATGAGGCTGACATTCATCCTAGGATGCACTGGGACACGTCATCAGTGATGTAACCTGGGGTCATCTGGTGTTCTGGGTCCTGCAACATTGGACACTCCTGCCCAGGTGACCCGGCCAGGTGTGATCAGGCCCTGGCTTGCGTCCCTGCAGCTTTGGTCCACGGCCCACACCGCTTGATCTACATTCATCCGGAGGCTGGCTCAGCAGTTTTGTGACAGTCCTGATAGCTCTTCTCTTTGCAGTCCCCATAGTGCCAAGGAGCGAGCAGCCAGCAAAACCTCTACACTCCACCTCTACGAGCTCACATTGTGCCCTCCACCGCTGCTCTATCAGCTTCTGGTATTTGGCTTTCATACGCTCAAGTACCTCCTCAATCCGGTCTTTCCAAGGAAGCGTCAGTTCTACCCTAACCACCTGCTTCATGGTTTCTGACAGAATGACCATCTCAGTCCTCAGACATGATGATGCTATGATCAACTTTAATTGCACTTACTTGATCAGTAATATAACACTTTCACCACTAGATGGTAGCCCATGCATAAAGAAGACACATTTGTGAAGCTCTCAATCTATTGGAATAAATAAACAATGGTTATGAAGTTAATATAGCGCCAATGTTATAATACAACACTCCTAAGGTTGAACTAGGACCTCATCTGCTCTTGAGAGAATGTAGACATCTGGTTTCAAGACAAATAGTCCCTTGTGCATTGACCAATAATTTTCTTCGGCTCAGTATTACCAAACCTGATTATCTGGTTATTAGCTGATTGCTTCTGGTGGGGGCTTGTGCAAATTGACCACACATCTTTCACATTTGAACAGTCACTTCATAAACATCGGATGTTAAGTGTGAAAGCTCAGATATAAGCGCATTTCTTTCAAAAGATCCAGCCGTAAAAATAATCCACTGTTGAGAAAACTTACCACCACTCTCTTCTTGGACAGTGATCCCCACTTGAGTCTGAGCTTTGATAGTGACAGGGCAGAGCCACAGTGTACGGCAACCCACCTCGAGTCCAAGAATGAAAAATGAGCTCTTTGTTGCCTGTTTCGTATGAGCGAGGCAATCTGAAGGAAAGAGTACAGGTTACAAACAAAGGTAAGGACATTTACACACACAAAATGCTGGAGGATTTCTGTAGGTCAGGCAGCATCTATGGAGAGGAATAACGAGTTGGAATTTCAGCTGATGGACCTGATAAGGGGCCTCAGCCTGAAACATTGAATCTTGATTCATCTCCATAGATGCTGCCTAACCTACGGAGATCTTCCAGCATCTTGTGTGTGCTGCTCTAGATTTCCAGCATCCGCAGAATCTCTTGTGTTTATTACAGTTCTCAAAACTGAATCCGCTATATTTTTAAAATAGTTGAATCTTAGATTTGTAATTATGTGGCTATAATTAAGTATGTGATTCTGAGCTAAACTGACCAGGCCTTTTGAATCAACACATCACTGTGGGTTTATGTAAGAGGATATTGTTCTTCCACTAAGAGGAAACACAAGCATGTTTTTCCTTCCTTGTATCGAGAAATGGATTTTAATTTGGCTTATTAAATACTTTGGGTACAGAGGGTAATATTTTCTGTACAGAATAGTAGACTACTGCTCAAACATTCCTCAGCAAGTTTGAGTTTATTGTTGTTTGTCTGTATACATGAATATTGCCAAACAAAACCAAAGTCTTCCAGACTGAGGTGCACAACACATTACATATAACTCACACACAACATGTAAAGTAATATCAGCACAGATGAATTAACAAATAATAAGGTGAATTCACAACACAAACTTGCATTTACAACACAAGTTAAAAAGTAAACAGTAAAACACTACTGGAAATACATAGGTGTTGAGAGCCGAGTAGTGGCAGTGAGTTCTGTAGTCTCGTGGCCTGGGGGAGGTAGTTGTTTACTATCGTAACAGTTATTGTCCAGATGCTACAGTACCTCCTCCCTAATGGTAGGCAGTCAAAGAGACTGCTGGGTGTACAGAACATCTTGTACCAGGACAGCAGGTAGGAGTAGTGAAAGGGTAGCAGGCCAAAAGTTGTGGTCCCAACAACAAAGGAAGGGCAGGAACTGAACTCCTGCGCTCAAACTTTCAGGAACTAAGGAGGAAGTTAAAAGTGAGGCCTCCAACAGAGTAATTACTGAAATAGGAAGATCAAGGAGGTGGTACAGGAAGAGGGTTTCAGATTCTTGGGAGGATTGGACGACCCCACAATGTATCTCATTCTGATCTCGCACTTTATTGCTGACCTGCGCTGGAATTTTACTGTAGCTGTTACACTTTGCCACCACTAGGTCAGGCAGCATCGATGGAGGAAAATAAACAGTCCACATTTCAGGGCCAGACCCTTCATCAGGACAGATGTGTATTGTTAAGCTAATGCCTCTGTTTCGTACACTGTTCCTTATTTTAGCAGTTTGTAATGTAATATGATCAAGTTATCAATGTTGCTTCTGTTAGTTACTCAGAAAGGCCAGGCAGGTCCAACCCTTACTGGAAGCGCACAGCCTCAGCAGAAAGTATCTGTAGCTGGGGGAGGAAAAAAAAGCGGCCATTATATTAAACAGCAGAGCAGCAAATTTTCCTGGAAATAGGCAACTGATCAATAGTGTCCATGGCAATCGTAGCATCATTGGCGGTACAACATCAGTGTGCAGAGTCTATCAAATAACCAAGAGGGAGAGCTGTTGAGTTTTAACTCTATCTCAGCTTCCTTGCTGCTAGTCTCCAGTGATTTCAACTGAATATGTTAGTGCTTTGTAATAAATCATTAAAATATATCAGTCTAGATACCTCTCTTGAGAAAGATTTGCAGGCTGAGCGAACTGAAGCGACAGAGGGAATGGGTTCTGGTGTTTATAGTTTAAAGGGACAGATCCCATTGCCACGTACTAACAGAGCACTATCTCTGTTTAGATCTACAGTATAATCAAACTAGTAACAGAGGTACTCTCACTCCAGGCTGAGTGTCTGTGTGTCTGAGTTTCTTGGAGTTCTGCTCCTGGGGTTAGAGTACAGTGAATGTGAGTGGATGGGAGGTGGGAAAGGGGCTGGTTTTGCTGTTGTTATTTTGTTGTTTGTCTTCTGTTTTGTTGTGTTCTGTGCTGTTGTGTTGGGCGTGGTGGGCATGGTCTGTTGGCACCAGAATGTGTGGTAACACTTGTGACATAGCCTCGGGTGAGTTAGTTGCGAATGATGCATTTCACCAGAATGAGAGAATCTGCAGAGGCTGGACATCCAAGCAACACACACAAAACGCTGGAGGAACTCAGCAGGACAGGCAGCATCAATGGAAAAGAGCACAGTCAACATTTCGGGCTGAAACCCTTCCTGCCGAAGGGTCTCTGCCCAAAATGTCGACTGTACTCTATTCCATAGATGTTGCCTGTCCTGCTGAGTTCCTCCAGTATTTTGTGTGTGTTGCCGCATTTCTCTGTATGTATGATAAATAACCTTGAATCTTGAATTTGTTTTTGTTTGGGAGGTGGGATTTAGGGGTCGATTGTGGGAGGAGGGATTTGAGAGTTCAGGTGCCTGTTTCATTTTGTTCTGCTTTTTTGTGCGAGGAAGGGGATTTTGGGGGTTCATAATCATGCTGCATTTCTTTTCTTTCTTGGTTTCAAGGCTACCAGAGAAGAGGTTAAAATTGTATACTTTGATAATAAGTAAACCTTCGAACCTCGAATCAAGTGAGGTGGTTCTGTGTCCAGTTAATATTCTTCCATATTCCTCATCACCTCTCAATTCTGGGCATCTGTAAATACCTGAAGAGTCATGCTCATTATTGCATAATGGCAAATAAAAGAAAGAAGATAACTAGAATTTATATTGTGCCTTTCAGAATCTGAGGAAATTATCTATGTGCCCTATGTGTCCAATTCTGGACACGTATTTGAATGTTGTGTAGACCTTGTTGTATGTAGGCATGGAATCACAAGAGAATGCAGATGCTGGAATCCGGAGGGAGCTGTAGGAATTCGGTGGGTTGAGCAGCATCTGGGGGAGGAACGGAACTGTCAAATTCATAGGAACTGTCCTGCATCAGGACTCATCCGTGCAGACTTGGATGAATGGCAGGCAGTGTTGAGGGGAGCAGGGAGTCTGAAAAAGGACCTTGACAGATTGGGGAAATGAGCAAGGAAATGGCAGACTGAATATAGCGTAGGGACTATTTTCTAAATGGGGTGAAAATTGGGCTTCCTTGTGCAGGGTTCTCTAAAGGTTAACTTGCAGTTTGACTTGGTGATGAGGAAGGCAAATGCAATGTTAGCAATCATTTTGAGAGGACTCAGATACAAAAGTAATGATGTAATGCTAAGGCCTTATAAAGCATTGAGCAGACTTCACATGGAACATTGTGAGCAGTTGTGGAACCCTTATCTAAAAAAAGATGTGCCGGCATTAGAAAGGATCCAGAGGAGGTTCAGGAGAATGATCCCAGGAATGAAAAGTTTAACTATGAGGAGCCCTTTGATGACTCTGGACCTGTACTCACTGGGATTTTGAAGACTGAGGGGGGACCTCACTGAAATCTATCGAATATTCAAAGGTCTGGATAGAGTTGACGTGGAGGGGATTTTTTCTATATTGGGGGCAGCTGTGCTTCACGCAGGGTTCTTCTCGCTTGTATCTGCGATGGTTATTCTTCGACATTACCGCCACCGGCACACACAAAGCATCCTCTTTTATATCCATTGCTTATCAATTCAAATGCAGTGGAGAAAGTAGTGGAGGTGTGGTGAACTACGTGTGCCTGTCTGGACACGCCCCCTGCTGACTGCTGTTGTGGCTCCTCCCACAGGCCCCTGTATAAAGGCCATCTGAGGCCTATGCTCGGCCTCTCAGTCTCCAGGATGTAGTATGGTGGTCACTCACTCCTGGTTCCTCCTTCCAGTCAATAAAAGCTGATATCTCGCCTTACATCTCAGAGTGAGTTATTGATGGTGCATCAGGAGGAAAGTCTGTCAATCCAACAAACTGATACAGATCGATATTTGTGGGACTATGTTATAACTGAGTTGCCACCGATTCCTCATTTGACTGCAGACTGGACACGAGTGGTGGAGGAGGCAAAGGAAATAATTCATCAGTGGTCTGAACATTCAAAAGTTATTAAGACGCATACTGAGAAGGCAAATGAAATGTTGAGTTACTTAGACTTCTGGGATAAATTTTGGAATTGGGGATCAAATGTTCAAATACATCCATGGGTGAGGATAATCTCACATACTGAAGTAATATTAATTTTTTGTACACTGATGATTGTATTATTTAATGTGTATCAACTCAGAAGATGGAAGGCTGAAATTATGCAAAAGGTAGAGGAGAATGATTTTGCATTACTGAAAAAAGATGGCCAGTATAAAAATCGTATGAATTTAGTAAGTAAAAGTTATAATGTAAGTACAGCACACCTGTTGGGGATCCCTGGCAATCCAGTGGATGGTCAACAGAATAGAGGAGGATAGTGATCCTAAGATAAATCTTTGGATCAAGAGGAGGGATATGTTGGCCAGAAAGAATGACAATCTTCAAATCAGTAAATTCAAATGAATCAAGGACAGTGGAAGCAGTCTTTGTTCTTGCCGTATGCTTGGGGGATGGAGGCTGCCATTTTGTGAAGACACTCGATTCTCCATTTTGTGAGCTTGACATGCTGGACTTGATTAGTGTTTTAAAGAAGGCACAAAGACTCTTCAGGTAATCTGCTGGACTGGAGGTCATTTCCAAATAAGGAGTTATTTGTGAGGTGTTCTTTGGTTGGCTATAAAATGCAGGATTGTGAATGCCTGAGAACAAAGAGCCATGAGTCAGCAACTGTCCCTTGATGGGAAGAGGACAATAGATGGGTGCTGGCTTGGACCAGAGCCAATGGCCAGGTGTTAAAGGCAAGACACATGACCTGCGGCCAATGACACGGGAATGCGACATTTGAATTGATAAGCAATGGATATAAAAGTGGATGTTTTGTGTGTGCCGGTGGCGGTAACTTTGAAGAATAACCATCGCAGATACAAGCGAGAAGAACCCTGCGTGAAGCACGTGGAGAGTGAATCGGGACCACGAGGAACAAGGAGCGCCTGGCCAGCGTAAATTCCTCCGCCCAGGAAATACCTTTGCTATTCTTTGACTATCCAGGAGAGTCAGGGACACTTAGCAGGTGTGTGCACAAGGTATTTAGTGTATGAGTTCACGTATTTGTTAGTTTGAACAATAAAGGTTAATTGTCAGTAAATACAGATCTCTCTGTGCCTCACTCAGAATCGTTGGAAGAGGTGGAAGCGGTATCTCGCTCTCTCTTTTTCCAACAGAAATGAACCTTTTGTAGGCATCAGTGAATTGACCTTATGATAGCAAGAAAGTCATGAATAGAACATAGAACAGTACAGCACAGTGGGCCCTTCAACCAAAGTTGTGTGCTGATCTTTTAATCTACTCCAAAATCAATCTAACCCTTCCCACCCACATAGCCCTCTTTTGTTTCTTCCATCCATGTGCCAATGTAATAGTCCTTGAAGACTCCTTGGCAGGGTGTTCCATACACCTCACCCCTCGCTGTGTAACAAACCCAATTCTGACATCCCTCCCCCTTATACTTTTCTCCAATCACCTTATAAGTATGATCTCTTGTATTAGTCATTTCCACCTTGGGGAAAAGACACAGACTGTCTGCTCTTTCTATGCCTTTTATCCTGTTATACAATTCTACCAAGTCACCTCTCATCCTCTTACACTCCAAAGAGAAAAACCTTTTCTGACTCCACTTTTTCTCATAAGATGTGCTCTCTAATCCAGTCAGTGTCCTGGTAAATCTCTTGTGCACCCTCTCATAACTTCCTCATCCTTCCTATAAAGAGGTGACCAGAACTGAACATATGTAATATTGCAAGTGTGGTGTAACCAGAGTTGCATACATCTGCCACTCTAATTAAGAAATTAAAGATGACTGAGCTAAAGACCTTGATCAAAGAATCCCCTTTTCTTTTGTCTCTTCTATATTCTGGGAAAATGTACACATGTTTGAATTCCTGGCATCCAGAATTAAGAACATTGCTAACAGACTTCTGAACCACCGTGCACCTCTCTCATATCCCCTTCTCAATCCCTTAACTCTGCCTCACTTGGCTATTTCACCATCATCACTTCAGCATTTCTTGTTGAATTACCTCAGTTTGCATTGCAATTTTTTCGCCTTTCTGGTATTTTGCACAAGACATTTTATTTATCAGACTACCAAGCATACTGATACTCTGTGGGCTTCATGTGATTGTCAAGTTCATTGCACTCTGGTACACATGACAATGAATCTAATATAATCTTAACTGCTGCAATACCTTGGGGATGGCATGCTTGATCTCCAAAGACCTAGTCACTTTCCTTTGTGTGAGGAAGGAATTCAGCCATTGTATTCGAAGTTCAAAGTGAATTTATAATTAAAATATGCCACCTTATATGACCCTGAGATGAATTTTATTGTAGGCATTTATGTACAACAAAGAAATAAGTAAATAAATTTCTTAATACTGAGTTGTAGAGTCCTTGAAAGTAAATCTATATAGGGTGTGGAATCAGCTCAGTGTTGGGGTGAGCAAAGCTGGTTCAGGAGCTTGAAGGTTGAAGGGTAATAACTGTTACTGAACTGGGTGGTGTGATACCTCCTTCCTGATGGCAGCAGAAAAAGAGAGCATGGCCTAGATTGTGGGGGTCCTTGATGATGGATGCTGCTCTCCCACAACAACGCTCCTTGTGCAGATATTCCTCGTATGATAACCCTTTCATTGTTGGAATCATCCCTGTGAATCTCCTCAGGATTTTTTCCAATGCCAGCACATCTTTCCTTAGATAACAAGCCCAAAACTGTTCACAATGGTCAAGGTGAGGCCTCACCAGTGCCTTATAAAGCCTCAGCATCACTTCCCTGCTCTTGTATTCAAGACCTCTTGAAATGAATGCTAACATTGCATTTGCCTTCGTCACCACCAACTCAGTCTGCATGTTAATATTTAGGGTGTTCTGCACAAAGGCTCGCAAGTCCCTTTGCATCTCAGATTTTTGGATTTTATCCCTGTTTTAGAAAAATAGTCTGCACATTTGTTTCTACTACCAAAGTGCATGACCATGCATTTTCCAACATTGTATTTCATTTGCCACTTTCTTGCCCATTCTCTTCATCTGTCCAAGAATGAAAGGGTTATCATACAAGGAATACTTGATGGTCCTGCATCTGTACTCACTTAAATTTAGAAGGATTGGGGGTGGGGGGGGAATCTCATTGAAACCTTTCAAATGTTGTAAGGCCTAGACAGAATACATGTGGAAAGGTTGTTTCCCATGGTGGTAGAGTCTAGGAAAAGAGGGCACAGCCTCAGGATGGAGGGGTGTCCATTTAAAACAGAAATGCAGAGAAATTTCTTTAGCCACAGAGTGGTGAATTTGTGGAATTTGTTACCACAGGCAGCTGTGGAGGCCAAGTTGTTGCATGTAATGCAGAGCTTGATAGGTTCTTGATTGGACATGGTATCAAAGGTTATGGGGAGAAGATCAAGGAATGGGGTTGAGGAAGGGAAGAAAAGATCAGCCACGATTGAATAGTGGAGCAGACTCGATGGGCCAAATGGCCTATTTCTGCTTCTACCTCTTATGGTCTTATAGTCTTGTGGAGCTGTACTTGGCCTCACAGGCATTTGTATAAAGCAAATAGAGTTGGGAGCTAACCCCATAGTATTTTGGTCAACCTGTGCCGATGGTGGAGGAGAAGTTGTTGTCAATCCAAACTGCCTGGCATCTACAAGTGAGGATCCTCCTGATGCTCTTTGATTTTCCAGGGCTCCTTGATGCCTTACTCAGTCATCAAGTTTCCACCTGGGGATTTTTCCGACCTCCCTAGCTCCACCGCCAACACCTGAATCTGAAGCACCACTCCTTACATGGTTCACTTTGGAGCCTTTGCCCAGTAGCAGCTCCTCCCTGGTACATTAACGTCCACTTGCTATTGGTCCAGTATCAGACAAGGTTTAGTGATGGTCATTTACAGGAGGCCCAGCAGATACAATTTGATGGCTTTGCACCGTTAGGCCCCAAATTAGAATTGAGATTTTGATGCTTCCAGAATACCGTTGGCAATTCTTTTCCAACCTGGAGTAGATCAGGGGACAGTTCTGGTAACATGATGGTTAGTGTGATGCTATTACAGCTCGGTTGGTTGGGGCGGGTGGGTGGTCAGAGTTTGGAGTTCAGCTGAGAGCTTGTCCATCCTCTCTGTGACCACATGGGCTTCCAGTAAGTGCTCTGGTTTCCTCCCAGACTCCAGAGATGTTAATTAGTCATGACAAATCATCCTATTAGGCTTGGGTTGCTGGCCGGTGTGACTCATGGGACAGAAGGGTCTGCTCCCCTCTGTATCTCTAAATAAAAAATAAAACCATTGCTTTCTCTTATTTCTCTTAACGTTTATTTTGCACTAATGTTAAGGATCTGAATGTCATTGACATTTAATTTAATTACATACAAGGGAGAACTGTGCCAACAATACAACAACTGGAATGAAAATCCCATCTGATTTACATTTAATTACCTTCATCAGCACTCCCTCATTGGCATCATAAAATAAGAGCTAACATCTACTGCTACAATTACACTGATTATACCCATTGTTACGTTGTAAATGTGTCTACACTTACACTGGTATAACAGTAGTAGCAAAATCAACACCAACAATAATTTAACATTTATACAGTCATTAATGTGTCAGAAACAGTTTAGGTGCTTCACATGAGGAAAATTGATGGCAAATGTAGGAAGAACTCCTGAAAAATGGTCTCAGCCTGAAATGTCAACTGTTTATTCCCCTTCATAGATGCTGCCTGACTTGCTGAGTTCCTCCAGCACTTTGTGTGTGTTACTCTGGATTCCAGCACCTGCAGAATCTCTTGTGTTTACAGATAAGAAAACTTTGTTCAGCAAGCTGTGTATTAAGAAGGAGGTTTATAATGTATATCCTATAAATTTAAAAGGAATGGAGAGGGTTACGTGAGTGGCAATGTTTAGGGTAGGAATTCCAGAGTTTAGGATCTTAGCACTAATGTCATGTCACCAGTAGTGGCACCTTCAAATAGATTAGGATCAGATGAGCAGAAAAATTCAAGATTCAAGTTTGTTTAATGTTATTTACTGTACACAAGTGTAAAGGAGAATGAAATAATTGTTACTCCGGAACATATGCAACACTAAAATAAAACATAATAAGATAACAAACACTATATTAACATGCACAATTAATATAAATATGTAAGATACCTTATATACTTAGATGGATTGTGCGTCCATAAATTGACTCACAGGAATGTCTGTGACACTGGCAGGAAATGATAAAATAGTGGTGGTGAGTTAGTGGGTGGAAGTGTTGATCAGCCTTACTGCTTGGAGAAAGTAACTGTTTTTGAGTCTGGTGGTCCTGTGGATGCTACATAGCCTCCTCCCTGATGGGATTGGGACAAACAGTCCATGAGCAGGGTGAGTGGGCTCCTTCATGATGTTTCTGTTACTGGCATGTACAAATGAAAAGCAGAAGGTGGTAATGAAATAGATTGTCAGGCATTAATTCTGTCTTTCCATTTCCAGTCCCTTCTGTTGCTTCCTACTGTTGTTACGAAGTGTGTCACTTGGCTCCCCAGCCAATAATGACTAAAGCGAACACTAGGAGGGTTGCCAAGCTGCAGTAAGGTTATGATTGCGAGTTCAATGGCCTTCCAGAAAAGCTACTGACCTGCTTTGCCAATTAAATACTGCAGGAATGTTGCACAGGTTTGATAACTTTGTGTTTCATGTTTTAGAACAGGTCATTGTGACAGAGACCAAAAGCACTTACAGAAAATGTTAATCTACATTTATGGTGTCATTATGGAATTAAAGTATGACTATATTATTATTCTTTAACAATTTGTGCACTGCTTTGAATCGGAAATAGATTTTAGTGAATGGAGGAGTTACTGAGAATTTCAACAAGCTTACCTAGTGATCCGCTGGCCAGCAAGATTGGGTTGCAGAACTTGTTCTCAGCTGGATCAGTAAAGAGGCAAGGGAAATGGATTTGCAGCACTTTACATTATCAATGTCCAGCAGGATCTTGCGACCGAAAAGAAGTGCCCAAGAAAATCATTCGATGTTAGACTGCACATCAGCTTCATGCAGTGACGCTGGTACCTGTCTATTGTCTGCAACAACTCCAGCTCCTCCAGTCTGCCCACCAAAGTGCAGCGGACTGATAGGGTAGACTTGCAATACCTGAACTTCTCAATGTTCAGCATTATGCTGTGATTGTAAAAAAGATGTTTAAAAAAGACAAAAACACTTTTCCTTGGACCCCCGAGAGGCCACTGCTTCCGAACCTGCCGCCTTCTAAGCGGACTAAAATTAAAACACAGTGACCATATTGGGACCATAAGACAAAAGAGCAGATTTAGGCCATTTGGCCCATTGAGTCTGCACTGCCATCCCAGCATTATTATCCCTCTCAATCCCAACCTGCCTTCTCCCTTTAACCTTTGAAGCCCTGACCAATCAAAACCTTTCAACCTCTGCTTTAAATGTACACACCGACTTGGTTCCACAGCTATCTGTGGAAATGAATTCAGAATCAGAATCAGGTTTAACATCACCAGCATGTGTTGTGAAATTTGTTGTTTTTTGGCAGCTGTACATTTCAATACATAATTTAAAACTATAAACTATAAGTATGTATATCATTTTTAAAATTTTGTTTAGTTTTATTGTTCAATGTATATAATTAAATCAAATAATTAGTGCAAAAAGAGAGGAAAAAAGTACGGAGAAAGTGTTCATGGGTTCATTGTCCTTTCAGAAATCTGATGGTGGAGGGGAAGAAGCTGTTTCTGAAATGTTGAGCAACACACACAAAATGTTGGAGAAACTGAGCAGGCTGGCCAGCATCTGTGGAAAAGAGTACAGTTGACATTTTGGGCTGAGACCCTTCAGTGAATACATCAGCTGTACTCTCTTCCATAAATGCTGCCTGGCCTGCTGAGCTCCCCCAGCATTTTGTGTGTGTTGCTTGGATTTCCAGCATCTGCAGATTTTGTACCTGAAATGTTGAGGGTGTATCTTCAGGCTCCTGTATCTCCTCCTTGATGGCAGTAATGAGAAGAGGCCACATAATGGATGATGGGTTTTATTAATGATAGATGCCACAATTTTGAGACAGTGACCTTTGGAGGTGTTCTGGATGCTGGAGAGGCTAATGCACATGATGGAGCTGTCTGAGTTTGCAACTTTCCACAGATTCACCACCTCATCACTGTTTAAAGGGATGTTCTTGGATTCTAAGCCTGTGCCCTCTGGCCCTAGAATCCACTATATGAAACATTCGCTCCACATCCACTCTGTCTAGGCTGTTCAGTATTCAATAGGTTTCAGTGAGATCCCCCTTCATCCTTCTGAACTCCAGTGAGTACAGGCCCAGAACCACTCAAATGCTCATCGTGTGTTAACCCTTTCATTCTTGGAATCATTCTCATGAATCTCCTCTGGATGCTCTCTAATTCCAGCATGGCTTTTCTTAGATAAGGGGCCCAATGCTGCAACTGATCAGCAATTATGAATCTTACAGGGCTGGGGAAAGTATGTTAATAGGTGCAAAGCTGTAAAATGTTAATATTCAATGCATGCATTTTTAATCTGGAGGAAGAAATGGGCAATGTGACCTCGTTCACTGGTCCCATTATTATGTTAGGTTACTTAGGCCAGTCTTCAAAGAAAGAGTTAAGTTGCAGTAACAGAAATCAAATATTAATAATGAAGCCCCCAGATATTTAGATTTTGACTAAGGCACGGTGTTGCTGGCCTGGCTCACTAGACATTGGCATGACCTCCACTTCCTTTAGCCTGCAGCTTCTGCATCTACATGTCTGCATCTGCCCCACTAGCCCTGTAAGTACTTTTAATAACTTCTTAGGGAAAGTAACTATTTTATTATTAATTGCTAACTACGCCACTGGTGTTTAGAGCAGTTAAGTAGGTCCCCCACCTTTGCCTGTCCTTGGTCACATAGAAGAGATCTTCATTGCTGTTTCCATAACGATTTTTTTTTGAGCAGTCAAGTTTGTTAGCCCTGAGTTGAACCCATGAACCTAAAGGTCTGATGGACCACTCTTAGTCCAGTCTCTACCCTTTGACCTGTTTGACATGGGTGACCCTATCAAGAGCCCTGACTCCAGCCAGCCAACATAGCTCTCTGGGTCATTGAGCCACTTAAGGCTCCAAACCTTACGACAAGGTTGTGGTCCTCTTGGAGGTGGGTAAAAGATGTTATAGTTTAAATCTATCCCAATTGCATGTCATTTCAATCACCATTTGATGGGTCTATTCACACGTCTGGGAGATTAAGGATGAATAAATAAAATTAGCATGGAAAATATTAAAGTCACTTAATGTTAAATCAAGTACGGAATGAGAAATGGGGGGAGGTTTGGAGAGAAGATTGGAGTAAGAGAAGGAAAAAGAGAGGGAAAAATTATTACATGTAGCGTTTGGCGGGTTGGTGGGGTGGAGGTGTAGGGCACTTCTTCCATTCACTAACCTGCAGGTCACCCTTGGGCTTGGCCTCCTCCCTCAACAGGGTCACGTGAAGCCATGGCAGCATGTGGCAGATGGTCATGTGAGCATCTGGTGCATATCACAAGTCCTGGTTATGTGACCACTGATGCCAGTCAGACAATCTCTGAAGAGTATTGATAATGACTGGGGTCACCCGTCTTGTGAAGTCACTGCCCAGAAGAAGGCAATGGCAAACCCCTTCTGTAGAAGCATTTGCCAAGAGCAATCCTGATCACCACATACAACACAGCACATAATGAATGAGCAAATGCTAAGACAATTTTCTAAAGCAATTCTCAATCTGAATGAATAAGACTCCTTTCTACTAACAAAAAAAAACAGCAAATGCTAGAAATACTCAGTGGGTTAAACATCATTGATGAAGCAGAAACAGTGTAAAGACTTCCAGTACTGAACAGAGAGCAGTACAGCACAGTAGGTTCCGCTCACCTACACTAGGGGCAACGGAGTCACAGTGGTGAATAAACCTCATTACCAGCCTCCACACTTTTGGGATTTGTGAGGAAACCAGAGCCTCTGGAGGAAGGCTGTGGGATCACAGGAAAACATGCAAACTCCACAGGGTCGGCACTCCATGACAGGGGATGAACCCTGGTCTCTGTTCCTGTGACAGAGTACTTCAACTGGCTACACTACTGTGCCACCTCCGTATCAGTGTTGCTTCTCACTGACTGAGAATCAGAATCAGAATCAATATTCAAAGCAAATTTATTATCAAAGTGTATCTATGTCACTATATATGAGCTTGAGTTTCATTTCCTCGCAGGCATTCACAATAGACCAGGGAAATACAATAGAATCAATAAGAAACTACACACCAGCAACGACTGACATACAACCAATATGTAGAAGAAGAGGGACTGTGCAAATGCTAAACAAACAAACAAATGAATCATACTGAGAAAATGAGTTGTAGAGTCCTTTGGAAGTGAGTCCACATGTTGTGGGATCAGTTCAGAGTTGTGGTGAGTGAAGTTATTCTCACTGATTCAGGAGCCTGATGGCTGAAGGGTAGTAACTGCTGCTGAACTTGGTGGTGTTTACTATCACTAATATGATATGAAATCTGTTTTGTTGTTGCAACACCACTCATTTTCACTACCCTCTGGCTAAAGAAATTTCTGTGCATCTCTGTTTTAAATGGACGCTCCTCTATTCTGAGGCTGTTCCCATTCGTCCTAGACTCCCCCAACAATGGAAATATTCTATCCACATCTACTCTGTTTAGGCCTTTCAACTTTCAAAAGGTTTCAGTGTGATTCCCCCATCATCCTTCTAAATTACGGTGAGTACAGGCCCAAAGCCATCAAATCATTCCTCATATGATAAAACTTTCATTCCTGGAATCATTCTTGTGAACCTCCTCTGGATCCTCTCCAATGCCAGCACATCTTTTCTTAGATAACGAGCCCAAAACTGTTCATAATATTCAAGGAGAGGCCTCACCAGTGCCTTATAGAGCCTGAGCATCACATCCCTGCTCTCGTATTCTAGACTTCTCGAAATGAATGCTAACATTACATTTGGCTTCCTCACCACCAACTCAACCTGCAAGTTAACCTTTAGGGTTAAGGGGAACATGAGGGCAAAATTCTTCATTCAGAGTGTCATTAGAGTGTGGAACGAGCTGCCCACATCACTCCTGCCACCCTCTAACTGTGCTGCAAGATCATCTGCCTTAATCCTTATTCAAATATAACGGGCTGCCAGCCTACTGGCGTATGCAAGCTCGACTTCAACACTTAAGAGAAGTTTGGGTAGGTACGTGGATGGTAGGGGCATGGAGGGCTATGGTCCCGGTGCAGGTCAATGGGAGTAGGCAGCTTAAATGGGTCGTTAGGCCTGTTTCTGTGCAGTTCTTGTTTATGACACTATGGCTGTATGATATGAATATTAGAAAAGGAAGGGATTATTCCAATGTATCATATCCTGTGCGGAGTTGTTAATCACGTGATAATAGGAATCTAACTTTCCTATCTTATCTCAATCACTGTAGTATAAATGACTAAGGCCTGTTAATCAAATGAGGGCTTGGTCTGTCCTATTTGTAATGGTGGTGTAGTTCATTGACCTTATATTAGGAGCTGCTCATCACTTACTTATGTGGAATGTTAAAGGTGGCCCACTCCCACTCTAATGCCCATATCACACAGAGTATGTTGGTGCATGGAAAACTTCATCTCTTCATGTTTTACTTTGCTTACGTAAAAACTTTGATAACACTATTAATAAGCTTGCCAATTCAAGTTCATTCACCTTTCTGAAAGTATACATTACCTCAGAACAGTGTCTCATTGCAACTTGTAAAATTCCCGGCAAAAGAGCAGACGATCTGGAAGACTTTTGGAACCAATATTATTTTAAATGGAGGTGTTACTGGTTGAAGAATCATAGGGGATGAATTTTTATTCTCTGAAGTGATGGCAGAAGCAGATTTCACAAACCATTTCAAAAAAACTTTAGATAAATACTTGTGACGAAATATTTGGTGAGCTCTGATGAAAATGCAGGGAATAGAATGAATTGGATAATATTCAGTATAAATAAAATGGATTCAGTAGGCTCCCTACAGTTTTGTTATGTGAAACTTTGATTTTACCTTAAAGTTAAGTTCAGGTTTGTTATTCCTACACATATACAGCTAAACAAAACAACGTTCCTCTGGGGCTGAAGTGCAAAACACAATACATGCAGTCACACACAGGGCATTGTTAGAAATGTGGGTAATGACCAAAGTAAAAATGGCTAGAGTTGCTTAGCACTTTAGTGCAAGGGTATTATTTGGTGCATCAAAAATCAAACTTACGAACATTAGTGAAGATAGTGAGAAGAAAAATGCCAATATTTACAAAATGATATCTACAGGAAAACACAATTATAGCTCCTCAATTATTCCTATCCTGTGTGAACCCCTGGCAGCCCCAATCTCTCTTTCACACTGAGGGTGAAGAGCACCCATTTTAGGCATGAGGGCATACCATCTTTAATTACCAATAAAGTTAATTTAAAATTACACATGAATTAGAATATAATCCCACAGCATAGGTACAACCATATTACAAAATCGACAGAATTGTCTACCTTAAAACCCAGTCGACAGACACATCCCCATGCCTAAAGAAATGGAATACTCTCGAATGAATGGCAGGAAAGGCACCATAAAGACAACCAGGGTGCATCAGCTCAGTTTAGGACCCTGTGAATGTCATGTGACTGCCAGGAAATGCCAGTATGAAATAGCGGAATGCACAACACAATTGAAAACACAGTTAAATTCAAATTGCAGAGTTACAGAGGCATGAGAGATGAGTTGGCCAGAATTGATTGGAAAAGTACGCCGTCAAGGATGAAGGCAGAGCGGCAATTGCTGGAAATTCTAGAAGCAGTTGAAAGGCATAGGATCCCAAAGAGGAAGATGTATTCTAAAGGCAAGGTGACACAACTGTGGCAAACAAACCCAACATAAAAGAGAGGACATATAATAGAGCAAAAACTAGTGGGAAGTTAGAGGATTGGGGAACCTTTAAACACCAGCAGAAGGCAACTAGAAAGTCATAAAGTAGGTAAAGATGGAATACAAAAGTAAACTAGCCAATAATATTGAAGAGGATATCAAAAGTTTCTTCCGATACATACAGTGTAAAAGAGAGGTGAACATGGATATCGGACTGCTCTGTATGGCTTTTTTAGTTGCCTTCTGTTGTTTTTTAAAAGTTTCCCAATCCTCTATACTTTTTACTATATTACAGGTTCCTTTACCTTAACCTCCCTAGTCAAATCTGGTTCAATACTCAACACCAAATCCAGATTTGCCTCTTTTCTAGTGGGCTCAACCATAAGCTGTTCTAAAAAGTCATCTCGTTGGCATTCTACCAATTCCCTCTCTGGGGATCCAGTACCAGTGTGATTTTCCCAATCTACCTGCATATTGAAATCCCCCATGATTTCCCTTTTTGTAATGTATGAATCTATTTATTTTAGAGTAATGACCCACTCCCTTAGCACTATGTATGATCTGTTGTCTACACATATGCATTGTTCTCTCTGTCTCTCTTGCTGCAGTGTCAATACACCAGTTAAAACCATCTCCTGTGTGTATGCTTTTATTTTAATTGATATGTAGTTGCAAAGACACACCACGTTTTACTTGCCTTTTCTATCTCCCATTTTAGCTTCTACCCCACATTCTGGTTACTATTTGGAGGTCTGTAATCAGGGTGTTTTTACACTTGTAGTTTCTTTAACTCAACCCACATGGGATTCAAAATCTTCTAGTCCTATGCTTCCTCTCTAAGGATTTGATTTCATTTTTTACCAATGAAACCACCTTTGCCTGTCCTTTCGATACAATGTGTATCCTTGGATGTTAAGCTCCCAACTATGATCATCTTCCAGCCATGATTCAGTGATGCCTACATCACTCCTGACACCCTCTGTCTTAATCCATATTCAAATATAACACTTACAGTCCAGTATGCAACAGCTTTTTCAGCTTTGCCACTGTGTTACACTTCAACCCACTGCACTGACTGCAATTTTGCCCCATCGTCTGGCTGTCCTTCCTTACAGTCTCACTACACTCTGTCATGAAGCACTCTTGGAGAACAGGACACGGGAGTCGAGGAACAGCAGGATCCCCAGGAAGAGCTGGAAACAAGCGGCTGGACGTTGGAATGCCAACAGAACCTCATGGGAGCGACACCACGAGACACTTCATTCTCTCCAACACAATGACCCCCACCCCAAACTCTAACTCAGAGCCCTCTTTAAATAATCAATGCAGAAAACATGTGCCAGCCACAATTAAATTTACAAAATTAAACCAAAAACATAAGGGCTTAATAGCTCTAATTAAGATATTGATCGGTAAATACAGGCACCCAAAAACCCCTGAAGCTCAATGCTCTATGGTAAACCACAGGGCTCACGACACACAATGTCTCCAGTTATACACAGATTACCCCATCCTCAGCCCTATTGACTGCCAAATTAGCTTAAATGCTCACCAACAGTGCTGGCAAACCTACCCGTAGGGTGATTAGTCTCCCTCGAGTTCAAGTGTAACCTATCCCTTAAGTACAGGTCATACCTTTCCCAGATGAGATCCTAATGATCCAAAAAAAACTAAAACCCTCCCCCTGCACCAATTCCTCACCCACACATTTATCTGCCAAGTCATCCTATTCTTATCCTCATTCTCGTGTGGCACAAGCAGTAATCCAGAAATTACTATGCTGGAGGTCCTGCATTTCGGCTTCCTACCTAACTTGCTATATTCTCTCATCAGGACCTCATCCCTTTTCCCACCTATGTCGTTGCTACTTATATGTACCATGGCTTCTGGCTACTCACCCTCTTCCTTAAGAATGTTGTGAACTCAGTCTGAGCCGTCCCTGACTCTGGCAACTGAGAGGCAACTTGTTGTTTGGGTATTTCTTTCATGTCCACAGAATCTGCCATCTGCTTCTCTAATTATGGAATCCCCTATTACTACTGCATTTCTGTTCTGCCCCTTCCCTTCTTGGCCATAGAGACAGACTCAGTGCCAGTGACCTTGTTGCTGCATCTTCAAGATCTTCCAATAATCGTTCTCCCAACAGCATCCAAAGCAATATTGCTATTATTGAGGGAAATGGGGAAATGGCCACAGGGGTACTCTGCTTTGTTGTCTGCTCCCTTTCCCTCTCCTGACAGTCACCTGATCAGCTTCCTGCAACAGAGGAGTGATTACACTGTGTAGCTCTTATCTATCACCTATTGTATTCATTCTCCTGTATCACCTGAAGGTCTTTGGGTCACCTAGCTGCAGATCCAGTTCCTTAACACAGTCTCCCAGGAGGTGTAGCTCAATGCGCTTTGTGCAGATATAGTTATCAGGGAGACTGAAAGTCTTAGAGTTCCCACATCTCACACAAAGAACATACCACCAACCCTGCTTCCATTCTCACTGCACTAACTTGGTAGTAATACACAAAGAAAAACAAAATAAAACTTATTAGAAATTTACATGGAGCCTCAGCCTGTTGAGCAAAAGCCTGACCACCCTAAACCTTGCCTATTCCAACAATGGCCGCTCTAGTTAGACATCATTTCTGTTCACTAACGCAAATAAAACTTGTTTTTCAAATGGGCTTCCACTCTACTCAGATCCCTCTCTCACACTCACTCCTGCGGAAAATTGTTTTTAAATAGTTGTTGCAACAGTTATGATATTTATTTAGTGTAATAAAACATGCATTTAAAATATTTAATATCTCTACTCCAATGGACTGTACCTGTTGAACAAATACATGGCTTTTCTGGTGAGTCTCTTTAATCCTCTGAATAAAACCAGTATTGTTTTTATTGGGAGCTCAACCAGATTATAACAGAAAGGTCTCACACATCAACTGTCATCTGGAAGTCAAGACTTAAACATATGTTGTAACAAGTCACAATAAATTATATATGATACTGTTTGCCAGTAAAACATTAAAGCAAAAACGACAAGTGTGCATTACCTTCCATATGGTGCTCAGAGGCCTAGGTTCATTAGGCACAATGACCTCAGAGACAAGGGAAATAAAAGTCCTGCTCATCTGAAGTAAAACTGCTGAGTAGTAGGTCACAATGTGAATAGTTGGAATGCAAGTGTCCTCTTAAGTGAAGTATGCAGTGATTGTAGCGGCAGAGTGCACACGCCAGTGGTTTTCCACTTGTGAAGGGGGATTAAGTGTGCAAATTGATCCTGACATCCTGTCATCAGAAACCGGTGATCAGCCTTCACCGGGGCAACCACACACACACGGGCCTTGCAGCCAAATGCCACCCCTGGCTAAAGATAGCAGGAGCTCAATCGAAAGGCCCACACTTTTGTTCCGAATTGCACCTCAGGCAAGTGATAACAGGGTTATACTGGGGGTCTCCTTCATTCCACCACCACAGCCTTTCTTTCTTTGAATTTATTTTAATTTTACTATTTAGAGATACAGGTTGGTAACAGGCCCTTCCAGCCCTATCAGCTGATGCTGCCCAACTATAGCCATGTGGCCAATTAACATACTAACCCAGATGTCTCAGAATCGAGGAGTGTCCTTTTAGAATGGAGATGAGGAGGAATTTCTTTAGCCAGAGAGAGTTAAATCTGAGGAATTCATTGCCACAGGCAGCTGTGGAGGCCAAGCCTTTATGTATATTTAAGGTAGATTCTTGAGTGGTCAGGGCATGTTGGAATTCATGGAGAAGGCAGGAGATTGGGGTTGAAAGTGAAATGGATCAGCCATGAAGAAATGACGGAGCAGACCTGATGGGCCAAATGGCATAATTCTGCTCCTATGTAGAGTTATAGATTTATAGAGAAGCACAGCACAAAAACAGGCCCTTTGGCCCATCTAGTCCATGCCTAAACTATTTAAACTGCCTTCTTCCATCTACTGCACTGGGACCATAGCCCTCCATATCCCTACTATCCATGTTCATATCCAGACTTCTCTTAAGCATTGAACTTGAAATTGCTTACACCACAAGTACTGGCAGCTCATTCCACAATCCCATGACCCGCTGAGTGAAGAAGTTTCCCCTCATGTTCCCCTTAAACTTCTCACCTTTCACTCTTAACTCATGACCTCTGGTTGTAGACTCACCCAATCTCAGTGGAAAAAGTCTGCTTGCATTTACCCAATCTATACCCTTCATAATTTATCTATAATAATATCATAATCATATCTTATGGTCTTATGGTCTTTGGAATGTGGGAGATACCGAAGAACCCTGAAGGAAATACACGTGGTGATGAGGAGAATGCACAACCTCCTCACAGATAGTGGCAGGAATTGAACCTGGGTCACTGGCTCTGTAATAGTTTTAACCCTAACCATGCTGTCCCCTTTCTACCCCCATTACGGTCCAATAAGACGTAAAATCTAACTCGAATCCTCTCAACTCCTTCGAGCAGCCACTTTGGGTGGGGGTCATAGGTCATCTGATTTGTTTGTTACAGATAATATTCTGTCCCTCCTGCGGTTGTACACAATTGCACTGAAAGATCTTGCTCCCTGCGATAAGAAAACATGAATTGCTTACAGTGAAATACTTCTTTCACAGAGCTGAGTTACCAGGTATTCTTCGATACAGAGACGTTCTTTTGTCATTGGCTGTCTCTGACTTTTGTCACGGTGGTTATTGACTGGAACACAGCTAGGAAGCCACTTCTTCAGTTCTCAGGAAGGAAAATCTAATCAGAGAAATCTCCCCCCCCCCCCCCCCCCGATAAGAATAAGTATTTTTACTGCAATGAATTAGCTGTGGCATGTCATGAATAAGCATTAGGTTACAGAGTATGGGTTTGATTTACTGGTGTGTCATATTTGTATTGTCAGTTATTTATAGTTAAAGTTACACTCCAGGCACAGATGCATTTCACTCATTAGGGCATGTAAACCAGTTTCTTTCACTGGTATAAATTGCAACTTGATGCAATATAAAGTGTAACAGTAGAAGGTCTATGCAAGTAAGACTATGCTGGAACGCAAGAAATAATCATTTATTAAGATATCACTGATGTGTCATTTTTAATTTATGCCAACTTAAGGGGGCAGAGCCCACCCCTTCTGCACCAAGATCCACTTGGAAGCTGCCAATCTAGCCAGAGGGTTTAAATTTAGAGGCAGGGGTTGGGGGGTGAGGGAAAAAGGCATGACATCATCTCGGTCGTATTTCACTTCTGAACGCCTCTGTTGAGCAAAATCTGAAGTGTGTTGGGGATGAGGAATGTGGGACAGGGGGAGGTTCAGAGAGGTGAGTCATGGGGGAATGCGCAGACCTAAAATTAGAGCTGGGCGACTGGTGGCAGAAGGACTCCTTCACAAGAATGCTAGTGGAAACTTCTCACCGACGAGCTGAGCCAGATGGTTGGGAGCAGAGGCCTGAAGGGGTGGGGTGGGGAAGGTAGGAGGGGGAGAGAAAGGCTGTGGTGAAGGGGTGTCAGTCAGCTAAACTTCTCAAAATATATTGGCAACCCTGTTGTTAGCCAAGGATATGGATTACTGCACCAGGATGGGTGGATAGACTTAAATTACAAAGCAATTGGCTTATAACTGATGCCAGAATAGGGTTGACGGGCTGGATGGTCTATTACTCTGGTGCTTGCTATATTCAGCAAGTAAGTACAAATGCCAATCAGAAGAAGGGACATGTTTCCCACTAAACACGGCCCTACTGGACTTCAAAGCCTAAACCATTGCTCTCAACATAACCCTGTTCGAACCCTCCTTGATAGTCCATTAGCAATGGGATGGGATGGCTCATTCTATGGCTGGGTATTATCTAAATTTTGCCAACTTGGTATAGAATTCTTCTTCTTCTTCTGCTGCTTCTTAAGCCTATCAACCCTACTAAGACACAGGGTTCTGACAGCAGCTCGCCAGATCCCTCCTTCCTGGGCCAATAGAAGGCTACTTGGCCCAATGGCTTCCACTTCCATCACACAACTTCATATGTCTTCATGCTGAAGATCTTTCATCCCCCAAGGACGAGGTCTTTGGAGCTTCTGTTGGCATCTCAGGGTTTTTTAACGGGATGGGGCTTGCTAGCCCCATGCCCAGTCCTCCTCCTTTTGCAGCCAGACTTGGGACCGTCTGTGGCGGAGTTTTGGAATAGGATTATAAACATCATAAGCACCCACTCCTGGCATCTTTAATACAGTAAAGCAAACCAAATGTCATCCAAAACAGTTGATAGAGCCACAAAGGGAGATATTAAGACATACAGTGCACACAAAACTTAACTAAAGATTCAAGTTTTAAGGAACATCTTTTAAAAAATTGAGATTAGAGAAGGAAACTCCAGATATTAGGTACCAACCAGTCAAAGGCATCACTACTGATAGTGGAATGTACAAGAGACTAGAATTGGGAAATTGAGAAAACAGCTATATAAGACCTTAGTTACAGCTATATAAGACTTTAGTTAGGCCCCACTTGGAGTACTGTGTTCATTTCTGGTCAGTTCATTACAGGAAGGAAGTAGATACTATAGAGAGAGTGCAGAGGAGATTTACGAGGACGTGGCCTGGATTGGGGAGCATGCCCTATGAGAATAGGTTGTGTGAACTTGGCCTTTTCTCCTTGGAGCGACGGTGGATGAGAGATGACCTGATAGAGGTGTATATGATGATGAGAGGCATTGATTGTGTGGATAGTCAGAGGTTTTTTTCCCAGGGCATAGTTTTAAGGTGCTTGGTAGTAGGTACGAGGGGGATGTCAGAGGTAAGTTTTTCACATAGAGAGTGGTGGGTGTGTGGAATGCACTGCCGGGAAAGGTGGTAGAGATGGATACAATAGGGTCTTTTAAATGACTCTTAGATAGGTGTGGTGAACTATGTGCCTGTCTGGACACGCCCCTGCTGATTGCTCCTGTGGCTCCTCCCATAGGCCCCTGTATAAAGGCGATCGAGGTCTGATCCTCGGCCTCATTCTCCAGGATGTAGTATGATGGTCACTCACTGCTGGTTCCTTCTTCAGTCAATAAAAGCCGATATCTCGCCTTATGTCTCAGAGTGAGTTATTGATGGTGCATCAATAGGTATGTGCAGCTTAGAAAAATAGAGGGCTATGCAGTAGGGAAGTTCTAGGCAGATGACTGAGAAACTAATGCTTGGTTACGTACTGAACATAATGGCTGTGCATTGTGCTTTGCTTCTGGTATTCTGCTGTATTGGCAACACGTGGTAAATCTATGAAGCAATCTCTAAGGCCAGTGAAAATCTCATTAGGTGTGGGCGCAATATTGAGAGTCATTTGCTAATGAAGGATATTAAACAAAATGAATCAAGTTGTTTAAAATTATTTCATATGCATGGAGCAAGAACGACAATGGAATAGTAGGATTAAACTTTTTTTTGAGTCACGTTGATAATGGTATACACTGGGCAACTTACAGCATGGGAGCAGTGAACAGGGCCCACCGAGATGAAGAGACGTGCCAAGTTGAAAGTCCGCCTGAAAAGAGAGAGCCCTCCGCAAGTTGGAAGCCCAGTCATCTCACTGCTCTATTAAACAGTGCTTGTGCACTCATCACATTCTCGCAATCAATCTGATATGGTGCAAAATTGATTCAAGAGCCAGGCTAGCTACAATGTTATATGAATGGCAGAAACAGCTTAAGGAGATGAACTTCCTGCTCTACTTCTCCGATTCCTACATTGACTGGCAAATGAAATTTTAGAGCTTGGAACAAGGGACAGCACAAAACGCAGCTATGGCCCCTTGATTAAAATGCACTGAACTAATTAAACTGGTAATTAAATGCTCAACTAAACTGGTTTCTTTTGCCAACACAAGGTCCCTACCCCTCCGTGCTCTGCATATTCATGTGCCTGTGTAAGAGCCTCTAAAAAGCCTCTATCGTACTTGCACCCCGTGTATTCCAGGCACCCGCAGCTCCCCGCTTAAAGTAACTTGTCCCACACCTCTTGTAAACTTACCTCTCTCTCACTTTGAATGCATGCCCTCCACTATTAGAATCTAATGTTGACTTTTACAGGAATTGATGAGGGCAATTATCAGACATAAAGCACCTGACAAAAGCTGACTGGACAGTAAACTCTCTGAATTTTCAACATATCAGAGCCTGTTAGTGGCAACACTCAGCATACGTTATTCATACCGTACATACATTCTTGGACGTTACTGTGGAGCAGTTCGATGTAAGCTATCTCCTCGGTGTCAGTGTCAGCTTGGCTAAATGCTGCTTGGACAGCTTCTTTCCTTTTCACCTCCTTTATTATTAGATACAGACTGAGGAATGAACAGAAACACAACTGGAGCTGAACAAGCCGGTGCGTTCTTTCAGTGATTTTTATTATGGATTTATTGAGAATGCCCACAAGGAAATGAATCTCAGGGTTGTATATGGTGGCATTTATGTACTTTGATAACTACACTGAACTTTGAACTTTGTGTTGCCAGAGAGTGTGAGCTGAATAATCACCAATCAGAACTACAGTGGGAAATGGAGAAGGATTTAGGCTGAGGGGTGTTTGTGACTCAGGAGCTTCACTCTATCTTATGACATCAACCAGAATTGATCAATGGAGACTTCAGTGCCACAATGTGATGGTCAGAGATGTTGGGTAAGTGTACAGCTGCACCCATGTGTGTTCAGACCGAGTAATTCAGCCAGGAACTTCAGAGAATGATTTAACTTTAAATAGTTGGTGTTTGACCTGGGAATCACACAACATGAGGTCACGTTGAGCAAGCTTGGGCTTTTCTTTTGGAGAGAAGGAGGATGGGAGGTGACCCAAGGGCTAAAGGCTGGCTTTATTTGTCACATGTGCATTGAAACATTGAAACATACAGTGAAGTGCATTGTTTGCATTATATCAAATCAGCAAGTATTGTGCTGGTCAGTCCACAAGCTTGTGATGGTGATACCATTTCTTATTGCAGTCTTGTGAGTGTGACAGATGGTATTGTGTATTACACCTTGACCCTTTAGTAATGCTGACTCATTTGGCTGTATTCATGGGTATTCATGTATAGTTGAGTGACAATTAAACTTGAATTAAGTTGAATAAAATTAGTTCTTTGCATCTGGACATCCATTCTTGCTAGCCTAGTCACTGCTGGGTCTGAGCGGTGAGGATTTCAGCTACGTAGTTGGGCAATGTAGGTGAGTTGAAAAGCCAACTGTAAGGAGTTTGCATGTTCTCCCTGTGACCACAAGGGTTTCGTCCAGTTGCTCCAGTTTCCTCCCACATTCCAAAAATATACGGGATTGTAGGTAATTGATTACTTGGGTGTAATTGAGCAGTGGGTAATTCTGAGGCCGTATGTTACCATGTTATATCTCTAAACAAATGAATAAACAAAATAAATAAATACATAAAATTAAGTTTAAATATTAAAAATATCAAAATAATTTTTAAATTCTAAAAGTAATGTATCTCCTTAAACATGCAATATTTACCATGTAAATTGTTTTAAAACACCAAAACTCCTGCAGATTAAGTCCTGAGAAAGGGTTGTGTTAAGTAAACAGTAGGGATTCTGCAGATGTTGGAAACCCAGAGACAAATGGTCAAGGAACT
Organism: Hypanus sabinus; assembly: GCF_030144855.1. Taxonomy (NCBI): domain Eukaryota; kingdom Metazoa; phylum Chordata; class Chondrichthyes; order Myliobatiformes; family Dasyatidae; genus Hypanus; species Hypanus sabinus. The sequence continues at coordinate 167,064,405 of NC_082712.1, read as the reverse complement.
CAGCAGGTCAGGTAGCATCTATGCATAGTTGTATGTACTGTAGTTGACATTTTGAGCCAAGACCTTTCATAGGGACTTATTAAGTATACAGCGCATATTGTTGATCGTTTTCTTCCAAGTTCACTTTAATTTCCTCTCACTTCCTTTCCTGGGATCTACTTTGTCACACACCTTCAGATAATAGTCTCTTTTGAAATTTGGAAAATATAAACTGGCACACAGAGTTGTAATAAAAATCACAGTATAAGGCTCTTTGGCCCACAGTATTGTCCCAAACTAATTAAGCTAATGATGCCTAATTAAACTAATTTTTTATGCCTGCACATGGGCCATTCCATCCATTCTCTGCATACGTATGTGCCTGCCTAAGAGCTTCTGAAATGACTGTATCATATTGGTCTCTACAAAAACCCCTCGTCATGAGCCCTGTGAGCCTTTGTGGCTTACCGTAGAATGCTCGGCTTCTAAGTTTCTCTAGCACCTGTATTTACTGATTATTGTCTTAACTAGAGCTGTTAAACCCTTGTGCCCTCTGTTTAAGCTTGTCAAGTTAGTTGTGACAGGTATGGGTTTTCCACTTTCTTTGATTATTTAAAGGAGACTCCTGGTTAGTGCTGGTGTGGAGTCCTTGTGTTTGTGCAGAATAATTTGTCTTGTGGGGTTGCTCGATCATGCCTCTGATGCTCTGTTGGTATTCCTGTGTCTAATCTCTGGTTTCCTTCTCCGCATGGAAGTCTGTTATTCCTCCACTCTTGGATTTGAACCATTGCCAGTGCTCACCGTGACAGAGTCTGTCACTCCTCTGTTCCCGGGTTTGAGTTGTTGCCAGTGCTCATTGTGACAGAGTCTTTCTTGCCAGCCATGACCGTGGCACCCCTGAAGTGCATTCCAGGTACTCACTACTCTCTCTGCAAAGCACATACCCCACACATCTCCTTTTAACTTTATCACTCAAATTAAATGTATGTCCTACTCTAATTATTCATTTTGACCCTGGGAAAAATGTAACAGCTGTCCACTCTAACTATGCCTCCCATAATTCCATAAACTTCTATCCAGGACTCTCCTCTGCTTCTACCATCCCACAGAAAACAGCCAAAGTCTGTCCAAAGCCTTCCTAGAGCACATGTTTCATAATCCAGGAAGGCCCCTCCATAGACTTCACCTCCTTCCTGTAATGGAGCCACCACAATTTAATTCAATACTTAGAAGCACCCTGACACGAGTTTTACAACTTTGTAATGTAATTTCTTGAACTCGATGCCTTGATTAATAAAGTCAAGCATACGGTATGCCTTCTTTACAACCTATCAACTTGCGCTCATTTTGGGAATGGCGAATATTGCTTAATCCTACTGAATTCATCTTTTAGAAAGATTTTCTGGTAAGTTTTGTACAAAATTGCTTTATCTCCTTGGATCAAAGAAGGATGGGAAAAGATTTGATAGAGATACATAGATTCTTGGAGGAGTCATGAAGCATGCAAGAAATAAATTGCTATATAACTGTAATGCTTAAGTGAATTATGTCTGAGTGAGTACTTAACAATGTTTATATCAAGAGAAATTGATAACCATTAATCTACAGTTAATGCTTATCAATCATTCTTTATCTGAACATGTATGGATTTGCTTCCATCAGACCGATAATAGAAAATAAAATGGTTGTATTAGAAAATATAATGGTTAAGATCAACAAATGACTCTTTGGCCTTAATGCTAAATATCAGATACACATTCCCATTATCTTTTGGACTGTAACAAAAATTGTGTATTTTTAGCAGCCTGGTTACTCAGTCAACTTTATGTTATCCAATGACAGGTATACCTTGAACCCAAGTCTGATACAATAAGAGAAATTGTGAAACACATACCTCAGACATTAGTAACATTTTTCTTTCAGATCATTACTGATACTTGCCCCACTTTATCAATAAACCTGTGGTTCAGGTTGTTATCCTGTCCTTATCTTGGTTCACAACTTGGACATGTTCTATTCAATATAAAAATGTCTACACTTCTAACAAATGTCATCTGGTATAAAGTACCCTCTGACCTCTCAAGATTATGTAAGATGCTTTTTTTCAAGACTATTGAAGAAATTTCTGCTAAAAAGCTAGTGTTAATGAGTTAACAAATGTTTGATAATATTAATTCATATACCTTTATCACAATGCCTGTAATTGCAACATACAGTATATTGCAACATATTGGTGCAATTACAAATAGCTATGATTGCTAATGGCTAATTAAGCAGTACACTGTCGAGAACTCGGTTTAAACTTTTTGCTTCCTGAAAAACAGAATATTTTATTTTCCAAATTTGAAGAGCTTGACTAATATAATTTTGAAATAAAACAACAGCTATATTTCATTAGGAGTTTGAAGAGAATTGGCATGTCACAAAAAGGCTCTTTCAAATTTCCACAAATATACCATGGAGAGCATTCTAACTGGTTGCATCCCTGTCTGGTATGGAGGGACCATTGCACAGGATTGGGAAAAGCCGCAGAAAGTTGCAAATACAGCCAGCTCAAGCGTGGGCACCAGCCTCCCCAACATCAAGGACACCTTCAAAAGATAACGCTGTAGCGGTGTGCTACACGCAGTGCTAAAATAACGACACTGAGTCGGTAAACTGCAGTTAAAGAAAGATTTTATTCGAACTTCACAGCCTTGCTTTAAAGCCTCCCTGATCCCGTCCTCCCCAGGCGCGGATGCTGTAGGGGCACGTACTCACAGTCCCGCGAAGGCTTTTCCCTTTGTTGGTGAAGCAGACCTGGCGCCCTTTTGGGATTGGCCTTTGTGCCGGCGTGCTGGCTATTTGTGAGCCGCTTCGAGTGTGCTAGGAAGTGGGTTGCCACAACGCCTTAAAAAGGTTGCATCTGTCTTTAAGGACTCCCATTACCCAGGACATGCCCTCTTCTCATTGCTGCCATCAAGCAGGAGGTTCAGGAGCCTGAAGACACACACTCATTCAACATTTTATGAGCAGCTTCTCTCCCTCTGCCATAAGATTTCTGAATGATCACCTCACCTCTTTTTGCTCTATTTTTGCACTGTTTAATTTATATTTTGTATTCTTATCATAATTTATTATGTATTGCAATGTAATGCTGCTGGAAAACAACAAATTTCACAACATATAACAATGACATTAAATCTAATTCTGATTATAATTAGAATAAACCCAGTTAAGATTAATCCTATCTTGTTTCCCCACTTGACAAAAGAATTCCAAATTGAAAGGATGGCAGAATATTAAGACTCTTGGCAGTGCGAGGATCAGAGGGATCTTGGAGTCCAAGTCCATAGGTCTCTCAAAGCTGCTGAACACGTTGACTCTGTGGTTAAGAAGGCATAGAGTGCATTGGCCTTCATCAACCATGGGATTGAGATTAACACCCAAGAGATAATATTACAGCTATATAGGACCGTGGTCAGACCCCACTTGGAGTACTGTGCTCAGTTCTGGCCACCACCTGGATGGAAGGATGTGGAAACCATAGAAAGGGTGCAGAGCAGATTTACAAGGATGTTGCCTGGATTTGGGAGCATGCCTTATGAGAATAGGTTGAGTGAACTCAGCCTAATCGCCTTGGAGCGGCAGAGAATGAGGTGACCTGATAGAGGTGTATAAGATGATGAGAGGCATTGATCATGTGGATAGTCAGAGGCTTTTTCCCAGGGCTGAAATAGCTAGCACAGGAGGGCATAGTTTTAAGGTACTTGGAAGCAGGTACAGAGGAGATGTCAGGGGTAAGTTTTTTTACACAGAGTGGTGAGTGTTCGGAATAGGTTGCCAGCGACTGTGTTGGAGGCAGATACAATAGGGTCTTTTAAGAGACTCCTGGATAGGTACATGGAGCTTAGAAAAATACAGGGGTATGGGTAACACTAGGTAATTTCTAAAGTAAGTACATGTTTGGCACAGCATTGTGGGCCAAAGGGCCTGTATTGTGCTATAGGTCTTCTATGTTTCTATGTTAGGATTTCATATTTTAATCACTTAATCTCTTTGAAACCACTCTATTGAGGGTTAATGTTCACATGTTGTTTTTGAACTCTGCTCATTGTTTTTGTGGGATCTGGCTATATTTGGTTCACTAACCCAAGTCTTCAAAATTGCTTGTGCAAAGGCATTAGGTAATAATAACGATAATAATGTAAATTTCAATAAAGCAAAGTCTGAACTCCACATAGCAGATCATGATGCAAACAGTGTTTTCCCTAGGTCAGTTAAACCACAACTAAGTTCACCACTTTGAAGTTCATTCTAATGATACGATTCAAAGAAAGTCTGGTGTTCAGAACTATTATTATTAATGACCAATTAAGCAGTTAACTACCAAAAGCACTTAACTATCAAAAACTGCACCTAAACCATTTGCTTCCTGAAAAGGGGAACATGTTATTTTCCAAATTTCAAGTGGCCACTGGGTATTTGAAATACACACAGTGGCCACTTTATTAGGTACAGCTGTACACCTGCTTGTTAATGCAAATATCGTGTCTAATCAGCCAATCATGTGGCAGCAGCTCAATGCATAAAAGAATGTAGATGTGGTCAAAAGGTTTGGACCAAACATCAGAATGGGGGAAAATGGGGATCTAAGTGACTTTGACTGTGGAATGATTGCTGGATAAATGGATGGTAGCTCAAAAACTGTTGAATTCCAGGGACTTTCATGAACACGATTCTCTAGAGTTTACGGATAATCACAAACAAAAGAAAGTCTGCAGATGCTGGAATTCCGAGCAACACACACAAAATGCTGGAGGAACTCAGGCAGCATCTATGGAAAAAGGTAAACTTGATATTTTGGCCCAAAACATTGAGTATATTTGTTTCCATACATGCTGCCTGGCCTGCTGAGTTCCTCCAGCATCTTATGTGTGTTTTATGGATAAGGGTGCAATAAACAAAAAAAATATGCAGTGAGCAGCAGTTCTGTGGGCAATAATACCTTGTTAATGAGAGAGGTTAGACGAGCATGGCCAGTCTGGTTCAAATTGACAGGAAGATAACAGTAACTCAAATAAACACGAGTTACCACAGTGATATGCAGAAGCACATCTCCGAACGAACAACACACCAAACCTCGAAATGGATGGGCTACTGCAGCAGAAGACTATGAACATTCACACAGTGGCCACTTTATTAGGTACAGGAGGTACCCTCTGAGTGTAGGTTAATATTTCTGAATGGTGGTTGTGTCCATCATGTCTGACAATGACTGGAAATTGTGTGGGAGAGTTATTGCAATGGAAAAACTGTTGCACTGGGCATTTCCACTATCTTGACCTCAGAAGTCAGGATTCATGTGATATGAACAAGCATCACAAACTGGGGTCATCCTTGGCTATGACCTCTTCTGTGCTCTGCCATGCCCTTCACTCTCCACAGAACATTATAGTACCACTTTCCTGGCCATTAGATCTCACAGTAGATCTCATCTGCCCAGTCTGCTGGAGATGACTTTGCATGCTAGGACAGGCATGTCCCTATCTCATGGGAGTATGAGGAAAGAGATTTAAGGGTCTCAGTTAAGGATTGTGGAGGAGTTGGAGGTTAGGCCTCCTCTTTGTGCTCCATGTTACAAGTCCAGTGATGTAGACAAGTGAGTGACTTCTGGAGGGGAGGCCTCAGCTCCATGCGCAATGGCCAGCAACATGGACAGGTGACAAAGGATATCCATGAATGTTAGGCTGTATCATTTCCCTGGGGTTGGATGTCCATGTGAACAGGAGGCATGAGGAGGTACAGGAGTCAATCAGTTAGTGTGTCCAGAGTTCAAGCATGAAAACTGGAGTCCTGGCATCAGCTAGTCCGGGGGTTGACACCAAAGATTGGAACTCTAAATTCGATTGGAAGTCCAGAACTCAATGCCCAACGGCCAAAACCTGGAGACTGGAGGCCGGAGGACCATCCGTGTGTGTGAGTAGTTGGGAAGGAGGGACAAAAGTGGCTTGTTTTACAAACACAAAAAAATCTGCAGATGCTAGAAATCCAAAACAAAACACATACAATGCCGGAGGAACTCAAAAGGCCAGGTGGCATCTATGGAAAATAGTAAACAGCTGACGTTTTGGGCCGAGTCCTGATGAAGATTCAGTTGGGCCAGTACAGAATAGATTGTGGGGCAATGTTTCTCCTGATGGGCAGAATCTGAAACTAAGGGAAATTGTTCCAGAACAAGGGGTTAACACAGAATTTCTCCCCCCTGAGGTACAAATTCTTGATCCCGGAGAGATGTGGAAGCTGCAAAAGTTGAGGTGAACCATAGGTCAAAACAGTTATGCTCTTAGTGAATGATGGAGCGGTCTTGAGAAGCCACCCAACCAATTCCCTCCACTGCTTCTAACTTCATGTTAAATTAGGGGTACACTTGTTGTAGTTGAAATTTGGTCATTCAACCATAATTTTAAAAGCTGCTTAACATTAACTAACGGCAAATTTACAGCACGAACTGCAATCTATTCTTGACATCCCTGGAGGTCCTGCTGTCAAGAGCAAACTGAGCTGCGATCCATTGCTGAGACTGTTACCCCTACAACTCTGAGCCCTGCCAGTTATTGAATTAGTTATCACCTCTGATTCCCCATTCTATCCACCACAAACTCTGACCTTTCCCATGCTTAGCTGTCAATGACCAAAAAATAGTTGGGTCTGATGATCCAATTTAACTCTATTTCCCAATGCATCGAGTTAACAATCCACATTAAATTCACTCTCTATGACTGTGCCTGTAATTCACACCTTCTCTTAACTTCCTCCAGCGTCATTTGATCTCCTGAATCTGGCCTTGTCCTAATTACCCAATGTAACATCATAAGCTCCTTTGACCTAATAAATTGTAGTCCCCAGTTAACTCCTTTCAATTTCTCCTTTATTATCATCTACTTTTATAAACCCTTTTCCAAATGCTGGACTTTCTTTTCTTTTCTCTCAAAAATGCCTGTGTCAAAGAGCCAAAATTCCTATACACGTATTGATGTAAAGTACAACTGAATCTCTTTGCTTGAGATTGATATGCTATATTGAACATCTACAGCTTGTTCAGTTCCAAAAGGCCATGTAGTAACTTGGCCTCAAGGTGCATAAATTGAAGAGGAAGGTTAATCAAAATACAACAGACAAAAGTATATTTTTTTTTCGGGAAGCTATTATCGTGTTACAGGGGTCACTAAATGAGGAAATTGTAAATCTCAACGCATCGGTCTGTATATTGCATGTTTCTGCTTTGACTGTGGTCCAAAAAAATGCAAAGTGTTTTATTCAATAAAGATTAAATTATTTTGAATTACTCTCTGTTATCAGAAGATAGCTATTTGGTTGTTGGTATAATGAGCATGCCACTAGCAATTTGCATCTGTTTACTATGCTGTATAATTTCAAAATATATTGTTGTGTTATGGTCAAGCTTTGTCAGAAATTGGTTAAAAATTCTAAATATACCTCCATATGTATATCCTGCATGGTAAACTAGTCAAGAAGGCTCGGTCACTTGGCATTCAGGATGGATTAGCAAATTTGATTCACGTTGGCTTAGCAGGAGAAGCCAGAAAGTATTAGTTGGTGGTTGCTCCTAGAGGACTGTGACTAGTAGTGTGCCACATGGGCTGGTGTTGGGCCTGATGTTATTTGTCATCTATTCCAATGATTTGGATGACAATATAGAAAAATGGATCAGAAAATTTGTGGATGACACCAAGCTCGGGGGGTGTAGTGGATAGGGAGGAAGACTGTCAAAGCTGGCAGCAAGATCTGGATCATCCAGAAAAATGGGCTGAAAAATGGAAGATGAAATTTAATGCAGGCATGTGTGAGGTGTTGCGTTTTGGGAGGACAAACCAGGGTAAGATTTACATAACGAGTGGCAGGGTACAGAGGAGTGTGGTAGAACTGAAGGATCTGAGAATACAGATCCATAATTCCTTAAAGTGGTGTCATAGGTAAATAGTTGCAAAGAGAGTTTTTGGCACATTGGCCTTCTGAAATAAGCCTTGGAGGGGAGTTGGGATGGTATTTTGAAACTGTATAAGACATTGGTGGGGCCAAAAATGGAGCATTGTATGTAGTTTTAGTCACCTATCTACAGTAAAGGCATCAATAAGATTGAAAGAGTGCAGAAAAATGTACAAGGTTGTTGTCAGGACTTGGAGACCTGAGTTATAGGGAAAAATTTAATAGGTTAGGACTTTATTCTCTTGAGCATAGGAGGGTGAGGGGAGATTTGATAGAAGTATACAAAATTATGAGAGGTATAAATAAGGTAAATGCAAGCAGGCTTTTTCTATGGTGTTGGGTGAGACTAGAACTAGAGATCATAGGTTAAGGGTGAAAGGTGAAATATTTAAGGGGAACATGGGAGGGGGGGAACCTATTCACTCAGAGGAAAATGAGAGTATGGAACAGGCTTCCAGTGGAAGTGATGAATACCAGTTTGATTTTAACAGTTAAGAATAATTTGGATCAGTACATGGATAGGAGGGGTGGAGGGCTCTGGTCTAGGTGTGCGTATGTCAATGGGATCAGACAGAATACTAGTTTGACTTAGACCAGATGAACTGGCGGGCCTGCTTTGGTTCTATATTGCTTTATGATTCTGTAATGAAACAACAAAAAAGCTATTGAAAGGGACAATTTGTAGTGAAACCTCTGTTGATATCAATAGCATTGGACGCATATAGTTTGGAAGCACTCACATTACACAGTATCAAACTATAAAAGTAACATTCTCCAGCAAAGCACCATGGGTGATGCAACACTAACAGTCAGTGCTGGCTTTGACCAAGATTTCACTATGAACTAAACAGAAATGATTTCATCAGCAGTCGAAGTATAGCATCTAATATCAATAGTAAATAACTTCAATCATAACACACCTTTGTCAAAGTACTATTGTAGCCATTTAATTACCCACAATAAACAGCTAAATTCATAAACTCATAAATCTGTACTTGGTGGTGAAAGGCAAGAAGATGCCAAATACATTTAATAAACTGATAAGATTACAATTAAACTCCAGTAACCTCTAAGGTTTTGCTTCTTTGATTACTTTGATCTTGCGATTAGCTGTTAAGTTAAATATAACTTGTTTGTGGAGAAAACAACCTACTAAATCATTTTTCTGCCCTAAGTAGTCCAATAATGTGTTTGACATACAAGGCACATTTAATTGTTTTTCTTATTCCATTAAGGCAGTTGCTTGCAATACAACAACTTGCATTTAAATAACACTTTTATTGTTGCAAAAATATCCCAGCGACATTACAAAGCACACGGTTTTGGTGCTGACTGACAAAAAGAGATGGTGACACAGGTGGTGAAAAGAGCTAAGACGTCAAGTGGCATCTTAAGGGAGGAGGAAGTGAACAAGGTGGAGATGTTTAAGGTGGTGTTCCAGAGGTTAGGCCATTATGTTCACAAGGATGAGATGAACAGATATCCAAAGAAAGAGGGAACACATCCCAACACAGCCCTCATCCTGATGATCAGCTTGTGTACTATTACATCAGCCTTGGTATGCCAACACCAAGAATCACTCCGTTCTCAATATAAAATTTATTGTCATACCCATGCGTACAGCTTAATGAAACAAAGTTCCTCTGGGACCAAAGGTGCAAAACACAAGACATATATCACATACAGAGCAGAAAATAATAGTAACACAATAATATTAGCAGATAATAAAAACTAAAATATTCTGTAGACATGGATGGCAGGGTGGAGATGCACCTCTACCAAAGAAGGTGTAAGGTGCACCTTCCCTCCATTAGCCTGTAGGCCACCCTTGGGTGAGGCAAAGCATCTGCCAAGCACCACCCCCCACCCCATTCAGGGTCACGTGAAGCCGTAAGAGCAGGTGCATGTCACACGTCCTGGTTATGCGACTGATGCCAGGCAGTCAATCTCTGAAGAGCATTGATAGTGGCTGGGGTCATCCATTTTGTAACCACACTGCCCCAAAGAAGGCAATGACAAACCACTTTGGTGGAAAAATTTTCCATGAACAATCGTGGTCATGAGACCATGATTGTCTATATTGTATGACATAGCACATGTGGATGAATATTCTGTAGATGTACAAGTTGACATAAAGTGCAAATACTTCATGACATATGGTCAAATATACAACAGTCTACTGCTACTGGTGCTGTCATAAATAATGTGTACTGGGTGGCAACGGTGCCCAGAAGTCACGCAGCCTATTACCCAGCCTAACTGTCCTTGTTCTTCTAATGCAGCACCTTCTGCCTGATAGTAGGAGATCAAAGAGTTCGTCCTAGAACAAGACCATAGCCTTGTCATGGTTTGGGGGATTGCATGCCTCAATGACCCAGAGAGCTACCACCTGCTGGCTATCGAAGGTTTCTGCAAGAAAAGCCTGAAGTGGTCTGCACAGAGGATCTTGTTGGAGAAAGAGATGGTTAATCCTACGGCAACACACACAAAATGCTGGACGAACTCAGCTGGCCAGTCCTGCTGAAGGGTCTCGGCCCAAAATGTCAACTGTACTTTTTTCCATAGAAGCTGCCTGGCCTGCTAAGTTCTTCTGACATTTTATGTGTGTTGCTTGGATTTCCAGCATCTGCAGATTTTCTCTTGTTTGTGGGTGGATCCTATGAAATAGTTTGGTGAACAGATTGGCAAAGTAATTTAGCAGAATACCCCAATAGCAGAATTCTCAAACAAGAGTCAACACCTTGATCAGAATTGGAATCAAGTTTATTCCCATTGGCATATGTTGTGAAATTATTGTTTTGTGGTAGTAGGCCATGCAAGGCATTAAAAAGTTACTATATGGAACAAGAAAAAATAAATTCATGGATTCATGACCTGTTCAGAAACCTGATGGCAGAGGGGAGAAGCTGTTCCTAAAATGTGTGGGTTTTCAGGCTACTGTCCCTCCAGAAGCATAAGGCATTGGGGTACTATTAGACCATTCAGCACATTGAGTTTGCTTTGTCAAGTTATGGATGATTTACTTCCCTTCTCAACCCCATTCTCCTGCCTCCTCCTGTAACCTGTGACATCCTTACTAAAATCTTACTTTAAATACGCCCAAAAGGCCCCATAGCCATCCATGGCAATGAATTGAGTGAAGAGGGCATAAGCCAGATGGTGAGGGTCCTTAATGATGGATGCACCTTGTTGAGGTATCGCCTTTTGAAGATGTCCTTGATAGTTGACTGTGGGGAAAAACTAGCAAAAAAGATGCAAAAAACAGTAACTTTTATAATTATATAAAATGGAAAAGAGTGGCTAAACTGAACATATGTCCCTTGGATGATGAGTAGGGAGAATTAGTACTGAAAATTCAGAAATGGTTAAGTCTTTGAATGAATGTTTGTATCTGTCTTTATGGTGAAACACAAATCTATCATGCCAAAGAGAGATACTATTGATGCAATGGGAGCTGAGGACTGTACAGTTGCTATGAAGAGTTGCTGAACAAACTAGTGGGCTTAAAGTTAAGCAAGTTTGTGGTACTGAAAGAAATGCCATAAGTTATGGTAGAGGTATAATTTACCAAAATACTCTGGAGAGGTCCTGGTGGACTGGAAGACAGAGAACATCACATTACTCTCTAACAAAGGATGTAGGCAAAAAGCAGGGAACTTTAGATCAGATAGTTTAACATCTGTAGTTGGGAGAATGTCTTGAAACAATCATTAAGAAACAATATAGTGAGGCATCTGGATAGAGGTGGTTATGCCATGCAGATACTGTGTAGGTTCATGAAGGACAGGTAGATACACTCAGACCACTTCATTGAGCACAGGAGGTACCCAATAAAATGGCCACTGAGAGTATGTTCATGGTCTTCTGATTCTGTATCCCATCCAGTCCAAGGTTTGACATGTTGTGTATCCAAAGATGCTCTTTTGCACACCACTGTTGTAATACATGGTTACTTTAGTTACTGTTGCTTTCCTGTCAGCTTGAAGCAGCCTGGCCATTCTCCTCTGACCTCTCTCATTAACGAGGTGTTTTCACCCACAGAACTGGATTATTTTTGTTTTTTGTATCATTCTCTGTAAACTGTAGAGACTGTTGTCTGTGAAAATCCTAGGAGATCCACAGTTTCTGAGATACTCAAACCGTGCTGTCTGGCACTAGCAATCATTCCACAATCAAAGCCACTTAGTTCACATTTCTTCCCCATTCTGCTGGCTGCTCCGAGCAATAAATGAACCCTTTGACCATGCCTGCGTGTTTTTATGCATTGAGTTTCTGCCACATGATTGGCTGATTAGATATTTGCATTAACAAGCAGTTGTAGAGTGTACCTAATGTAGTGGCCACTGAGTGTATAATGAGTACAGTGGATAGCAGGGAACAGGTGGATTTTCAGAAGGCTTTTGAGTAGGTGCTGTATAAACGACTTGTCCATAAGACTAGGATGCATGGAGTTGGGTGTAATGTATTTGCATGGATAAAGGATTGGTTTACTAATATAAGGCAGAGATTTGAGGGAAATGGATTTTTTGTTGGTTAGCCATTAGTGAACGGAGTGCCACATGAATGAGTGTTAAGTTTGTAAATGTTCATGGTGTACATTAACAATTTAGAAGAGGGGACTGACTACATCTAAGTTTGATGATAGCAGATGATAGCACTACTTTTGCGCGGTAAAATCAAACTGTGCAGAGGATGTGGAAAGTTCAAAGGGATGAAAACAAGGAATCTGATAGGAAAGGTGAATGGACCATCCCATTATTGACTCATTAGAGCTGCAGAGAGACATAGATAAGGTTAAGTGAGTGGGCAAGGGTCAGGTAAATGGAGTACAATGTTAGTAAATGCAAGGCTCGCCACTTTGGAAAGAAAAATAAAATATCAGATTATTATTTATGTGGTGAAAGATTGAGCATGCTGTTGTGCAGAAGGATGATGGAGTATGAGAGGGAGAATGGAACTGAAGGCATTGCTCTGTTGATGCAGCTAGTGAAGGGCTGAATGGCATAATTCTGTATTGCAATAAGTAATTCCTTTGACCAGGCAATGATATCTGCATTGTTGTATATGTGGACCGGAAAGTCTCTGTAGCCTGACTTTCTAATGAGCTCAATAATGGGATGGAACGATATCAGCGTTAAGCATAGTCCATTCTCCTTTCCTATCAGGAACGTTGTTTCAGCCCTTTGCACTTCCCTCCTATCACCTCCCCCACCAACATGCCTTCCCCCTCACCTGGCTTCCACCTTCCTGCTTGTACTCCTTTCCTTCTCCCCACCCCCACCGCCAACTTCTCATTCTGACTTTTCCCCTCTTCCTTTCAGGTACTGATGAAGGGTCTTGACCTGAAATGTCAACTGTTCATCCCCTTCCATAGCTGCTGCCTGATGCCTGCTGAGTTCCTCCAGCATTTTGTGTGTGCTTTTCCAGCATCCGCAGAATCTCTTGTTTAGCATAACTCTATTGCAGCACCAGCAACCCACATTCAGTTCTGCCACAGTTTATAAAAAGTTTGTAAACTCTCGGCATGACCATGTGAGTTTCCTCCTGGTGCTCTGGTTTCCTCCCATATTCCAAAGATGTATGGATTAGTAAGTTAATTTGTCAAATTGGGCAGTGGGAGATCATTGGCCCAGAAGGGCCCATTACCATTCTGTATCTCTGAATAAAATTTTTTTAAACTCTCCCTGTTAGTCACATGTGAGGTAGAAATCAGAAAATTTAACTCAAAGTTCAAAGTAAATTTATTTTCTAAGTACACATATACTACCATATACTACATTGAGATTTGTTTTCTTGCAAGCATTTAAAAGAAATGTATCTAGGAGAATTTTATGAAAAGTTATACATAAACTGTCAAAGACTGACAAAAATCAATATGCAAAAGACAAACTGTGCACATAAAAATAATACTTGAAGATAATTTGTAAACGAGTCCTTGGAAGTGAATCTGAAGGTCACAAGCACGGTTCAGAGCTGTGGTGAATGAAGTTATCCACACCTGTTCTGATGGTTGTGGGTTAATAACTGTTCCTGAACCTGGAGGTGTGGTTTCCTCCACAGCCCAAAGACACACCATTTAGTAGGTTAATTGGTCATTATAAATTGTCCCGTGATTAGGCTGGGGTTAAATTGGGGGTTGCTGGGTGGTGGGACTCAAAGGGCCTGAAGGGCCTGTTTTGTGCTGTATCTCAATAAATAAATAAAGAATGGATGCTGCTTCATTAAGGCACTGCTCCTTGTAAAGACATTTAATGATGGGGAGGGCTTTGCCTATGATGGACTGCGGTGTATCCACCTCTTTTTGCAGGCGTTTTGTGTTCTTGGACACTGGTGTTTCTATACTAGGCTGAGATGCAACTATTCAGGATACTCTTCATTGTGCATCTACAGAAGACGTCTCTCCTTCATGACAACTTTGCCTGGATTTTTAGAAGGTTTCATCTTGAGAGATGTGCTTCAGGAAATGAAGCCAATAAAATCAGTGACAATACGCCATCTTCTCCATGCGATAGGACCAATTCTATGAATGAGGGAATTTGATAACTCGAAGAACAGAAAAGATGGGATTGTTCTTTAGAGAGAGATGGTTAAGAGATTTAAAATCAGGAAGAGTTCAGGTAGACTAAATAAAGAAATTGTTTCTATTGACTCAACAATCTGCATCTGGGAGGACATGCAAAAGAGGCAGAGTTAGCAGCAGGAAAATCTATTTAGTGGAATGAGTGATTACCTTCAGGAATGTACAATGTGAAAGTCAGGAGGCCACTGATTAAATAGGGAGTCTTCTAACAAAGAGTTGGCTAAGTGCATAAAGAGAAGGAATTGCAGGGTTCTGGGGAATATTGATTGATTGATGACGTAGGTTTTGATGGGTTAAATTGCCTCCTTCTGTGTCCTACTGTCTATGTTAAACTAAGGCTCCAATTGCCTTGGATCAATGTAAAATATTTCAAAGTGCTTTTTTAAAGAACCCAGGGTCTCCGGCCATAAGCTGTATAGCACTCTGGAATGCCCTGATGTAAAGCACGGAGCTCAGTAAATGCAAGTCTTTGTTTGAAATAAATTATTATCAGATCATTTAAGTTTGTGTGACAGAAAAAAACGGAGAGTGTTTTTAATATCCTATCCTGCATGGCTGCACCTCTGACAGCACAGCAAGTTCAAAGGTTATGAATAACAGAGGATTGAAGAGTTTGTCTCAACAAATCCTTCCATCTTCCTGACATGAGGAATGGTGATCTTACACAGAATTTGCTGCACAGAAGTGGATATTGTGATGCTACTTCAGACAAGCATTCTTCACTTTGTCTCTCACTCTGTCATTGTTTCCCAAAGGCTCTTACACTCTCATGCACTTATCTGTCTTCCAAAGCATCTGTGCTCTCTACATAACTGCTTGATATGCTAGTGAGCTCTACACTCTGCCCGGGTTTCCTCTGAACTTCCTGCTGCTTGAGTATATAAATGCCAGGTGTTGGTCTCCCCATCACTACCATTTCTAATGTTAAGAATTGTGGAGTTTATTTGTTGATTATCTACATACATACCCGTAATAAAAGCAGAAAAAGATTGAAACTTTGAGATGCATCACAGTAACCTGCCCTTCCATGTCATGGAGCCCGTGCTACACATTTGCACCATGTGACAAATCCACCCACTAACCCATACGTCTTCGAAAACCGAGAGCACCCGGAGGAAACCCACACTGTCATGGAAAGAACGTATTGACTCCTTGCAGACAGTGTCGTGAATTGAACCCAGGTCGCTAGTACCGTAATAGTATTATGCTAACTCCTATGCCTCTGTGCCAACCATAACTTTTTAGCAAGTCAGAAGTTGTGTGATCTGCCCAGTATTTCCTTCAACACATTCAGCAATCTAGATTAACAGCCTTTGATATCAGTGACTCATTTACTCCTACATAATGCTTACAGCTCGACTGCTTGGTGCACTGACCTGCACAATGTACCAGCATGTTAGATTCAGCATTTATTCGAATTCCAAAGCAAAGAGCTTAAGGCTATTGCATCTCATGCTGAAATCAGTCACTTCTTATGATAACAGATACCATTGTGTAAAGGTTTGTAAATATGCGTTACTCATTTGGGCTCAAGATCTGATGCACACTTCTTTCACAGGTATTACTCACATACCTCCCTGATAATGTTCCACTGGTGTCTTGGATCTGGAAATTGGATTGATTAAATTTTTTCGACACTTTGTGAAATATCATTGATTACTGAGTTATTCTGGCCTGCTGCCTCTGCAAATGTCTGTAGAACGTCAGCACGACCACACAGCAACACTGAGTCATAAAGAAGTTAGGGATGTGATTGAATATCTGTGTGCCTGGATGCGTGCAACTCCAACAATGCATGAAGTATATTGTGTAACAGTTACAGAGAAAATGTAGAGCTGGCTGACAAATATGGTGCAAATGGGATAGAATGAGGGATCAGGAGTTCATTTTTATAGATCAAGAGTGGATCAGAAGCTGTTCTTGAATCTGCTGGTGTGTGTTCTCAAGCTTTTGTATCTTCTGGAAGTGGGCAGGGAGTGGTGTTGGGGTTTTGAATATGTTGGCTGATTTCCTCCAAGGTAGAAGGAAGTGGTGACAATCAAATGAAGCAAGGTTAATTATTGTCACAAATAAGAGAAAATCTGCAGATGCTGGAAATCAAAGTAACACACACAAAATGCTGGAGGAACTCAGCAGGCCAGGCAGCATCTATGGAAAAGGGTAAACAGTCGACTTTTTTTGGGGCCGAGCTCTTCATCAGGGCTCACAGTGTGTATTAATTATTGTGATGGACTGAGAACCTTGGGCTACGTAGTTGTTGGTGCCTGATTTCTTCATCAAATGGGAACAGCTATTTGCCAGTTCATCAAGGCAAGTATTTGAAAATCACAAGGATGGGAAGGACACCGGAGACTGCAGTCTATCCCACCCTCTTCTGTCAGTTTCCAAAACCAGAAGTCCACCAGTTCAACATCTCGGAAATACCTTCATGATTGAAGATGATTTGATTCTGTTCCCTAAGGAGGGTGAAGTCTCACTGCAGGAATGTCCATTGCT
Organism: Hypanus sabinus; assembly: GCF_030144855.1. Taxonomy (NCBI): domain Eukaryota; kingdom Metazoa; phylum Chordata; class Chondrichthyes; order Myliobatiformes; family Dasyatidae; genus Hypanus; species Hypanus sabinus. Next base: position 167,047,361 of record NC_082712.1, on the reverse strand, counting down.
TGCCAGTTGCTGCACGGTCTTGACTGGTGAGTCTTGCCCCAAGGTTGGTCTAAGATGATAGGAGGCCAGGTTCTAAAAACACAGAACTGGCAAATATCTGAAAGCAGACTCCTTTGTAGTGCATACTCAAAGACACATCTCACAACCTTGCTCACGCTCTTCTCTTGCATCCACACCACCCTAAGAGAGTCAGGGACACGGGGATTATCTTAGCTAAAGATACACTCTGCTCTGGGTGAAGAAATTCCGAGTCTTCAATGGTTGAAACAAGAGTGATACGGATGGTGGTGAGCCCACGTGCAGAGTAAGGCGAAGAATTAACTCAGACTTGAAATAAAAATGACACCATAAACAAAATCCAAAGGCTAGATCACAAATGGTGATACTAGAAATGGAACTCTTAGGATGGAGCACTGAGTGCTCAGCATTAAACCTTTAAGTACGGACTTTCCACAAATGAACGTGGCAAACAATAGTTGGCTGTCTGAGTCTCAAAAGCAGCGGCTAACCATACTCTGGGGAATTGGAGCACTGAAACTTGGGTGCCTGACACTGTTCAGTGGGATCATGACCAAGACTTTACTTTGATGCTGTCACCTCTACCTCTGCAAACCCAACCAGGTCACCTACCCTGTCAACCCCAGTAAAATGGCACCTGTTTCATTCTGGTGCTTGATCTTGAGTTTCTATGTCTTCTTTCTTTCCTTCTGTCATTGTCCATTTTATCACACTCGCAGTGACAATGCAAAAATAAAAACTACTATGTCATGCACGTCTCAGACAGATTTTGTAAGGTGTGCCACAATTGCATAAACTAAAGTAGGTGCTGTTGCACTTTTCGTCAGTGATCATCTTTAATTATCTTTTGGTCCTCCCTGGAGCTCCCGGGCTCTATTACCCAATTTAATGCACCATCCCAAATTAATGGGCCATAAATGACATTTTAACAGCTTTATTCATGGAATATAGGAGGCTTCAGGGTACTAATCTAGTGATGTGAGCACTATGCTATTGTTGGATTGTGGTTTAATTTTCTTTATGTTTGCTTATGTTTGTATAATTGCTTATTTGTAAATGTTCAGTAATTTGCAGTTTAGCTGGTTCTGTAGTTCAATGTCCGTGAACCTGAGATGTCAAGGCAGGGTAAATCAAAACTGTCCTTGCTGTCTCACAGGCTGTTCTCATCAGAGAAAACTCCACTATCTAATCAGCTTCAACTAGCTTGCAATATAAAGAGTCTTCAGTCCTTTGTTTATAGGGAGAAGCACTATCGACGTTTCAGGCCGAGACCCTTCGTCAGGACTCCCTATAGATGCTGCCTGGCCTGCTGCGTTCCACCAGCATTTTGTGTGTGTTGCTTGAATTTCCAGCATCTGCAGATTTCCTCATGTTTGTCTTTCAGTCCTTTGTTCTTGTCTTTTCTCTTTATTTGCCTCTTCCCTCTATCTTTTTTCTCTTTACCCCCGGAGAACCTCCACTCCATCCACCAACAGTGGAACTTTTCGGTGGCCAAGCATTTTAATTCTGATTCCCATTCCAACATGTTGGTCCATGGCCTCCTGTTGTGTCACAATGAGGCCACCCTCAGGGTGGAGGAGCAACAGTTAATATTCCGTCTGAGTAGCCTTCAACTTGGTGGCATAAATATTGATTTCTCCTTCCAGTAAAAAAACTCCCTCCCCCTCCTCTCTTCTGTTCCCCACTCTGGCCTTTTACTTTTTCTCACCTGCCTATCACCTCCCCCGGATCCCCTCCTCCTTCCCTTTCTCCTATGGTCTACTCTCATCTCCTATCAGATTCCTACCTCTCCAGCCCCTTCCCTATCCTACCCACATGGCTTCACCTATCAGCTTCCAGCTATCCTACTTCCCCTCCCCCACTACCCCTACTTTTCCAGGCTGAAGAAGGATCTTGGCCCAAAATGCCAACTGTTTATTCATTTCCATAGATGCTGCCTGACCAGCTGAGTTCCTCCATCATTTTGTGCGTGTTGCTTTGGATGCTTTCAGCATCTGCAGAAGTTTTGTGTTTATTCTTTACTCTTGGTTGCCTTTTCTCCTCTTGCTGTTAGTCGCTGATACTGTATGGCTTTACCTGTCCTGTACTATGATGAAAATCCAAAAAAAACTCCCAATTTAACCCCAGCCTAATCATGGGACAACTTACAATGACCAATTAAACTAGCAACAGGAGCATCTTTGGACTGAGGGAAGAAGCCCACACGGTTATGGGGCAGAACGTACAAACTCCTTACAGAAAGTGATGGGAATTGAACCCAGGTAGCTGGTACTGTAAACACTGTGCAAACCACTACTACTGTGCTGCTCCGGTTAGGTACATACGCGGATATACACACAAGCATATATAGACGCATGCATGTACGCAGAAAGCAGATACATGCCTATGTAACAAACACAAAAGCATCTGCAGATGTTGGAAATTCAAAGCAATGCACACAAAATGCTGGAGGGTATCAGCCCAAAAAGTCAACAGTTTACTCTCTTCCAGGGATGCTGCCTGACTTGCTGAGTTTCTGCAGTATTTTAGAAACACACAAGCGCGGATACAAACCACAAATGTGATCTTTTCTTTGATGTTTTAATTGTGAACCACAGATGTGCCCCATCTACTGTGGGTAACTATACTGTATTTACCTCAGGTATCAGTGGAGCTGGTGACATGAGTTACTGATCCAACAAAAGATCCTTGAAACGGCTCATTTGAAAGGGTCAGTTAGGCACTATGTCCCCATGTTGCTTTGACTTTGGCAGTTGCTAAATACTGCCCAAGTTCAGAGGGTGAAAATTTTAACCACAGATCTCCGACTCAGCAAAATCCATGGCAATGGTGAGAGTAATGACCTTAAGGACAGAAGCCTTTGTGAACTGAACAACGCCCACAGACAGGTGTTGAGTGTTCAGCTTACGATGACTTGAACATCATCTCATTTATCTAAAAAAAAGTGAAAAACTAATTTGTTGAAATGCAGCATTAAATAACAGGTGCTTAAATTTTTAAAAAGCTGTATTCTTATGGCACCTTTTCGAGCTTCAGCTCATCGTAAGCAACCAACTAAGTGTTTTGGAGACTAATTACTGTTAAAGAGTGAGAAATATATATAAGCAACTTATGCACAGCAAGCTCCCAAAGAGAGTAATGTTACAATGAGTGGGTTTGTGGGCTAAGTGTTGACCCAGATAGCAGGTCAGTTTTTTTTTATATGTTGGAAAAATTCAATTGATCTCTTTCCACAGATATTGCCCGTATGGCTGTGTTTCCAGCATATTCTGGTTTTATTTAGATTTTCAGTATCTTTATTTTTATTTTCATTCACCAGTTGAAACTTCCCTATTCTGAGAGTCCAAGACTCAAAGCTGTCAGTACTGACCATGAAGCACTCACTTACATTAATCCTAAACCATCCCTATTTTGTTTCCCACATATTCCCATTAATTTCCTCTAAATTCAATCAATAAGCTTCAAGATCTTGACTTTGTACAATTGGATTCTTGATCCTTGATTTCCTCATTTGCAGACCCCAGTCAATTCAGATTGGCAACAACATCTCCTCCACAATCTCCATCAGCACAAGAGCACTGCAAGGCTGTTTGCTCAGCCCCCTGCTCTACTTGTTTTACACTTATGACTGTGGTTAAGCACAGCTCCAATGCCATATTTAGGTTTGCTGACGACGCCATTGTTGTAGGCCGAATCAAAAGGTGGTGAAGAATCAGCATACGGGGGAGATTGAAAATCTGGCTGAGTGGTGCCACAATAACAACCTCTGACTCAATGTCAACAAGACCAAGGAGCTGATTATTGACTTCAGGAGGAGGATGCTGGATGTCCATATGCCTGTCCTCATCAGGGAATCAGGGATGGAGAGGGTCAGCAACTTTAAATGTCTCTGTATTTTCATTTCAGAGGACCTGTCCTGGGCTCAGCATGTAAGTGCAATAACAAAGAAAGCACAGTAGCATCTCTACATCCTTAGAAGTTTGTGAAAATTTGGCATGACATCTAAAACTTTGACAAACTTCTGTAGATGGGTGGTGGAGAATATATTGACAGGCCACATCAGAAAATACCACTGAACAGAAAATCCTACAAAAAATAATGGATATGGCCCAGTCCATTACAGGTAAAGCCCTCCCCACCATTGAGCATGTCTACATGGAGTATTGTAGCAGGAAAACAGCATCCACCATCAGGGACCCCCACCACCCACACTCTGTACTCTTCTTGCTGCTACCTTGAGGAAGAAGATTCAGGAGCCTCAGGACTCATGCCAGCAGGTTCAGGAACAGTTATTACCACACAGCAATCACTTTCTTGAACCAGAGGGAATAAATTCGCTCAACTTCACCCATGGACTCACTTTCAAAGACCCTTCATCTCATCCTCTCAGTATTTATTGCTTATTTATTTATTTTAATTTTTTTCCTTTTGCATTTGCCCAGTACGTTGTCTTTTGTACTCTGGTAGTCTGCCCTGTTGCTGCGGTCTTTCATTGATTCTCTTATGATTATTGGATTTATTGAATATGCATGCAGAAAAATGAATCTCAGGGTTGTACGTATATGATGATGTCTGTATACTTCAATAATAAGTTTACATTGAACTTTGAAATTCCTACCACTATCTGAAGAGTTTGTATGTTCTCCCCATGACTGTGTGGTTTTCCTCCGGGTGCTCCAGTTTCCTCCCACAGTCCAAAGACGTACCAGATAGTAGGTTAATTAGTCATTGTACATTGTCCCATGATTGGGCTAGGATTAAATCGAGGGTTGCTGGGCGACGTGTCTCAAAGGGCCAGAAGGGCCTATTCTGCACTGTATCTCAATAAAAATAAATACATAGATAAATAAATACATACATACATACCCCTTACTGAGCTGATGTCAATTCACAATGTTAATGACCCTACTGAACCATTTGCCTTTGGAAAGAGGGAGGGAATGGGTGCATTCAGATGAAGCACATTGGTCACAAGGTGAACGTGCGTATTCCACACAGATTGTTCTGGAGGGTTTAACGATGAAAAGATTAGCTTTATCTGTCATTTGTGCATTGAAGCATGCAGTGAAATACGTTGTTTGCATCAAATCAAATCAACGAGGACTGTGCTGGTCAGCCTGCAGCATAGCATGCCCACAGCTCATTAACGCTAACTGGTTAGTGAATTATGAGCAAGCTGTATTGGTGCTGGAAGCACCAAACTTGTTTGGACTGTGGGAGGAAACTGGAGCACCTGGAGGAAAGCCAGGTGGTTATGGAGAGAATGTACAGCCTCCTTACAGGCAGTGTGGAAATTGAATCCCTGTCAGTGAGAATTGAATCCCCAAACCTAATGCATGGTGCAGTAATAGATTTTCTAACTATTACACCACTGTGCCACCCAGGAATCCAGATCATTCGAGCCATGAGGCAGTGGCTCTACTAAATGTGACTGTGTTGTTCATGAATTCTGTGAAACAGTTCAATGGAACCTTTCATATCCACTGGTAAGGGCAGACAGGGCCTCTGTTTCATTTACGTCAATGATTTAGATGAAGGCATTGAGAATAACATCAGCAAGTTTGCTAATGATACTAAGCTGGGTGGTAGTGTGACATGTGATGAGGATGTTAGGAGAATTCAGGGTGACTTGGATAGGCTGGGTGAGTGGGCAGATACTTGGCAGATGACGTTTAATGTGAATAGGTGTGAGGTTATCCACTTTGGGAGTAAGAACAGGAAGGCAGATTATTATCTGAATGGTGTAAAGTTAGGTAAGGGAGAAATACAAAGAGATCTAGGAGTCCTTGTTCATCAGTCACTGAAGGTGAATGAGCAAGTGCAGCAGGCAGTGAAGAAGGCTAATGGAATGTTGGCCTTTATTACAAAGGGAATTGAGTACAAGAGCAAGGAAATCCTCTTGCATTTGTACAGGGCCCTGGTGAGACCACACATGGAGTATTGTGTACAGTTTTGGTCTCCAGGGTTAAGGAAGGACATCCTGGCTGTAGAGGAAGGGCAGCGTAGATTCACGAGGTTAATTCCTGGGATGTCCGGACTGTCTTACGCAGAGAGGTTAGAGAGACTGGGCTTGTACACGCTGGAATTAAGGAGATTGAGAGGGGATCTGATTGCAACATATAAGATTATTAAGGGATTGGACAAGATAGAGGCAGGAAATATGTTCCAGATGCTGGGAGAGTCCAGTACCAGAGGGCATGGTTTGAGAATAAGGGGTAGGTCATTTAGGACAGAGTTAAGGAAAAACTTCTTCTCTCAGAGAGTTGTGGGGGTCTGGAATGCACTGCCTCAGAAGGCAGTGGAGGCCAATTCTCTGGATGCTTTCAAGAAGGAGCTAGATAGGTATCTTATGGATAGGGGAATCAAGGGATATGGGGACAAGGCAGGAACCGGGTATTGATAGTAGATGATCAGCCTTGATCTCAAAATGGCTCGAAGGGCCGAATGGTCTACTTCTGCACCTATTGTCTATTGTTTAATGTCTCAACAAAAGATAGCACTTCCAACAGAGCAGCACAGTCTCAGTACCACAAAAGAACATCAACCTAGGTTACCACACACAAAATTGTGGAGGAATTCAGCAAGCCAAGCAGCATCTATGGAGGGAATAAACGACAGTGAGTGCTCAGTCCTAATGAAGGGTCTTGGCTCAAGATATCAAATCTTTATTCCCCTCTATGGATGCAGCCTGGCCTCCTGAATTCCTCCAGCATTTTGTGTGTGTCACTCAAGATTTCCAACATCTGCAGAATCTCTTGTATTTATCAACCTAGATTTTTGTGCTGAGCTCTCTCGAGTGGGATCTGAACCCAACTATCTGACTCTGAGACCAAAGTACGACTGAGTTTAACCAACAGTTCATTATATTACAGCAATTAGGTCACATTTATGTTTCCTTATGGACAATTATACTTGACATCCTGTTCATCAAAGATGCTGTCTCATCACAATTAGATGTCAATTCCTGACATAAATTATCCAAGCCTCTTCCTTAAAATCTATTAATTATTAGATTGGTGGTAATTATTGTAATGTTTACCCACAGATTCATTGTGCACATGGTACAAATTGTTGCTCCCAGGAGATTGATTATATATCCCTGATGATAAGACTGATATTAAGCGTTTGAAGTGCGTCTTTAAACCTCATTCAGAAAGTAGTTTCAATTGTTTCCTCCAGTAACTCTCTCAGAATTCCTGTCACTGTCCCCTAGTTACAGGAAGGATGTGGAAGTTTTGTAGATAGTGCGGAAGAGGTTCACTGATACGTTGCCTGAACTAGAGGGCTTTGACAATAAGAATATTGTTTTCTCTAGAGCATCAGAGGCTGAGGGGAGATGTGATAGTGGATAATAAAATTACAGCAGGCATTGATATTCAGAATCTTTTTCCAAAGGTAGAAATGTGAAATACTAGGAAACATAGTTTTAAGATGAGAGAGAGAAAACTCAAAGGAGATGCTATTTTACACAGAGTAACGGGTATGCTGAGCATACTGCCAGGAAGGCTGATAGATGTAGACAGCAGCATTTAAGAGGCATTTAAACAACACGTGAATAAGCAGTGAATAGAAGGAAATGGATCATGTACAAGCAGATAGGTTTAGTTGAGGTGTTCCCAACCTGGGATCCATGGACCCCTTGCTAAATGGTGTTGGTCTGTGGTATAAAAAAGGTTGGGAGCCTCTAGTTTGGTTTAAGTTAGCATCATCATCAGCTCAGGCATTGAAGTCCAAAGTTTAAAGTAAATTTATAACCAATGTATGTATAGGCATCCGTTAGTCTCGAGAGACCATGGATTTGCACCTTAGAAAATTTCCAGGGTGCAGGTCTGGGCAGAGTTGTATGGGAAATCGGCAGTTGCCCATGCTGCAACTCTCCCCTCTCCATGCCACTGATGTTGTCCAAGGGAAGGGCAAGGGCCAATACAGCTTGGCACCAGTGTCGTCGCAGAGCAATGTGTGGTTAAGTGCCTTGCTCAAGGACACAACACACTGCCTTAGCTGAGGTTCGAACTTGCGACCTTCAGATCACTAGATCAGCGCCTTAACCACTTGGCCACACACCAACACAGTGTATGTATATGTCACTATATACTTCCCTGAGCAACACACACAAAATGCTGGTGGTAATTTCTTACTATCTTTTCTTTCAGTTAGTCCTGACGAAGGGTCTCGGCCCAAAACGTCGACTGTACCTCTCCCTATAGATGCTGCCTGGACTGCTGCGTTCCACCAGCATTTTGTGTGTGTTGCTTGAATTTCCAGCATCTGCAGATTTCCTTGTGTTTGCGTTATACTTCCATGAGTCTCATTTTCTTGCAGACATTCACAGTAGAACATAATAAACGATAATAATAATAAATAAATAATACTGAGTATACGAGTTATAGTCCTTGAAAGTGGGTCCATAGGTGGTAGTGTTGAGGTGAATGATGAAGGCCATGCTGGTTCAGGATCCTGATGGTTGAAGAGTAATTACTATTCCTGAATGCAGTAGTCTGGGACATAAGGCTCCTGTTCCTCCTTCCCAATGGCAGCATGCACTGTGATGGAATGGACTGAAGGGTGTGTTCCTGCACTGTACTGTTCGATGATCTGTGCTAAGTCACACAGATTTCTTTCTCCTGCATTACCAACCTGAATCCAGTCAAGATGTCTTTAGTGCCATATGCATTGTACATGCATGCAGAGGTCCAATGAAAATCTTAACAGAGCAGCATGATGGACAGTTAACCATAGAAACACAACATTCACAAGAAAAGCATACATTTTTCAAAAATTACACAAAATATATTACAAGAAGGGATAGATCTCAAATCTCACACTTGGTTGAAAGATGGATCTGGGAGAAAAGCTATAAACATATAGTTTCAGTTTTAATTTGCCACCAGGATTTGAACTTGCCACCAAGGGATTAGGCTACTCAACATAGAAATTACTATATTTGTTCTTCATTTTATTTCTGTGGAAAAATTTCAAGTGAATGCTTTTTTACTGGAGTGCCTATTTTCTGACCGTTGGACATAAGAGTAGATTTAGACCATTTGGCCCATCGATTCTGCTCCACCATTTAATCATCCACCAGAACAAGTGGCCATCCATTTTAATGGCACTTCCCATTCCCATTCCGAAATGTCCATCCGCTGTTGTGTTGAAACTGCACCTCTCTTTTATTATATACTGGAAAAATCTTTTTCTATTTCCTTTGATATTGTTGGCTGGCTTTCTTTCATATTTCATCTTTTCCCTCCTAATGTTTCTTTTAGTTGCATTCTGTAGGTTTTTAAAAGCTTCTCAATCATCTATCTTCCCATTGATTTTTGCTTTGTTGTATGTCATCTCTTTTGCTTTTACATCAGTTTTCACTTCATTGTCAGCCACAGTCGTACTACATTGCCATTTGAGTATTTCTTTGTTTTTAGAATACACCACTCCTGCACCTTCCTCATTTTTCTCAGAAACTCAAGCCATTGTTGCTCTGCTGTCATCTCTACCAGCATCTTTTTCCGATTTACTTTGGCCAACTCTTCTCTCATACCACTGTAATTTCCTTTACCCCACTGAAATACCTTTAGTATTACCTTTAGACTAGTTTCTCCCAATGAAATTTCAAGTTGACCTCAATCATATATTCAACTATGGGTTCCTTTACTTTAAGCTCCCCAAACACCTTCGATTCATTACATAACCCAATCCAGTATAGCTGATCCCCTAGTTGGCTCAACGACAAACTGCTCTAAAAAGCTATCTCATACACATTCAACAAATGCACTCTCTTGACATCCACTACCAGTCTGATTTTCCCAATCCATCTGGATGTTAAAATTTCCTATGACTATCATAACATTGTCCTTTTGGCACAACTTTTCTATTTCCCATTGTAATCTGTATTGCACATCCGAGCTACTGTTTGGTGGCCTGTAAATAACTGCCATCAGGGCCCTTTATCAGCAGTACCATTCTGGTTACAATAAAACTGAAACTGAACATTCTTAGGCATTAAATCATGCAAAAGATATATTGACCTCAAACCGTCACCTGTGTTGATTTAGCCAGAATGATATCTAGACTTCAAACAAGGCTTACATCCCTGGAATTTAGAAAGTGAAAGGATAATTTGATTGAAATTGTCAAGATATTAAAGGTAATTAATAAAGCAGTTAGAAATGTTACTGTTTTCTAGGCCTAGAACATGAAGATCTGGTGTACACATGAGATCAGTGCCATTCAGGTGGGCAATTAGTTAATACTCTATGCACTCAGTGATGTGGTTCGGCATGTCAGCTAAATCATTGACAAATACGTTGATAGATTTCACTACGTATATCAGTGATTTAAAAAAAAACTGATTCTGCTTCTGAAATGCATTACTGTCATCGATTTTGCTAACCCTCATTGCTACCTTCTTAAAACGTTCAATCATCTGAGTGAGATTTGACTCCAGGCTGACTGTCCCTGATTAAAATGTGCTCTCACTAAGTGTAGATTTATTCAGTCTCCCAGATTTTGCCTGTGTTAGGCTGACTGGCTTATAATGTTATGCTCTTTTCCTCAATGGTCCAACCCTCCAACATCACATCTGCTACGAAGAGAACTGAAGAACAATAGCACAAAAAAAAAACAAAATAATTTAGTGAGAGAGATCTGTCAGAAATCCCAAATGATGCTGAGGTCGGCCACAACTTCTTCATGAGCTTGAGGTTAATAATTGTTAACATGTGTATAAACAAATATCATGAAATCAATAGTACAGGTAAATCAACTCACTAGATGGCAGTACATCTTACTTCATATGTTAAAAGCATTGGTTTTGAAACTTTTTTTAACAGACCGTCCTGTTTAATGAAACGGTTCACCTGAATGACTGAAGAACAAAAGCACCTTTTCCAGTTTGCGGACTGACACTTACATAAGGAAACAGAAATAATAACCCAGTTTTTAGCACCTCATGACCCACAATAAAATTAAGTGAATTGAATTGACTATTTATTTCTTACATCCTTCGCATAAATGAGGAGTAAAAATCTTTACGTTACAACTTCATTTAAATGTGCAAGATGCAATCACAGTAATTTATAATAACATAACCAATAGAACAATCAATGTATCTTAGAGTACACTCAAGTCAGCGTAAGCTCATCAGTCTGATGGCCTGGTGCAAGAAGCTGTCCTGGAGCCTGTTGGTTCTGGCTTTCATGCTGCAGTACCACTTCCCGGATGGTAGCAGCTGGAATAGATTGTGGTTGGGGTGGTTTGGGTTCCTAATGATCCTATGGACCCTTTTTACACACCTGTCCTTGTAAATGTCCTAAATCACAGGAAGTTCACAACTACAGATGCGCTGGGCTGTCCGCACCACTCTCTGCAGAGTCCCGTGATTAAGGGAGGTACAGTTCCCATACCAGGCAGAGATGCAGCCAGACAGGATATTCTCAGTTGTGCCCCTGTAGAAAGTTCTTAGGATCTGGAAATCCATACCAAACTTCTTCAACCATCTGAGTTGGGCCTTTTTCACCGCACAGCTGGTGCGTACAGACCACATGAGGTCCTTGGTGATGTGGACTCTGGAGAACTTGAAGCTGTTTACCCTCTCAACCCCAGATCTGTTGGTGTCAATAGGGGTTAACCCTTCTCCATTCCTCCTGTAATCCACAACCAGCTCCTTTGTTTTTGCGACATTGAGGGAGAGGTTGAAAGATTAAATGATCAGCTTTATTCATCAGATGTACATTGACACAAGCAGTGAACTCTGTCAATTTGCATCAGTGACCAACACAGTCTGTATATGTGCAGGGGGAGGCCCGAAAGGGTCACTACACTTCCAAAGCCAATGAAGCATGCCCACAACTTACCAGCCTTAATCTGTATGTCTTTGGATTGTGGGCGGAAACCAGAGCATCCGGGAGAAACTGATGCAGTCACGGGGTGAACGTGCAAACTCCTTACAGACAGTGGAGGAAATTGAACCTTTGATTGCTGATCATTGGTGCTGTAATAGCATTACGCTAATCCTATGTTGCCTTGGTGGTCCTGTATTATTAACATATGTGTACCATTCCTGCTACTGGCCGGTGGTGTAATGGCATCTGCTCTGGATTTTGAGTGAGTGGTCCTGGGTTCAAATCCAGCCAGCTCATTGCACGCTCTCATCCATGCTGGGCTGAGTGTCAAGCTAGCGATTTGGCCATGTGTAAAAACAGACAAAAAAATGTTAAAGCCATGGCAAGGTTGCCCGCATGATGCACGACAAGGCAGGGAAAGGAACAACCATTTCTGCTATACAGTTTATTTATCAGAATCGGAATCAAGTTTATTGTCACTGGCAACTACTTTTGTGAAATTTGTAGTCTCATGCAGCAGTACAATACAAGACATAAAATTATTATAAGTTACAAAATAAATTGTGCAAGAGATGAATAATGAGGTTGTGTTCATAGATTCATGGACGGTTCAGAAAATGATGGCAGGATGGAAAAAGTTGTGAAAACCGTGAGTGTGGATCTTTAGGCTCTTGTACCTCCTCCCCGATAGTATTAAGGCAAAGATGGCGTATCGCAGATGGTGAGAATCTTTAATGCTATATGCTGCTTTCTTGAGCCACTTCTTGAAGATGTTTTTTGATGGCAGAGAGGGCTGTGCTCATGAGGGAACTTTTTTTTTCCCTTTTTGAATTATTTAGTTACTTCTATAACTTCCCTATAAAGTTAGAACGTATGGTTAAAAATTCTTGTGATCGTTCATATCACAAAACTCTTTCTGAGAAATCCGTTCCTTTTGATGCTTTGCTTTGGAGGCAGCTCGTTTCAGCACAGCAAGATCCCATAAGTGAGAGGTTGGTGAGTTAGTCAAAGGTTGAATGTTTGCACGGATACCTCCTGGCTCTTTAAAGTAATATCATAATACTTAATATTATTTGCTCAGTTCAATATCTCATCTAGCTGTCTGACATCAATACACACCCTCAAGTTCTGGAATGCAGTTCCAAGTCCACAGCCTTGTGACTCAGGGGAAGGAGCGGTGTCAATGAACCAGATTCACAATTGCTCAGCTGCTTTGATGTAATATTAAAAATTATAAGAATTACTTATTACTTTTCTGAAGATTATAAATCATGATATACCCAGCAAGGTGCTTCATGGTTTCTTTTTGAAGGGAAATAATACCTCTGGTTTTCAAACTGAAACATTGGTTAAAAAGTCACAGAGCCCCACAGCACTGAAATAAGATATTCAGTCCTCTTAGTTCAAGCTTCTCAACAAACACATTTCTATGCTAATTTCATTTTCCATAAGTCCACAGTTCTCAATGTCTTGATGATTCGAATGTTTGTTTTTTATTTATTTAGAGCAGGATTCCCAAATTGGGGTCTACAGACACCTTGTTTGATGGTATTAGTCTACATCATGAAAAAGGTTGGGAAACCTTGATTTAGAGATATAGTACGTAACAAGCACTTCTGGCCCAACGAGCCCATGCTGCCCAGTTACAGCCATGTGAGCATACAAACTCATACACCCACTGGTGGGCAGAAACTGAAGCATCCAGAGGAAATCCATGCAGTCATGGGGGGAACATACTAACTCCTTACTGAGAGCAGCAGAATTAAACCTGCTGTTCAAATAATGTTACATTGATACACCACCATTCCTCCCTAATATGTTTCATGAGTTGTGACAGAACTTGCCAGCACCATGCACTCTGGCAATTTATTCCATACTTTGGTCATCTTTGGCTGGGAAACTTTTCCATAAGACAATAAACCAATAAGACATTGGAGCAGAATTAAGCCATTTGGCCCATTGAGTCTTCTCCAGCATTTGATCAAAGCTGGCCCATTTCCCTCTCAATCCCATTCTCCTGCCTTCTCCCCATAAACTTTCATGCCGATCTATCACCCTTCATTTTTAATGTACTCAATGACTTGGCCTTCGCAGCCACCTGTTAGGTGTTAATGTGATCCTCCCCTCATTCTTCTGAATTCCGGTGACTCCAGGCACAGAGCGATCAATAGCTCCTCATATGATAAGCCTTTCAATCTAGGAATCATTGTTGTGAACCTCCTTGAACCCTCTCCAATGTCAGCACATTCATTCTTAGCAGCCCAAAACTGCTCACAATAGTTCAAGTGAGGCCTCACCAATACCCATAAAGCCTTAGCATTACATTCTACTCTCAAAATGAATGCTAGCATTGCATTTGCCTTCCTCACCACCAACTCAACCTGCAAGTTAACCTTTAAGGAATCCTGCGTGAGGATTCCCAAGTTCCTTGACATCTCATATTTTTTAATTTTCTTCTCATTTCTTCTCATATGCTTTTATTGCTTCTACCTAGGTGCATGACCACATACTTCGCAACACTATATTCCATCTGCCACTTCTTTGGCCATTCTCCCAATCTGTCTAACTCCTTCTGCAGGCTCCCTGCTTCCTCAACACTACCTGCCCCTCCACCTATTTTCATATTATTCATAAACTTGGCCACAAAGCCATCAATTCCATAGATCAAATCATTGACATACATTTTAAAAAGAAGTGGACCCAACACTGAACGCCATGGCACACCATTGGTCAACCAGCAGCCAGTCAGAAAAGACCCCCTTTATTCGCACTCTATCCATATTAGTTTCTTTCCTGTAATGCCATGGGCTTTTATTTTGCTAAGCAGCCCCATGTGTGACACCTTGTCAAAGGCCTTTTGAAAATCCAAGTACACAACATCCATTGACTTTCCTTTGTCTATCCTGCTTGTTATTTCCTCAAAGAATTCCAAATGATTCCCTAAATATCCTAGCCCTTGATTTAAATCCCTCCTAGTTCCGGAAAAGAGGAGGAATTTCTTTTGCCAGAGAGGAGTGGTGAATCTGTGGAATTCTTTGCCACAGTTGGCTGTCGAGGCCAAGTCTTTATGTATAGCTAAAGTAGAGGTTGATAGATTCTTGATTGGTCAGGGCATGAAGGGATATGAAGGGAAGGCAGGAGATTGGGGCTGAGAGGAAAATTGGATCAGCCATGATGAAATAGTGAAGCAGACTCAATGGGCCAAATAGCCTGCTTCTACTCCTGTATCCTTTGGTCTTGTGGTCTTAAAGCTGTGTACTTTTGCTTTTATACACCTCTGCTGAGGGGTAAGGCTTCTGATTATCCACCCTGTCTATGCCCTTCATAATTTTGTTCACCTCTGTGAGGTCTCCCACCAGTCTCTTCTGCTCCAAGGAAAACAAGCCCAGCCTGTCCACTCTCCTCGCATGACAGTAAAACTCCGTCACAGGCAACATCCTGGGGGATCCCCTGTGCAATATCACCAATAGAGACATGCACCTCCCATGCTGCAACCACCAGAATTGCACTCTATATTCTCGCTGTTCGCTTTAAACATTTTTTTTGATGCACACCTGAAGTTGAACTTCTATTGTTTGGGGATTTGAACATAGAACATTATAGCACAGTACAGGCCCTTCTGTCCAATGTTGTTCCAAACCTTTGACTTACTCTAAAATCAATATAACCCATTCCCTCCAATGTAGCCCTCCATTTTTCTTTTATCGATGTGCCTATCTAAGTTGCTTAAATGCCTCTAATTTACCTGTCTCTACCACCACACCCGACAGTGTATTCCAAGCACCCACCATTCTCTATGTACAAAAATTTACCTGTGATATCCCTCCTATACTTTTTTTCATTCACCTTAAAGTTATGTCCCCTCCTGTTAGCCATTTCCACCCTGTGATCCAATATTTGTCTCTTATAATCTTGTGCACCTCTATCTCATCCTCCTTTTCTCTGAGGAGAAAACGCCTAGTTCACTCAACCTGTCCCCGTGAGACGTGCTCTCTAATCCAGGCAGCATCTTGGTAAAACTCTGCACTCTCTCTAAAGCTTCCACATCCTTCTCATAATGAGGAGACCAGAACTGAACACAATACCCCAAGTGTGGTCTAACCAGGGTTGAGCTCATTCCCCTGACATGGTCTGCGGATTGGACTCTGCAGTTCATGTTCTATCTGTTGCTGGTTTCTGGTTACTCCATTTTTTAAAAATCTATCTTGTGAGATTTTGATCGGGGCGCACTGGGTCACTGCGGCCTGCAGTCACTGAATGACACAACACTAAGCTGAACTGAACTGAACTAAACTGAACATTCCCAGACAGTTTCAAGGGCTCTGTGGTTTTGATGTTTTATATTCTGTATGTTTTTCACTCGATATTTGAAGTTTGTTCTTTTTATTGTGCATTGGGTGTTTGATATTTTCTTTGAACAGGTTCCATATTGTTTTTTTGTTTCATGGCTGGCTGTGGAAAGAAGAATCTCAAGGTTGTATGCTGCTTTATATGTACTTTGAAATTCTGAATTTAATGGACGCTAATGTAAGCCTTACTATGGACCCTATCAACTTGTGCAGCAACTTTGAGGGATCTATGATTGTTAACCCCAAGCTACCTCTGTCCCTCCACTGCTAAGAATCCTGCTTGTATTGCTTGAAATATACATGCAATGGCCACTTTATTAAGTACACCAGTGTACTTGCTCGTTAGTGCAAATATCTAATCAGCCAATCATGTGGCCGCAACTCTGTGCATAAAAGCACACAAGCATAGCCAAGAAGTTCAATTGTTGTTCAGACATAACATCAGAACGGGGAAGAAATGTGATCTAAGTGACTTTATCTGTAGAATGATTGTTGGAGCCAGGTGGGTAGTTTGAGTATCTCAGAAACTGCTGATCTTCCAGGATTTTCACGCACAACACTCTAGAGTTTACAGAGAATCGTGTGAAAAAAAAACATTGAGTAGTGGTTGCATGGGTGAAAGCGCTTTGTTAATAAGAGAGATCAGAGGAGAATGGCAAGGCTGGTCCAAGCTGATAGGAAGGCAACAATAACTCAAATAATCATGCCTTACAACTGTCGCATACAGAACATCATCTCTGAATGCACAACATGAAATGAGTCGCAGAAAACCACAAACATTCATTCAGTGGCCACTTCACCAGATACAGGAAGTTCATCATAAAGAGCCCCTGAGTGTATTTGCTTATATCTTTTCGCAATTCTTTTGTAAGTTGAGATTATAGACAAGTGACTCTGAATTAGGAACAAGCATCATTCTGGCACAATCATCTAAACTTGTTCCAAGTGCTGTTGAGTGATGGCCCATGTCTGCTGACCTGTCCTGAGTCATGGCTTTGCACGGCTTAACGTTGAAACTCTCATCCCTCTGTGAGTTCACCTCCCCCCATTTCACTCACTCCTTCCAGCTCTGCGACCCTCCTCCAGCCTTCAAGTCTTCAAACGATAGTTCCTCAAGAAGGCGGCACCTATCACTAAGGACACTCATCATCAGGAATGTGCTTTCTTCTCATTACTACCATTGAGGAGGAGGTACAAGAGCATAATGACTCACATTCAACAATTCAGGATAGCTTCTTCCCTTCTACCATCAGATTCTGGAGGGGGTCCATGAACCCATGAACACTCCCTCATTATTCTTTTCTCTTTGCACTATTTATTTACTTTTGTGGTTTATTGTAATTATATGCCTTTCCACTGTACTGCTGCCACAAAGCAACAAACGTCAGATCATCTGTCAGTGCTAATAAATCTGATTTTGATTCTACCCTCTTGTGAATCCTTGGGCATCGCAAACCAAATGCTGGAGGGACTCAGCAGGTCAGGCAGCACTTATGGAGGAAAATAAGCATTTGATATTTCGGGCTGATGCCCTTCATCAGGACTGGAAAGGAAGGGGGAAGAAGGCAGAGTAATAATAATAAGGGCGAGGGGAGGAGTGCAAGCTGCCAGGTGGTAGGTAAGGTGGAAGGCGTCGTGGGTGGGAGAGGGGAGATGAAATAGGAAACTGGGGGGTGATAGGTGGAAAAGATGAAGGGCTGAAGAAGAAGGAATCTGATAGGAGGGGACAGTGCACCATGGGAGAAAGGATAGGATGGGAACAAGAAGGAGGTGATAGGCATCTTTGATTTCCATTGCTCCACTATTCTTGATGGTGTCTTCAGCCTTCTCCATCCTAAACTGCTCTTCTCTCCTTAAGCTGCTTCGCTGAACTTAAATTTGGCCAAGTGTTTACTCATTTGTCTGAAAATCACCCTGTGTGGTTGGTTATCAGATGTTTCTCAGGAATATCCACATGAACTTTGTCATATTTTAACAGATGAAGTCAAACCTATTGTACAACTCAACTGATCTAATTAAAGGCACACTAGGCAGTAACATTGCCGTTTCCATTTTATGAGGCTGGGTTGCCTGTTTAACACTCAACGTGGATGGAAAGAGTGCAAGGAGCCGGCTGGATTCGAACCGGGGACCACTTGCCCCAAAGTCCAGTGTGGATGCCACTACGCCACCAGCAAGCTATTGATATACAAATGCAGGAATTTTATCCTCTCACTGTAAAGACTGAAATTGCCAGCGTGTCTCTGGTATTGTTTTACAATGGAGCAAAGGAGGATGAGTTGTGAATTGATAGAGGAGTACAAGATGAGAAGAGGCATAGATCAAGTAGACAGCCAGAGATGTTTTCCCTGGGCGGAGGTGGCTAATCCAACAGGATGTGATTTTAAGGTGATTGAAGGAAAGTATGGGAGAAGTCAGAGTTAAGCTGTTTTACACGGAGAATGCTGCATCACCATGCCAGGAGTGGTGGTAGAAACAGACAGAGGAGGGAGATTGGAGGAACTCTTAGCTTCACTCTCAGAGAGGCTGAATGCCTTCTTCATCCAGTTTGGTGTGCACAACAAAGTGCTGGCGAGGAAGGCGCCCCTCCCCTGGGGAGCAGACACGCCATCTGACTAAAGCTGAGGTGAGGAAGACCCTGGCCAGAATGAACCCACGCAAAGCTGCGGGGCCTGATAATATACCAGGTTGGGTTCTGAAAGACTGCACAGCCCAGCTGATGGAGGTGCTGACAGATATATTCAACACCTCCCTGGAACAATCTATAGTTCCCTCGGTTTTTAAGACAGCAACTATCATTCTAGTGCCAGAGAAGGTGACAGACGGTGGCATTAATATCAACCATTATGAAATTCTTTGAGCGGCTGGTCATGGAGCACATTAAAACCTTTCTCCTGACTACACTGGACCTTCTCCAGTTCGCTTATCACTCAGATTGATCTGCTGATGATACAATAGCCTCTGCCCTCCACTCTGCTCTGTCCCACCTGGAAAATAGGGTCTCATATGCCAGACTGCTGTTTATGGACTTCAGTTCAGCATTTAACATGATCATACCCCAGAAACTGGTGGGAAAGCTGTCCCTGCTGGGTCTCAACTCCTTCCTCTGTCATTAGATACTGGACATCTTAACAGTAAGGTTACAGTCAGTCCATGTAGGCAGCAACATCTATATTCCATTACGCTGAGCTCTGGCGCTCCCCAAAACTGTGTGCTCAGGCCACTGCTGTTCACATTGCTGACATAGGACAGTGTCGCAGGATCCAGTTCAAACTGCGTCATTCAAGTTTGCGGATGACACAACAGTAGTTGTCCTTAACAAGAATGACGATGAGATGGAGTATAGGGAGGAAGTGGATGGCTAGTGGATTGGTGTGAAAAGAGCAGTTTATACCTGAACATAGAGAAAACAAAGGAAACCATTGTGGACTGCAGGAAGGTGCAAACAAACTGTCTCTCTATGTGAATGCATGGCTCCTCTGTGGCCGTTGGAACGCGCGGTGATGGATTCGCACCGGCCGTCGATCTCAGCTGCCCCAGCAACCCAGGGCATATTGGAAATCTGGATTCCAGCACCATCAATGGCAACCCAGGGCATATTGAAAACCCAGACTCCAGCGCCATCAACGCGGGTTCCAACGACCATGGACAGTTTCAAAGCGATTGCGCAACCACCGACTGCGGCTCCAGCCTTGAACTCCAGGCTGGGTCTTCACATGGTGCAATTGTGACTCCTGTCTCCCCTTCCCCCACCACCACTCTGCCATCCCCTCTCCCTCAGATCCCATCGTCAGCTCCTGGGCCTTCAGAGGCTCCATCTTCCTCTCACCCCAACCCTTCCCTCTCCACTGACACCACCAGCCTCCCTCCCCACTCTGATCCCATCTCTCATCCGTGCCGGGTCTTTACCATTCCCTCCGACCTTCAACTCTCTGAGGCAGAGCGCTCTGTCCTCAGTAAGGGCCTCAGCTTTGTCCCCCTTCACCCACACCCCAGCGAGTTCCGCGTATGCCATGACACTGAACTCTTCTTCCGCCGTCTCCGTCTCCGAGCTTATTTCTTTGGCAAGGCTCTCCTACCCCCACCGATGACCCCTTCTGCCATCTTCAACCCTCCTCCTCTTCATGGACACCCCGCTCTGGTCTTCTGCCTGCTCTGGATCTCTTCATTGCTAATTGCCGATGGGACATCAACTGTCTTGACTTCACCACACCCTATTCCAATTCCACCCTCAATCCTTCCGAACGCTCTGCTCTCCGCTCCCTCCGCACCAATCCCAACCTCACTATAAAACCGGCTGATAAGGGGGGAGCTGTTGTTGTCTGGCGTACTGACCTCTACCTGGCCGAGGCACAGCGACAACTCTCTGATACCTCCTCTTATTTACCCCTTGACTATGACCCCACTAAGGAGCACCAGGCCATTGTCTCCTATACCATCACCAACCTTATCAGCTCTGGGGATCTCCCATCCACTGCCACCAACCTCATAGTTCCCACACCCCGCACTTCCCGTTTCTACCTCCTACCCAAGATCCACAAACCTGCCTGTCCAGGTAGACCTATTGTCTCAGTTTGCTCTTGCCCCACTGAACTCATTTCTGCATACCTTGACACTGTCTTATCCCCCTTTGTTCAATCTCTTCCCACCTATGTTTGTGACACTTCTCATGCTTTGAATTTTTTTCAATGATTTTAAGTTCCCTGGCTCCCACCACCTTATGGACGTCCAGTCCCTATATACCTCCATCCCCCACCAAGATGGTCTCGAAGCTCTTCGCTTCTTTTTGGATTCCAGACCTAACCAATTCCCCTCTACCACCACTCTCCTCTGTCTAGTGGAATTAGTTCTTCCTCTCAATAATTTCTCCTTTGGCTCCTCCCACTTCCTCCAAACCAAGGGTGCAGCCATGGGCACCCGTATGGGTCCCAGTTATGCCTGCCTTTTTGTTGGCGTTGTGGAACAGTCCATGTTCCAAGTCTATATGGGTATCCATCCCCCTCTTTTCCTTTGCTACATCGACGACTGCATTGTTGCTGCCTCCTGCACACATGCTGAGCTCGTCGACTTCATTAACTTTGCCTCCAACTTTCACCCTGCCCTCAGATTTACCTGGTCCATTTCTGACACCTCCCTCCTCTTTCTTAATCTTTCTGTCTCCATCTCTGGAGACGGCTTATCTACTGATATCTACTATAAGCCTACAGACTCTCACAGCTACCTGGACTATTCCCCTTCCCACCCTGTCACTTGCAAAAATGCTATCCCCTTCTCACAATTCCTCCGTCTCCGCCGCATCTGCTCTCAGGATGAGGCTTTTCATTCCAGGACGAAGGAGATGTCTTCCTTTTTTAAACAAAGGGGCTTCCCTTCTTCCACCATCAACTCTGCTCTCAAACGCATCTCTCCCATTTCCCGAACATCTGCCCTCACCACATCCACCTGCCACCCCACTCGGGATAGGGTTCCCCTTGTCCTTACCTACCACCCCACCAGCCTCCAGGTCCAACATATAATTCTCGGTAACTTCCGCCACCTCCAATGGGATTCCACTACCAAGCACATCTTTCCCTCCCCCCGCTTCTGCTTTTCGCAGGGATTGCTCCCTACATGACTCCCTTGTTCACTCATCCCCCCCCCATCCCTTCCCATCGTTCTCCCTCCTGGAACTTATCCTTGTAAGAGGAACAAATGCTACACCTGCCCTTACACTTCCTACCTCACCACCATTCAGGGCCCCAGACAGTCCTTCCAGGTGAGGCGACACTTCAACTGTGAGTCAGTTGGTGTGGTATACTGCATCCGGTGCTCCCGGTGTGGCCTTTTATATATTGGTGAGACCTGATGCAGACTGGGAGACTGGTTCGCTGAACACCTACGCTCTGTCCGCCAGAGAAAGCAGGATCTCCCAGTGGCCACACATTTTAATTCCACGTCCCATTCCCATTCTGATATGTCTGTCCATGGCCTCCTCTACTGTCAAAATGAATCCAAACTCAGGTTGGAGGAACAACACCTTATATACCGGCTGGGTAGCCTCCAACCTGATGGCATGAACGTTGACTTCCGTTAATGCCCCTCCTCCCCTTCTTACCCCATCCCTGACATATTTAGTTGTTTGCCTGTTCTCCATCTCCCTCTGGTGCTTCCCTCCCCCTTCTTTCTCCTGAGTCCTCCCGTCCCAGGATCCTTTCCCTTCTCCAGCTCTGTATCACTTTCACCAATCACCTTTCCAGCTCTTAGCTTCATCCCACCCCCTCCGGTCTTCTCCTATCATTTTGCATTTCCCCCTCCCCCCACTACTTTCAAATCTCTTACTATCTTTCCTTTCGATTAGTCCTGATGAAGGGTCTCGGCCCGAAACGTCGACAGTGCTTCTCCTTATAGTTGCTGCCTGGCCTGCTGTGTTCCACCAGCATTTTGTGTGTGTTGTTGGTATGGGAGCAGTTGCGCATTGGACAGGAAGTCCCAACTAAGGACTGTGAGAACAGCTGAGAGGATCATAGGGGTCTCCCTACTATCCATTGGGGAGATTTATCAGGAGCGTTTCATATGCAGGGCCCTTAGTATTATTAAGGATCCCATCCATCCATCCAGCATCCTCTTTGACTTTCTACCATCAGGCAGGAGACTCCGATGCACAAAGACAAGAATGGTCAGGAAGAGAAACAGTTCATTCCCCAGGCCATTAGGATTGTAAACTCGTGGCCACAACGTAAATTAAAGTGTCACTGGTTAATTTGTTCTGTACCTTCCAATATTTAATATTAATGTGGTTTGTTATTCATGTGTGATTCATCTGTAGATTTTATGCTTACCTTCGTTAGTTATCGTGTGCTATGTGTATTACTGCACTTTACACCCTGGCTCGAAGAAATGTTGTCTCGTTTGGTTATATATGTTATAGTGTTGGCGCTTGGCCAAGTGGTTAAAGCGTTCATCTAGTTATCCGAAAGTCGCTAGTTCGAGCCTTGGCTGAGGCTTGCGTGTTTGTCCTCGAGCAAGGCACTTAACCACACATTGCTCTGTGACGACACCAGTGTCAAGCTGTATGGGTCCTAATGCTCTTCCCTTGGAGAATATTAGTGGCATGGAGAGTGAAGACTTGCAGCTTGGGCAACTGCCGGTCTTCCATAAAAAAAACCTCGCCCAGGCTTGCGCCCTGGAAACCTTCCAAGGTGCAAATCCATGGCCTATCGAAACTAACAGAGGCCTACAATATATGTTATATACATATATATAGTTAAATGACAATAAATTTGACTTGACTGTAGATAGGCACATGGATGATAGAAAAATGGAGGGCTATGTAATAGGGAAGGGTTAGATTTTCTTAATTAATTATAAATTTCTTCCTGTGCCCCTATGACACATTGGGTGGCAACCTTGCTGTTTCTTTTGCGTTTTGTTTAATTATGAGATCAAGTTGCTAGCTCAATGTTCAGTGCAACACAGGCCGAAAGCATGCAAGGAGCCGCCCAGTCTTGAACCTGGGACCACTCGCCCTGAAGTCTGGTGAGAATGCCACTATGCCACTGGCCAGCACATAGGTGATCTTAGAGTAGGATAGAAGTTCAGCATAACATTGTGGGCTGAAGGGCCTGTACTGTTGTAATATTTGCTGTTCTATGTTCTAATGAGTGAATGGGATCGGGTGGTGAAAGGAACCCTCTCACTTGCCATGAGAGCCATCTCCTCCAGGTCATCAAGATGTGTGGCTTTGATCATCCTCTCTTGTGTACATTTGGCCTGGGTATAGAGAGAGAGCTAATGGCCAGAAAATTAAATACACTGACGATTTATTAATGCATGGTTACTACAAGAATTATACAGGGGAATAGAAAGTTTGTGCAATGGGCTGTTATTAAAATTTAAACTGCCTAGTCAGACATAAATCACAATTATCCTTAGCTGAGGAATATTTATTTAAATCAGGAGGACCATGTGAGACTGAGGTCAATTGGTATATTTGTATCCAGCTTCTTGAAGTTAGTTAGTTAGTTGTTCTGCCTGTTTAGGGCAGCAGTGAAGGTCCTCCATCTCTGTCTGTCCTTGGAGTGATCTTAGTGGTGTTCAGGGCATCCTTCATCATGCTAGTAGCTTCCTCTTGGTTGTCACTACTGTCAGTCATGGAAATCCCAGCTAGAGAGTCAGGAATACCATCACACACATTTATAGGATCCTTCAGGGCTGTTTCCCTAACAATTATTATTTGACCAGACATGGTTGTTAGCCCTGAGCTGAACCCCCAAACCTAGAGGATCAGAGGTCACTCTTAGTCTGGCCTCTACCCTTTGACCTATTTGGCATGAGTGACCTGACCAAGAGCCAAAGCATAATGCCCTGGCTCCAGCCAACGTAGCTCTCCGGGTCATTGAGGCATGCACACTCCAAACCTTATGACAAAGTCGTGGTCCTCTTGAAGGAGCTTCTCGTAATGTAAAGTTACTTGAAAAAGGATCTAGTGCTTTCCTGGCATATATGACAAATGAACTCTTCCAGGGCTTCCAGCCGGGTATAGGTATTGATTATAACTGATGTTTTGGTAACAAACTTTGCCATCTTAATCAGGGATGATGCCTGGGCATGTCTAGTCTGGTGGTATTTATACCCCTGTAGTCCATCCCTCCTGATTGGTTAGTACACATCCAATCAGATTTCCACTCTTCCACCTTGTTTACAATCTAATTCCAGCTCCTACTTAGAGTGAAACCTTTGTCTTTGTTGAAATTATTTTCCTTTAGTTTTATTTCAGTGCCCTCCTTTACCTGGTGGTCACAAAAGCCATTGTCACAGCACAGTAGTTTTGTGTTGTTGAAGTCAATCTTATGACCACTGCGAATGCAATGTTCTGCTACAGGCAACCCAAACAGATACACCTTCTGTGCTCCTTGAAGCAGGTTTCCACTGTATGTCCCATCTGGCCAATATATGCCACATTATTTGGTTTACATACAAAAGATGAGAGGGGGAGGAATCTTTCTGAGGTTAACAAAGGGCTTTAAATTGAATTGTGAACTTATAAAAGACGAAAACACAATGTGGAGGTGCAGTCTGGATTGTGTCTGTGTGAACTATTGACGTCTTCTCTCCAGCGGATGAACCCTATTGAATGTATTCAGCTGAGACTTTGCACCAGGCCAGATATTAAAGATAGCATTTGGATCACTGACTGTTCTCTCACTGCTGGTCTGCCTAGAGCTTCCTGTTTCCATCATTACAGTGGGAGTTCGGAAGGGCTGCTGATGAATGACTTGGGCTGGCTGACTTCACACTCACTTCACTTCGCTGCCTGTCTCCAGCCTTGTTGGTGATTCATTGTGTCAGACGAGAGTTTGCTCAGTTCCCCACCTCCACAGGTAACACAAGCCTCTCGCCTCCATCGTGACAAAATAATCCATTATATAGATCACTGTGATAATGTGCCATTTCCCAGGCTGTAATTGGATCTCCTACATTGTTTATCTATTTTCGAAACAAAAATGCAGCCAACACAAAAAATGGGAAGGAAGGTCTTTTGCTCTTTCTCAGACTGACACTTTGAGCACTATTTACCAGCCATTACTTTGTAATGGATCCTTTACTTCAATTGTTCCCATTGTAGGAACAATCCTCTAGTTAATTGTCTGAAATTGTAATAATTACAGTCAGCTCCTCACAAGGTGAGAGGGAGACTTGCATTTATGCGAGTGCAAGACTTCACAAAGTGTAATGCGCCCAGTGAAGTCCCTCAGATGTGTGGTTACCATTGCAAAGTAGAAATCAAGATTCAAGATTTTTTATTTTCAATCTTCAGTACTAAAGTGTAAAGGAGAGAAAAGTGATTGAAACTCTGGATCTGTCGCAGCATAAAAAACATTATAAGCATAAAAAAGACAATATAAAATACAAAAAATGCAATAAATAAAAATATGAAAGCCATCTTATAAAACGCAACGTACAAATACAATTCATATACGAGGGGTGATTGATAAGTTCGTGGCCTAGGGCAGAAGGAGTCAATTTTAGAAAACCTAGCACATTTATTTTTCAACATAGTCACCTCCTACATTTAGTCCAGCGGTCGTGGAGCATACGGATCTCGGACCTCCGGAAAGTGTCCATAGCAGGGGTGATTGATAAGGTCGTGGCTTAATTTCGAAGGAGATGAGTTATAGAGCTCTTGTTACATGCACATGCAGTTCAACTCTTTGAGTGATTATGCAGAAAGTTTGAAGTTAATAACTCATCAGGGGTGATCGATAAGTTTGTGGCCTAAGGTAGAAGGAGATGAGCAGGTGTATCTAATAAAGTGGCCAGTTGGGGGCATTGTATGTTGTTGTCAGAAGTATGGTGACACTTGTGGACTACCCCCCGCACATCCTTGAACTTGTGTTGGTCATTGATGCTAACAATACATTTCACTGTCTGTTTTGATGTACTTGTGCAAATAAAGCTAATCTTTAATTGGATATAATTTTTATTTTGTCTTACTTTTCATCATGCTGGCATTTTGTCCTCCAGCTTTGATCATGCTCTTAAAAATGTATGGCCTTCATGGCCGCTGGATCTAAACCCTGTAATCCCCTCATAAGCACAATGAATGCAATGATATTAAGAATGTTCTGGTTCAGAAAGGTGGCTCAACCCACCCCCTTGAGGGTAATTATTATTGTCCTGGCCTGTGATTTCTTTAATGATCAATGAATAAAAATGAGATTGCAATAATGAATTCCAACATATAGACTCTTATTTCGCAAATGGCTTAGCTTGTCTAAAATAATTAAATCCTCTGAAAAATAGTTCAAAATTCAAAGTAATTTTATTATCCAAGTACATATGTCACTGTAAACCACCTTGACCATAAGACCATAAGATATAGGAGCAGCAGTGGGCCATTCAGCCCATCGAGTCTGCTCCACCATTCAATCATGGGTTGAATCTTGAGATTTATTTTCTTGCAGGCATTCACAGTAGAGCAGCGATCATCATTGTCATTATGTACCGTGTCATATGATGTAAGTGATCATGGTTTTGACCACGATTGTTCTTGGCAAATTTTTCTACTGAAGTGGTTTGCCATTGCCTTCTTCTGGGCAGGGTCATTACAAGTCGAGTGACCCCAGACATTATCAATACTCTTCCGAGATGGTCGAGTGACCATTCTGACCATTCTTGTTTTTGTGCATCGGAGTCTCCTGCCTGATGGTCAAAAGTCAGAGAGGATGCTGGATGAATGGGTGACATCCTTGATAACACTATGGGCCCTGCATATGCAGCATTCCTGATAAATGTCCCTGATGGAGGGTAGGGAGACCCCCCTGATCCTCTCAGCCATTCTCACACTCCTTTATAGGGACTTCCAGCCCAATGCTCAGCTGCTCCCCTACCAGATGGAGATGCAGCTTGTCAGGACTCTCTCAGTGGTGCTCCAATAAAATTCAGTAAAAATGAGGGGTGGGAGAGTCTCATTTGCCTCAATCTCCTTAGGAAGTGGAGGCGTTGCTGTGCCTTCTTGTTCAGGGAGGTGATATTAAGGGACCAGGTGAAGTCATTCATGATGTGAACTCCCAGGAACTTGGTGTATTTAACTCTCTCTACGGACAGAGCAAGAGTGGAAATCCATACTAATGCTTCTGTATATATCGTGACATGTTAATTTCCTGTGACTTTGCAACCTGCAGCATCAACATTTTGCTCTTTTCTATATCCCTGGTGATTTTCTTGAGCTTCTGAAGTTGGTGGATGAAGGGAAAAGACGAGAGAGAGACAGAATTGACAGAAGCGATTCTGAAGATGCTGGAAATCCAGAATAACACATAAAATGCTGGTGGAACTCAGCAGATCTGGCAGTATCTATGGACAGGAATAAACAGTCAAAGTTTTGGGTCGAGACCCTTTATCAGAGAGAAAATAGATTACCGATGCACAGCAGAAGTGTTTGACAGGCATGAGCACAGGCCAGAGATAGAAGAATATTAACCCTGTGCAGCCAGATATGACCTGCTAGACTGTACACCTAGCTTTGCTGTTGCACTGTTCTATGTTCTATGAAACACAAGTAACCCACAAAACAATCTCAGAATCCTTTCTGTAAATCAGAATCAGAAAATTGTGGGTGGATTTTGTCCTTTTCTTTTAGAGACTGACTTGAAAGTAGATCAGCAGTGTAAGAAAAGATACAGATCACTGGCTAAACTTCCAGATTTAATTTGTGCTCAGACAGCTTGCCCAAGGGGAAATCTCAATCACACCAACAGCAAAAAAAAAAGAAAAGAGGCAAGATTAGAAGAATCAATTAAAGTCAGGACACGCAAGTGCTGTTCAGAGGGAAACAGGATGGACACAGTCAGGACGGGACATCTGGCCAACGTATGTTGCTGCATCTGCAGAGTGAGAAAGGTGGCTTGGCCCAGCCCTGGTTCCTGTCACTCACACACGGGGAGCCTGCCCCACTTCTGAGGCGCTGAGCGGGGTGAAACACAACATGGTCTCAACAAGTGAGTGGGGATGGTGAATTATGATGGACGTCTCTGCAGGAAGCCAAGTCAATTAGACCCACTTCCCCACCCTACTCCCTCTGCCACAGCCCATCCTCTACTTTAAAATACAATTTGAAGGATAGTTTGTGCATGTATTAGTATTGTGTGTATATGTGTGTGTGAATGCAAGTTTTATGTAAAAGAATGAAGGGACATCTTCTACCTAAATAGAACATAGAACAGTACAGCACAGTATGGGCCCTTTAATACAGACCATGATGCTGTACCAACCTTTTTACCTTCTGCAAGGTTAATTTAATCCTCTTCTGCTAAATAGCCTTCCATTTTCTTTCATCTTATTTCCTCCAAGAGGATCACAACATTGTCGGATTTGGAAGCTTGTGTGCTTCAATGACCTGGAGAACTATGCTGGCTGGAGTTAGGACCTTGCTCTTTGGTTCTTGGTAGGGCCACCCCTGCCAAACAGGTCAAAAAGTCAAGGCCAGACTATAATTTGTCCCCTCGTCCTCCAGGTTCGGGGACTCTGCTCAGGGTTAACAACCCTGATTCCTGACTGGTACAACAAAGTTGTTACAGAAGCAGCAGAAAAAAATCCTTCTGCACCTGAGTTTGACGGTGCTCTTGTGTCTCCCCCTGGGACTTGCAGGACTGTCAGTAGTGAACGCTGAGAGGAAGCTACTGACTTGATGAACACCGCCAGAGATGGAGGACCTTCATTGTCACTCTGAACACCAGTGGCGTTGTGGGCAGTATGTAACTACGTGCCTATTTAAAAGTCTATTAGATGTCCCTAATGTATCTGCCTCTGCTACGACCTCCAGCAGTACACCCACCACTCTCTTCATAAAAAACCTATCACTGACATTCCCCCATGCTTTCCTCCAATCACCTTAAAAGTATGTTCTGTTGTATTAGGCATTACCACCCTGGGTAAAAGGGGTTATACCTCAATAGCTCCGTCACGGACACTAGCCTCCCCACCAGCAAGGACATCTTCAAAAGGTGAGGCCTCAAGGAGGCACTATCTATCATTAAGGACCCTCACCACCTAGGAGATGCCCTCTTCTCATTATTATCATCGGGGAGGAGCTACAGGAGCCAGTGGACACACCATCTGCATTTTAGCGTCAGCTACTTTCCCTCTGCCGTCGTGTTTTTGAATGATCTGTGAACCCCTGAACACAACCTCACCATTTTATGCTCTTTGTACTGCTGTAGCAAAACAATAAAGTTCATGTGTACGTCAGTGATAATAGACTCGATTCTGATTCTGATCCTTGCTCAACCTTTACTAAGCGGAACAAGCTGAGATACACTTGTTGGTTCTGGAGGGAATTGACAGATGTCAGCCAGTCGAGCCTCAGCTTGAATCCAGGCCAAGCACTGAAGTCTGACCTATCCAATCTGACTGATGAGGCCGAAGTCTCTGTGTGATCACTTTTTAATCTAATGTGGACTGATAGCTGAAAACGTCTTTGCTGTGTTGATAATCAATGAAAATAGCCACTTCCATTAATTAAATTCCATCCTAATACAATCCTCGCATAGATTTTTCAGCACCCGACATCGTCTCCTGCCTTCTCTGTTCCATCAGCATACCATTTAATACTGTGTACTTCCTTAAGTGCTTTTTATTGATTCTCTTTGCCACTGTAGCAATGGAGGTACTGTAATGCTTTGATCTTTAATTTTCCTCTCAGTTTGACACTAAACAGAAAACATGGAATTGTTTGCATGGCAGTTGTGATAGAGTCCATCTTTTGATCACATAAATTGGGCTGGTTAAGTGGGGGAATAAGGGACAGGTGCTAAAAAAAATGTTGGTCCCTTGGAGGCTGATACTGTGGAGTTGATACAGGAAATAGGGAAGTGGCAGAATTCAAATTATTATTTTCAATCAGTCTTCATGAACAAAATACTGATAATGTGATACCAATGGGCTTTAGAGAGGGAGGAACAATTTCTGGCATCCTGACGCTCAGGTGGTGTACTAGGCAAAGAGCTAACAAATCCCCTCAATCTTGATGAGCTACATATTGGATTTTAGAGAAAAGTGAGTGTACAGATATTGGATGCTTTGATTGTAATTTGCTAAAATCTCATGCCTTCTGAAGCGATCACAAAGGATTGGAAAACTGTGGATGTAATGCCACTATTCAAAGAAGGAGGGAGACAGAGAGTGGGGAACTGGACAGCAGTTATCCAAACATCTGTCAGCTTGGGAAAATGCTGAAATCCACTGTTGAGGAGGCAATAGCAACAATTCATCAAAAAACTTTGACAGACTCAACATAGTTTTATGAAAGAGAAACTATGCTTGTAAATTTTTCTGGAGTTCTTTGAAGATATAAGGGAAGATGAGAGGGAACAGGTAGATGTACTGTATTTAGATTTCCAGAAGGTATTCAGAGATTATTTAAAATATATTACCATAGAAGGTAAGGATAAAATTAATATTTTTTATTTAGAAATACAGCACGGTGACAGATCCTTTTGGTCCAACAGCCAACACTGCCCATTTGCATCCATGCGACCAATTAACCTACTAACTCGTAAATCTTTGGTGGGAGGAAACCAGAGCATCCAATGGAAATCCATGTGGTCATGGGAGAAAGTGCAAACTCCTCACAGAATTGGACATGGATCACTGGTGCTATTATAGTTCTTTTGCTAATTGTTACATTTACCGTGTTGCTTATTATGGCATGGATGGGGTAGTAGCCAGCATTGGAATAACTGGGGCACATTTTGCTCTCAGTCATTTGAAGTCTGAGCTGAACTACAACTATACAGCCTGTATTAATAGATCAATAGCACACTTGACTGTAAAAGACGCTGGCTGTGATGATAAGGAAAGGAAGATATTCTTAGTACCATGCGAAATGAAAACTTATTTCAATCATGACCTGTACGTTAGCATCCTGGAAGATGAGGCCATTTCCCCCTCACTCTGCCTTTGAAACCATAAGACATAGGGGCAGAATTAGGCCATTCCTTCATGGCCGATCCCGGATCTCACTCAACCCCATAAACCCACCTTCTTGCCTGACCTGGATTATGTCATCAAATCTTTTCCATCTTTGGAAGTCTCTTTAAAAGTATGCCTTTAATATTACTGGCTTATTAAAGAGCCTTTCCAGAATTCTCAAAAAGGTTTGCAACTGATGAAATAATTTGAAATGTTATCTCCGCTGTAATGTAGGTTCATAGCAGCCAATAAGCACAGGGCACATGTGTGG
Source organism: Hypanus sabinus (assembly GCF_030144855.1). Classification (NCBI taxonomy): domain Eukaryota; kingdom Metazoa; phylum Chordata; class Chondrichthyes; order Myliobatiformes; family Dasyatidae; genus Hypanus; species Hypanus sabinus. The sequence continues at coordinate 167,015,433 of NC_082712.1, read as the reverse complement.
CTGATGTGGGTCTCTCGCATCTGTCCTGTTCCCAGATTACCATGTGGATTGTTGTCTCTTGAGTTAGTCATGCGGTAGTGATTGCTGCTCTATGGGCATGCTCGATAAAGAAGACCGTAAGACCATAAAACCAGAATGGGGTTGAAAGGGATAAATCAGCTGTGATCAAATATGTCATGAATTTGCTGTTTTGTGACTACAGCAGATTGCAATACATAATAATAAAAAGTAGGGAGCTAGTGATCATGGGTTCGACATCCATTCAGAAATCTAATGGCAGAGGGAAAGAAACTGTTCCTGAAGCTGTATTTGCACCAGTGGGGCAGAATTAGGCCATTTGGCCCATTGTATCTGCTCTGCCATTTGATTGTGGCTTACTTAATTCTCTCAATCACATTCTCTGGCCTTCTTCCCCTAACCTTTGACACTTTTACTAATGAAGAACCTGTCAGCCTATGCTTTAACCCTTATATACGGTTTGGATCAAATTTGACTCGTTTTGACATTTGACAGCAGTATAAGTACCCCAAATGCCATTTTCGTTAGCTGAAATTTGATAATTTTTCCTAAAGTGACCCAAAATGCACAAAGATGAAGATATTTTAAAATTTTATACTTTTGTACTGGGGCTACAAATTTTTGTACATTGAGGCTGTTCCGGGTCAAATTTGACCCGTATCTATTGAAATGGATTTTACATCTCTGAAACATTAATTAAGAGTTAATCACCTATTTATTAATGTCAGATAGGCTACTTATACATTCCGAATAGATCTGTGGTTCAAAATTTGGTATAGACACTTGTTATGAGGGGATTCTTGGGCCGGGTCAAAATTGACCCAGACCATACTGTGAAGGTATAGAATATGAACTGTATGTAAGGGTTAAAAGTACCCAATGTAACAATGCCCAAGTAATTTGTTTTAGTGACATTGTGTAAGGAATTGCTTTGAGGCCATATCAGAGATCATTTCCTTACTCGCCTTATAATATTACCAGGCAGAATTTAATACCTCTCTGAGACTGTTGCTCAAAACACGAATTAAAGCCTCAAGCCCACCACGATCATGCCTCAGAGGAAAGAAAACTGGCAAATAGGTATGTGGGTGTCACTTAACATGGGCGCTGATGTGAAATGCAACAACACCTCCTGTTTACGAGACGAGATGCAACTGTGCTCCACCTCCAATATGCTCACACCATCTCAACCGTGTGACCTGCTGTTGCAAGATTCCTACACTGGAGAACTCAGAATGAACAATGAGAATGTGGGACTTGTTACCATGAGGAGTGGTTCATGTGACTATTGCAGCTGAACTTACTGTGTGTGTGTGTGTGTAGGACTCTCGGTGCCAGTAACAGTGGTGTTAACTGTTCAGGCTACAAAATGGCTTCTCCGTAATGCTGTAATGGGTCTCTGTGTTTAGTATGTTTGGGTTATGACTACCGATAAGGGAGAAAATAACCAATGGAGAATTGTTATGCTATCTTGTATGTGTAAGCTGCATGGGAGTTCACGGTCTTTTTCGGGAGGAGAGCAAGGAGGACGGACGTGTGAGGAGTGGACAGTGGTTCCAGAGAGCCAGATACTGGACGTCAGCGGTTCGGACAGTGGCCGAAGGCTCGGAAGGTCGTTGTGGATGGAACTGGAGTCGTGAGCTCCATTGTATTAAAATATTATGTGCACAAACTGATAAACTTATTTACTTGGCGCCTTTAGATTATCTGTTTCTACTAAACCATCAGTAAGAGATAACTATAAAGTTGCAATTATTTACTCGCTTTTGGGTGTATTGTCTGGTATTCGTATTGCGAGCATGTACTGGGAGGCATTACTCTGTATTTACACCGAAGTATTGCACTATTGGCAGGGACGTCAGTTCACTCTAGGCGAACGGGGAGTAAACTGGGGGCACGGAGGCTACATATTATATATATATATATATATATCTGCACATGTACATATATTAATTTAAATTAAATAAGTAGTGCAAAAAAAGTAGTGGGTAGTGTTCATGGGTTCAGTATCCATTTAGAAACCACATGGCAGAGGGGAAGAAACTGTTTTTGAATCACTGAGTGTGTGTACCTTCAGGCTCCTGTACCTCCTTCCTGATGATGGCAATGAGAAGAGGGAATGTCCTGGATCATGGGGGTCCTTAATGATGGATGCCACCTTTTTGAGGTGTTGTTCCCTGAAGATATTCTGGATGATACGGAGGTTAGTGCCCATGATGGAGCTGACTGCATTTACAACTTACTTCAATCCTGTGCAATGGCCTAGGATCAAAATGAGATCTCAGACTCTCGAGTCTGCCCCATCACTTGAGGTGGTACACTAAGATGAGGGAAGATGAGAGGAGGCTGGAATGGAGGATAAATGCTGGCATGAGCTGATTGAGAAAATGGCCTGTTTCTATACCATATATCCTGTTCAATTACTGCAATAACAAACCAGAATCCAGTTTTGCTGAATCCACCTCAAGAGCAAATAAGTATGATGCATGGACAGCCAAGATGCTGCAGACCTCTTGACCTTTCCTACAACATGGTTACCAATGGAAAACCTGCTGCCAGCCTTTGCAGATGGTAATTTCTTATGTCTAAGCAGAAACCAGTGCTTAAGCATCTTTCTTTGGTGGTGAGGTGAGGATGTGCAAATTACTACCTTGTAGTCACTAAACATATAATTCAAGAGAACTTCAAGTTCTGCTATAACATTTTAACAACTTAATTTAGAGTCATAGAGAACTACAGCACAGAAACAGACCCTTTGGCCCATCTAGTCTGTGAAAACTATTTAAACTCCCTACTTCCATTGGCCTGCAGCTGGATGTTTCTCTTAAACGTTGAAATTGAGACTGCAGGCAGTTCTTTCCACGCTGTCAGCACCCTCTGTGTGAAGGAGTTTCCCCTCATGTTCCCCTTAAACATTTCATCTTTCACCCTTAACCCATGACCTCCAGTTGCAGTTGTGTTATTTGTTTAATAACTTATAAGTATTGGTAAAAGTGACCATGAAGCCTTCCCTGTACCTGATTACCGGTGAAAAACCACTTTTCTGAACCATCATAGTTTCTGTGAAGAAATACAAGTCACAAGCAAACAGGAGCAGGAGTAGGCTATTCGTCCCCTCAAACTCTCCCTAGCATCCAATGGCTGAGTTGTGCAGGTCTCAGCTCTCATTCCGTGCCAGCTCACTATAGCCCTTGATGATCTGATGTTTCATATATTTATGTATCTCCACCTTAACTCTACCTAATGCTTTGATCTTCGCATTTTTTAAGGACAGAGAACTTCAGAGATTCACTGGCCTCGGAGAAAAGAAATTCCTGCGCAACTCAGTTTTAAATAACCAGACTTTTATTTTGCTTGAGATTCTTCAACAAAATGAAACCTTCCTAACATCCACCCTATCAAGCTCCCTTATTATCTTATATGCTTGACAAAGTTCCCCCCTCCACCTTCTAAACTCCAAGAAATACCAGCTCTCCAAAGAGTCTGGACTCTCTTGATGGGATAACCCTCTCACCCCAGAAATTAGCCTTTGGAGTGCCCCCAGTGGTATTATATGCTTTACAAGGGAACCAAAACTGTGCACAGAATTCCAATGTTCAAAGTAAATTTATTATCAAAATACATATATGTTATCACATACAACCCTGAGATTCAATTTCTTGTGGGCATACACAATAAACCCATAACTAAATAATAGGCATAATGGAATCAATGAAGGACTACACCTACTTGTGCACTTAACCAGTGTGCAAAAGACAAACTGTGGAAATACAGAAAGAAAGGAATAATAACAATAAAAATAAGCAATAAATATTGACAGCATTAGATGAAAAGTTCTTGAAAGTGAGTCCATTTGTTGTGGGAACATTCCAATGATGGGGCAAGTAAAGGAGAGTGAAGTTATCCCATGTGGTTCAAGAGCCTGATGGCTGAGGAGTAATAATTGTTTCTGATCCTGGTGGTGTGAGTCCTGAGGCTCTTGGATCCTCTTCTTGATGGCTGCAGCAAGAGGAGAGCATGGCCTGGGTGGTGAGGGTCCCTGATGTTGGATGCTGCTTTCCTGTGACATCGCTTCATGTAGATGTGCTCAATAGCGGGGAAGGCTTATCCACAATGGACAGGGCCGTATCCATTACTTTTTGCAGGATTTTCCATTCAAGGGCATTGGTGTTGCCATACTAAGCAGTGCTGCAACCAGTCAAATTACTCTCCACTACACATCTATAGAAGTTTGTCAAAGTTTTAGATACCGTACCAAATCTTCGCAAACTCCTAAGGAAGTAAAAGTGCTGCCATGCTTTCTTTGTAATTGCACTTACGTGCTGGGTTCAGGAGAGGTCTTCCAAAATAATAACACTGAGGAATTCAAAGTTTCTGAACCTCTCCAGCTCTCATCTCCCGATGAGGACTGGCTCATCACCACCTTTGATTTGGTCTACAACAGTGGTGTCATCAGCAAACTTGAGTATGCTGTTGGAGCAGTGCTTAGGCACACAGTCATAAGCATAAAGCAATGCTAAGTATAGGAGCGTATGCAAATAAGGTGACTCTGAGAGGAATTGATAAAGTAGTGATGATGATGGACGCTGCTTTCCTGCAACAGCGTTTCATGTAGATGTGCTCAATGGTGCAGAGGGCTTTACCCATGATGGACTAGGCCAACTCACAGGTCAACACTCATGAAATGCTAAAGGAACTCAGCAAGACAGGTAGCATCTACGGAAGGGAATAAATTGTCGACAATTTCAAGAAGGTGGGGTTTTCTGTAAAAGCAGCGTGCCCTGCTGGTAAGAGTGTTTTGGCTTCAGCTAAAGATAGGGAGCCATGTTGTCCAAATAGGGAATGTTGTGTCAGCCAATCAGGAGAGGAATGGCATAGAACATTCTCAAGAGCTGGGCAGGAGGAGTTTTCTGAAGGACAGTAGTCTGGTTTGGGGTTTTCTGCCTGGAGGGTGGAGAGAAGAGAACCAGGGAACTTGCTGGAGGATCCGATCCGAAGGGGAGACCCTATTTCAAGGAGTGTTTCAGAAGGCGGAGGATTCCAAGAAGGGAAGTTCTACCTGTGGTTGGTGATGAGAATTCAGTGCAGTGAGTAAAGCTACTCCCAGTTACCACAGAAATGAGCTCCAATGTTTATGTGCACATTTAGACTGATCTAACTGTAATGGGCCCTTTTTACTTTTTCTGTTAGCTGTTTGATAAAGTTGGAAATTGGTAAATATACTTCCTTCATAATTTTATGCTGGTGTACAATCTGTCAGTTATGGGCTACCGATAACTGTGTATTTACACAGCATTCACTCAAATTGAGGAACATCCTGACATTCCTGTTTGGTTGAACCCCAACTCACACTGACCCTAGACATGTATTGCTTATGAAAGGCGGCCATCTCTCCGCTGAGTTACGCAGCTGTTAGCAGAGTCAGCTAGTGAGCCAAGTTGGTGTAGGAGCCCAGGTGAGAGGGTTGCAGTTAATTTGTTATTGTAGATTGTCCTGTCATTAGGCTCAGGTTAAGTCAATGGGGTGCTGGGTGGCACAGCTCAAAGGGCCAGAAGGGTCTGTTCCAGACTGTATATCAATACATCTAGGGGGCAGGGGTCAGGGGTTTTGGGAATGCTGTTGGAGTAGGCATCTCTGGGCTAGAGAATTCCAAAGATTCACCACTCTTAGAGTGAAGGAAATTCTCTCTATTTAAGTCCCAAGTGACTTCCTCCTAAATGCAGGATAGTAAATTCTTAGTTCTGGACTCCTCAGCCAGAGGAAGTATCCTCCTATTTCAAACCCTCTGAGAATGGTACACATTTCAATGACTTCACCTCTGATTCTTCGAAACAGAAACCTAACTTGCTTATGTGATGGTACTGGGCTTGCTGACTGTGAAGTTGTAAACTCAACAATGACCTTAAGCCCGAACTGATATATCTAGGAAAAACAAGTACCCTCACTAAAGAGAGATTAAATGGCAACTACCCAAACTTAAAAGACTAGTTCACTTCCCTGTTTATTCTCCATGGCAAATTTAGCGGCCAATACCCACTATTTCAGTGGTGGGTACCCCCTCTCTACCAAAGAGGAGATACTTCCAGCTAACCAAGTAGTTTAGAAACAGTTCATTTATTTTCAGTGATACACACTTAACACCATGTTTCTGTCTTTATCTTGATGTCCTAAAATACCTGAACTGCTCCCTTGATTTACACTATCGTTTTGCCTCTTGGGTTACTTCACATTCATGTGATAATCTTTCAGATACTTTTTTTACACAAGTGGCCTAAAAACTTCTGGAGACAGAATCCAAGGTGCCCATAATAAATACTATGAAGTTGACTCCATGAGTACACAAATTTCCAACTTATTTATGTGTTAAGTGATATTATCAATCTGTTCAGCAAGCTTCCTTCAACTGAACAATAGCCAACATTGTCAATTTTGAAACAAGCCTAATTAATATATCCATTTTCTTACAATGCACTTCTTCGACTGTTAGACCAGCTGCAGTGGAACCAGCACATTTGTTCTATAGACACTGCTTCTGTTTGCAAAGCCAGCTTTTCAACTTCAAACTGATTACTGTTTTCTGTTGACATTGAGAGCTAAAGACTGGCTCCCGTTTATATCAGAAGCTAAAAAACAAAGAAGATTAGTTGCAAGTATAACTTATTTAAAAACAATACTTTGATCTTTAGAAGTGTCAGCTGCTGTAATTAGAAAGCTGAGCAGCTGTGAGTAGGCAGGATGGATTTGGATGGTGGTGGGCATTGATGTTAGATCCTGCTTTCTTATTGCAGTACTCCTTGTGGGGATGGCTTTGCCTGTGATGGCTTGGGCTGAGTCCATCACTTTTTGTGGGTTCTTCTGTTCTTGGACATTGGTGTGTCCATGCCAGACCATGTGGCAGCCAGTCAGGATACTCTCCATGGTGCATCTATTAATGTTTATCAACATTTTAAATGATGTGCCAGATCTGTGTAAACATAGAAAGGGTCATAGCAAAGTACAGCACAGAAACCTGCCCTTCAAATCATCTAGTCCTGACCAGTTCAACCTTTCCTTATAACTCAGGTTCTCCAGTCCCACACACACAGTAAATTTTCTCTGTACTCTTTCAAACTTATTTACATCTTTCCCGTAGGTAGGTGACCAAAACTGAGCTCAATTCTTGAAATTAGGCCTTACCAACATTTTATACAACATAAACGTAATACCCCATCTTCTGTTCTCAACACTTTGATTTACGGCCAGAGTGTCAAAAGCTTTCTTGCGGCCCTATCTACCTGTACCACCACTTTCAATAACCTGTACTTCCAGATTCCTTTGTTCTACTGCATTCCTCAGTGCCCTATGTTCACTGTGTATTAGCGTGTGGCCAAGTGGTTAAGGTGTTTGCCTAGTTATCTGAAGGTTGCTAGTTCGAGCCTTGGCTGAGGCTGCGTGTGTGTCCTTGAGCAAAGCACTTAACCACATATTGCTCTGCGACGACATCAGTGCCAAGCTGTATGGGTCCTAATGCCCTTCCCTTGGACAACATTGGACAACATCGGTGGCATGGAGAGAGGAGACTTGAAGCTTGGGCAACTGCCGGTCTTCCTGGAAACTTTCCAAGTTGCAAATCCATGGTCTATCGAGACTAACGAAGGCCTACAATACAAATGTTCACTGTGTAAAACCTACCCTGGTTGGTCCTACCAAAGTGCACCATCAAATTCCATCAGCCATTTTTTAGCCCATTTTTCCAGCTGGTCCAGATCCCGCTGTAAGCTCTGGTAGTCTTCCTCACTGTCCACTACACCCCAATCTTGGTGTCATTCACAAATTTGCTGATCTAGTTAACCACATTATCATCCAGATCATTGATATAGATGACAAACAACAGACCCGGCACCAATCTATGATGCACTCCACTAGTAACAGGCCTCCAGTCAATATCTAATCCAATTTACTACTTCATCTTAAATGTTCAGTGACTGAACCTTCCTGACCAACCATCCATGCAGAACCATATCAGATGCCTTGCTGAAGTCTAGGTAGACAACATCCACTACCTTGCCTTCATCAACTTTCCTGGTAACTTCCTCAAAAAACTCTCTAAGAATGGATAGACACAACCTACCACACACAAAGCCAAGCTGACTATCCCTAATTAGACCCTGTATATCCAAATATTCATATATCCGGTCTATTTGAATACCTTTCAATAACTTTCCCACTACTGATGACAGGCTCACCGGTCTATAATTTCCTTGTTTATTTTTAGAGCCTGTCTTAAACAGCTGAACAACATGAGCTATCCCTCAATCTTCCAGTACTTCACGTGTTGCTGGGGATGATTTAAATATCTCTGTCAAAGCCCCAGCAATTTCTGCACTTGCCTCCCACAGGGTCTGAGGAAGCACCCTGTCAGTCCCTGGTGATTTATCCACCCTCATTTGCCTCAACACAGCAAACACATCCTCCTCTATTATTTGTATATTATCTATGACTTTTCTGCTGCTTTGCCTCAGTTCTATAGACGACGGAGTAAATGCAGATACAAAAAGATCATTTAAGATATCCCCATCTCTTTTGACTCAATACATAGATTACTATTCTGATCTTCCAGAGGACCAATTTTGTCCCTTTCAATCCTTCTTTTCTTAACATATCTGTAGAATCCTATATGATTCTGCTTCACTTTGTAGGCCAGGTCAACCCTCATGTCTTCTTTCAGCCTTCCTGATTTCTTTCTTAAGTATTCTCTTGCATTTCTTATAGTTCCTAAGTACCTGATGTGTCTCCACCTGTTATGTGTGTTCTTCCTTTCTTAACCAGGGCCTCAATATCTCTGAAAACCAATGTTCCCCAAACCTGTTATCTTTATCTTTTATTCTGACAAGCACGTACAAGGTTTTTACTCTCAAAATTTCATTTCTGAAGGCCTCCCGCTTACCAAGAACACCTTTGCCAGAAAACAGCCTGTCCCCATCCACACTTGCCAGATCATTTCTGATACCATCCAAGTTGGCCTTTCTCCAATTTAGAATCTCAACCCGCAAATCAAATCTATCCTTTTTCATATTTACTTTGAAACTAATGGCATTATAATCACTAAATGCAAAGTATTCCCCTACACAAACTTCTGTCACCTGCCATCTAATTCCTTATAGTAGATCAAGTATCATACACTCTCTCATTGAGACATTTATGTACTGATTAAGGGAACTTTCCTGAAGACATTTGACAAACTCCATCCCATCTAGTGCTTTTACAGTATAGGAGTCCCAGTCAATATGTGGAAAGCTAAAATCACCTGCTTATAATGTCCATAACACCTGGACTATTCCTCTTCCCACCCTGTCTCTTGCAAAAATGCTATCCCCTTCTCACAATTCCTCCATCTCTGCCGCATCTGCTCTCAGGATGAGGCTTTTCATTCCAGGACAAAGGAGATGTCTTCCTTTTTTAAACAAAGGGGCTTCCCTTTGTCCACCATCAACTCTGCTCTCAAACGCATCTCTCCCATTTCCTGCACATCTGCCCTCACCCCGTCCACCCACTACCCCACTTGGGATAGGGTTCCCCTTGTCCTCACCTACCACCCCACCAGCCTCTGGATCCAAAGTATAATTCTCCATAACTTCCGCCACCTCCAACGAGATCCCACTACCAAGCACATCTTTCCTTCCCCCCCCCCCCCCACTTTCTGCTTTCCGCAGGGATCGCTCCCTACACGACTCCCTTGTCCACTCGTCCCCCCATCCCTTCCCACCGATCTCCCTCCTGGCACTTATCCTTGCAAGCGGAACAAGTGCTACACCTGCTCCTACACTTCCTCGCTCACCACCATTCAGGGCCCCAGACAGTCCTTCCAGGTGAGGCGACACTTCATTTGTGAGTTGGCTGGTGTGGTATACTGCGTCCGGTGCTCCCGATGTGGCCTTTTATACATTGATGAGACCCGATGCAGACTGGGAGACCGTTTTGCTGAACACCTACGCTCGGTCCGCCAGAGAAAGCAGGATCTCCCAGTGGCCACACATTTTAATTCCATGTCCCATTCCCATTCTGATGTGTCTATCCATGGCCTCCTCTACTGTCAAGATGAAGCCACACTCAGGTTGGAGGAACAACACCTTATATACCGGCTGGGTAGCCTCCAACCTGATGACATGAACATTGACTTCTTTAACTTCTGTTAATGCCCCTCCTCTTCTTACCCCATCCCTGATATATTTAGTTTTTTTTTCTCTCTCTGCCCATCACTCTGCCTGTTCTCCATCTCCCTCTGGTGCTCCCCTCCCCCTTTCTTTCTCCCTAGGCCTCCTGTCCCATGATCCTTTCCCTTCTCTAGCTCTGTATCCCTTTTGCCAATCACCTTTCCAGCTCTCAGCTTCACCCCGCCCCCTCCGGTCTTCTCCTATCATTTCCCATTTTCCCCTCCCCCTCCTACTTTCCTTTCGATTAGTCCTGACGAAGGGTCTCGGCCCGAAACGTCGACAGCGCTTCTCCCTATAGACGCTGCCTGGCCTGCTGAGTTCCACCAGCATCTTGTGTGTGTTGTTTGAATTTCCAGCATCTGCAGATTTCCTCGTGGATGTCCTTAATTTCCTGGAATGGTCTGCAATCTCCCCACAAATTTGTTCCTCTAAATTCTGCAGATTGTTGGGTGGGCTATAATATAGCCCCATTAATATGGTCATACATTTCTTATTCCTCAGTTTCACCTGTGAAGCCTCAGACAAGTTGTCCAGTCTGCTCTGACTGAGTGCTGCTGTGACATCTTTCCTGGCTAGTAACACCATTCCTCTCCCTTTAATCCCTCCCGCTCTGTTGCGTCTAAAACATCTGGCCCCCTGAATACTGCCCCTCCTGCACCCAGTTCTCATTAATGGCTACAACATCATAATTCCATCTCATACAATATCATAAGCTTATCTGCCTTTCCTACAACACTTCTTGCTTTGAAATATACGCTGCTCAGAACATTAGTCTCACCATGATCAACCTTTTGCTTCCAGACTTTGTCAGAGGTCATAACAACAACTGTCTCCAAAACCTCTCCACTATTTGTTCTGACACTCTGGTTCACATCCCTCTACAACTCTAGTTTAAATCCCGTCCCTCCCCTCCACCATCCACCCCCCCCCCATGCCGTAGTAGCAAACCTTCCCGTAAGGATATTAGTCCTGATCCAGTTCAGCTGCAAACTGTCTCTTCTGTACAGTTTCCACCTTCCCTGGATGAGAACCCAATTATCCAAAAATCAGATACCTTCCCTCCTACACTGACTCCTTAATCATGTGTTAAACTGTATTCCTGTTTCTGGCCTCACTAGCACATGGCATGGGTCACAATCCTGAGATCACAACCCTGGAAGTCCTGCCTTTTAACTTAGCACCTAACTCCTTGAACTCACATTGCAGAACCTCATCACTCTTCCCGCCTGTCATTGGTAGCTACATGGACCACGACCCCTGCCTACTCATCCTCCCATTTAAGAATACTGAGGTCTCAATTCAAGATGTCCCTGTATGCTGGCACCCAGGAGGTAAGGTACCAGCCTGGAATCTCATTCTCATCCATTGAACCTCCTTTCTGTTTCCTTAACTAATGAGCCCCTGATCTCCACAACTCGCCTTTTCTCTCCACCCATCCCCCCCAATTCCCTTCTGAATCACAGAGCTAGACTTGGCGCCAGAGACTTGACTGCTTTGATTTTCCTCTGTTAGGTCATAGTCCCACTCCTCCAAACTGTGTTCGAAGTGGTATACTTTCTAAGAAAGTAGAGGCTGGTCCAAGGACAGCTCCTCTGATATGACAACACAAAGGAATTTAAAGTTACTGATGGACCTCATTGACCTCTTACTTCCTCCGACTGTAGGCAATCATCAGCTCTTTGGCTTTACCGATACTTGATTTTGCTCTAGTGTTAAAGACACCTTTGTAGATCAGTCACTGCAAACTCAGGGGGAATTAAACAAAATCAGTCCGTGCTGGTAGCAAGCAGTAAATCCACTAAAGTTTACTCCTTTAACAACATCAAAAGTCTACCTCCAAAACATAGCTAAATGTTTGTTCAATGGAAACGTGTTTTGATTTAAAAATGAAAGGAAACTTGTTCTATTTTGAAACTCCTTTTCAAATGTCCATGGATAAAGTGTCTGCGTTCCTGCTCTGTGCATGCTGGTAATTAGAAATTTTATAATGAAATCTGAGACCGAGGCACTGAAGTAAATAAGGACCTCCCTCCGAACTGATTTTGTGGGTTACAACAGATTTTAAATCTCCCTTTCTCACATAGTGCGCTTCAAATAATCATCTTACTTCAGCCAGACTTCCTCCAATCAGTTCCTGGCAATTATATCATCAGGAGCCGACTACTTAAATAAAATGGCTTGTACAAATCAATGCAAATAGACAGGATCACCACAAAGGGATGTTGAAATTAATGATAATTCCTTGTGAATGTCAGATTTTATAAAAGGAGTCCTAATGATGAAATGTGTGTTTAAATATTGTGGTACTTACTCCAGGCATTACAGGATCTGATTACTTCCTCTTCAATGTAACTGTCTTCAGATGGACAAAAGGCTTTGATATGGTTGTCTTATCTTGATTGGCCATTAGTTCTTGCTTTTTAATTCTGACATAAACAGAAAATGTCCAAGTTCTGGTAGCATAAACGGAGTTTAGTATAAACTGCTTATAATAGCTCCTATGACAACTCGACTAATTAAGTTTGCCTTTTCTTTAATTTTGGACCTTCAAACATATAAACGCCCACACCAGACTTCATGCCTTAGCTGTTGTAGTTCTTTAAAATTACTGTTCCAAGGTCTAGAAAGTAAACATCAGATTGGAGATACCTTAAGATCTTATCATTTGGACTTTAAGTGATAAGATGTCACCTTAAAAATATAGATAGATAGATAGATAGATAGATAGACTGATGGATAGATAGATCAGAATCATTTTCTTGCCAATATGTGAAATGTACAGAATCAATTGTGATTCAGTGCCAAGCATAAAACACAGGACAATATGATAACAGTCAACACAATAACAATCAACAGTTTACAAGGCAATATACAAAGAGCCATGAGCAATCGACAATTAGCAGAATGGTCACTTACACAAATGTCAATAATCAGACTTAAATAAATGTGAACATATGAACAGGCTCAATAATTATTAACAGAACAACAAGAGCAGGAAACACCATTTAGGGGATGTTGTGCTGGGACATGTGGGGTATTACACCTGGGTGAGTGCGTGAGAAAGATAGATTTGAACACTTACTTCTCAACATCTACTTGCGACCCTGAGTTCCATTCATACACACAAGATGTATTTGTGGAACATTCTGAAACTTTAATATCTATGTGATGGTTATTCAGGGAAATAAGCTTTTGCATTACTTCCAAGAGCACACATAGACTTCACTCAACCACACTGTGTATTTTGTCAGACTGCCATCTTATTCTACATTCCACACCTCATACAACACTGACACAGTCGCTGTCCTACTGTATTTTGATATGCCCTGCTGTAAGCTAGGAGAATTAATCTCAGCAAAAGTCATTTTGTCACTTTGTCATTTTGTCACTGTCAGAGTCACTTTATGTTCAGATACTCCTCCACCCAGCATCACTTTATCTGCATACAGTCAGTCAATGACATTCTCTCACTCAACGTCAGCAAAACCAAAGAGCTGATTATTTACTACAGGGGAAGAAGCCAGGGATCTGTGGGCCAGTCTTCATTAAGGGACTGGAGACGAAGAGGGTCAGTAACATTAATTTCCTTGCTATTATTATATCAGGAGATCTGTCCTGGGACCAGCATGTAAATGACATTTCAAAGAAGGTGGAGTAGTGCTTCTACTTCCTTTGTCATCCAAACTGACACACCTCTATAGGTGCACAGCAGGACGTATCCCATCATGACCTGGTATGGGAAGGAACATCAATGCAAAAGCCTACAAAAGGTGATGGATGCAGCCCAGTCGATTACAGGCAAAGCCCTCCAAACCCTGTGGACATCTACAAGCAGAGCTGCCACAGGAAAGCAGCGTTCGTCATCAAGGACCACCAGCATCCAGGCCATGCTCTCTTCTTGCTGCTGCCATCTGAAGGAGATACAAAAACCTCAGGTTCCACAGCACCAGGCTTAGGAGCAGTTATTACCTTTCAGCCATCAGGCTCCTGAACCAGTGTTGAGGACTCACCTCAACACTGAAATTATCACTGAACACAACCCATGGACTTACTTTCAAGAACTCTACAATTCATGTTCTCCGTATTATTTATTTATGCATTTATAATTACTTTTTTCTGTTCAGTTTGCACATTGCTTGCTTGTCAATATTTGTCTGTAGTTCTGAATTTCTTTGTTCTACTGTGAATACATGCAAGAAAACGAATCTCAAGGTAGTATATGGTGAAATATGGTTGGGTTGAGTGACTCTCTGATCTTAGCAATCCATTAGCAAATGTTTTGTCACCATACCAGGAGACATCATCAGTGCACTGTTCACTTGTGGTGTGTCTTGGCCTTTATATACTTATCAATAAATTGATTGAACATTACAGGAACTTAACGGTGACATATATTACTTTGAAATGATAAAGTAAATAAATATGCTTTGAATGTTGAACTTTGAACTTTCTATCTATATAAGCTAATCTCATGTATAAATGGCCACATTCAAGTTACATGTTCGCTGTGTTTTATAGGATTGCTTTTCTATTTATATTTATTGTGATTTTTATGCTTATTGTGTTTTTATGCTGCACTAGATCCTGGGCAACAATTATTTCAAACTTTTTTTGCATTTGTGTCCTGAAGAATGACAATAAACAATCTTGAATTTTGAATCGAATTCTCACTGTGTTATTTCACTCTGAAGTGAGATATTTTAAACCCCTTGACCGGAGTTATTTCTGTAGTGATTTCATTCATCTGTACCAGGATTTATCCAAAGCAACTTGGATTGGATTAGAAATATCCTTAAAAAACACAACAGGGAAAAAAAATGATCATGCACCACTTAGCATGTGTTTTTGTTTGTTTCCAGATTAGTTCTGTCCTGAAAGGTAACCAAATGAGTTTGTATGAACACTAAGTTCCAAACATCTTATCAGGCAATGATAACACTGGACAACAAAGATTTTGTTTCCTGAATACTTTTGGGAGTATCTTATGAATTTTGGGCTGCTGATGATGAAAATCGCCATGAAATTTTCCTATCATGCACCATTTTAAAAAATCACCTATAATTGTTATTTCAATTCATAATTCATGTCTGAATAACTAATGCCAAGATTTAGGAAGGCATTTTTGTTGGTCCATAAATCAAACAGATCATCAATGACAGGCAATTCGAACACCTTCTTTTAGGACCGGAGAAAATCTCATGGAAGGCATTCAAGGACATTGTTGAAATTTCCTTGCTTATTACAGAGCACCAAACAAAGTGCAGATAGTTGACAACATTCTTCGAGCACACAAAACCATGAAGTGCAACGTGTCACTAAAGATTCATTTTCTGCATTCCCGTTTAGACTTCTTCCCTGCAAATCTTGGCACTGTCAGTGACGAGCACGGTGAGAGGTTTCACCAAGACGCTGTGGTCAAGGAGAAACGCTATCAGGGCTACAGGAATCCATCAATGCTGGCTGATTATTGTTGGACACTTAACGTGAGAAGTGTCAGACACTGAGTTACAAATAAAAATAATCAACAAAAACATTTTAGCTTAGTTCCACGATTGTAAGGCATCAGCACTGTTATGTAATTAAACAGATTATATCCAATTTGTTAATTTCTTGTTTCTCCAAATTCCTACTTATACAAGTAGTCTGAAGTTATATTTGTGTTCAGCTTCAAGCAGTTTATCATAAACAAAAACAAAATTCTGAGGAAGCTACACTTTTGAACAGAATTGATTGTCTGGAGTAATCAAACAAGTTGGTATGCTTCATTCTATGATGGTGGTTTGTAACAAAAATATCTATTGTAAACTCGCCTCCATTGTGACAACTCTGGGACTTGAACCTATGGTCCTTCGAGAGTCAAATGTTGAAACCACTAAAGCAGCAAACTGCTGCAATAACAAAGCAATCTCTTTGACTTTACACTCTGTGAAGTGGATTGTCTTGAGTTCACATCTGGTGAAAAATGTAGAATCAGTAGTATGTTATTACAGACTTTATGAAGTATGCACCTGTTATATGGTCCAAGAATTAAAAAGCTCTTTGAAGTAGATAAAAGCTTGGATGAAAAGAATTACTAGCACCATTTATCCAGCTTTGTGTTAAGTATTTACTGAAGACAATTTAATTCACGATAAAACCATATACTGAAAAAAGTTATTCATGCCACTGATAAAAGAAAGAAGCTTTGTTAGGGATGTCAGATACACAGACAACTGTGGCTTTCACACCCAGTAAATAAACATAGAACTCTATTGCACATTTTAAAAATCTAGAAATAAGTTTTTTTTCCCAAACTTTGGGTTAAGTAATGTTCTTCAGAACCGTGACCCATGTTCTCTCAACTGTAGGTTATATAATAGCTTTCTTTATCAAGCTTTGACTAAAAAGCAGCTCAATAATGTAATGGAAGGCTTAGCTATGGACTGCATGCTATCAGTCAGCTATATTTATCTTGCAGCTCTTTAAGTGTTAAAGAGACCTGTTGACATTGATAAGCGTCGTATTGCTTATATTTGCAATGACCAAATACTGACGGGTCATGACCTGAATCGGATACTATTCACTGTGTAACTCATCCAAAAGAAGAAGATAGCAGTGGGTTCCAGTGAGCAAAGTGTCGAGGAATTAAATGAATTACATTTGAAGCAAAGTCTGACTCATGGCATCCCTTGAGGAGTATATGGACCATGCTACTTCTGCCCCGCTTGCACAATAGAGGTTGCTTTGAACGCACCGTAAACTGACAGCTTTTTTTGGCTCCGTGTGCGGTTCAGGTCCAGACCTAGGCACTCATGTCACTGATGCATGACCAGGAGGAACGAGGTTCCACTTCAGTTACACAGCAGGCCTCCTTGCCTCGTTCTTTGTTCCCCTTGTACAGTTCAATGTTCCTGCTCACCACAAGGGAAACAATGAAGGTGCTCGCGGTAGATTGGCTGTGGCCAAAGCTGACATAGCAAGCCATCAGTGGAGCAGAACTAATCTGCGGAGAGGGCTTCCTGTGTGATAAGCCCCCCCACCTCAGTAACCTAAGCTTTGATGGAAATCTCAGGGACAAAATAAAAGTACCCAACTTTTAGTGATGCTTGAACTTTTTTCACATCAGTCTGAAGGCTTCCATTGGGGATGTTCCTAGTCATTTGATGTGGCAGCAATTAGCAAGGAACTTTTGTATTCTGTGAAGCCGAAACAACCCACTTCAATAATCACATTTATGCTTTCAATAGGAACAAAAAGCTGGAGGAACAGATAACATGGTTACATCAAACAGAAAACTAGTTGTGCTTGTAACTATTATGGTGTTTCTTTTCTTTAACACGGCTTAAGGTGTTACTTTTCCCATGAGAAAACTCCATGCCGGTGACATCATAGAAGAGCTGTTGTCCAACTCCAACCTTGGACTCTGAGGGTCGAGAGGTTCTGAATCATTTTCAGGCAACCCCTTTCAGCCAGATAGGACTTCCCGCTATTAATAACAAAAAAAAACAAGCTGAGACTGGCTCATAAAACAACTAAAAATTCTGTGAACTTTAAATACTGCTTTAACTAATTCTCAAATCAGAGGATACTTGACAAAGAATTTTTAAGATTGTTCATATCCATTTCCAAAGTAGTTACCTTTAATTCTACACTTTGGAATTTCACATTTATGAAATGTTATGTAAAACTGAGCTAGTGGTATTATGATTATAGCATTATGATTCTGTTTAGAGATTTCTTTGTCTGCGGCAGCAATCATACAATAGGGTCAATCTTAGCATCTGTATGATCTAAAAACAACAATTGGAACTGCAAAGGGAAATTATTTCCCTTTACAGTTTCAGTTGTACTTTTTGGATCGTACAATGCTAAAACAGACCCTTCAGCCCTCTGACAAGGTTAACCATCACAAATACATTTACACTATAATTATCCCAATTACTGGTTCCTTAAGGTTGTTATAGCCGGGGGTGGTAATGGGGATAAGCTTTCACTACCTATTAAATGCTCCTAATGGTGTGCATCTCAAACAGCCTCTGAGAACCAAATCCAGCTCCTGGCCTTCACGTATGGCTTAGCTATTAAGTCTGGTAGAACTGTTTCTATTGACTGGAGAAGGGGCAAAGGTGGGTGACCAGCACCTTAAAACCAGTCGCTGCGGGCAGATGGGGCTCACCTGCTGTGACTGGCAGCTCATCTAGGAGAAGGAAAACTCTGATCTCAAACCGCTCCTGACTTGCGGATATACCCAGTCAAGGGGAAGGACTTGGGAGTGAACGTCATGGGAATAATCCAGAGCTGGAATCCCTAAGGCGGTCCTACATTGAATTCAAGGCTGACTGGCAACTCCTGCGATTTGACGCTGGTACCAAACTGTATTGGTCTCTGCCGTTCCTTTGGGTTCATCGACTCTGTGGAGAGGGGGGAGACTGCTACATAGACAACAGTTTGCTCTCCATAGCGTATCACGTAGGCAGCTGGGATGCAACATCCATGTACGACCCCAACTAATGGAGGGCCTCATCTCATTTACCTTACACTTAATCTATTCTCCCCCACATTTCTATCAGCTCTTCTAGATTTGATCACTCTCCAGTAACTCAAATAACCATGTGTTACAACAGTGCTATGCAAAAGAGCATCTCTCAAAGCACAGTATGTCGAACCTTGAAGTGGATGACCTACGACAGCAAGAGACCATGAACGTACATTAACTGGAGGGGCTGAACTGAGGATGATGGCGCCTAATGGCACCTCTGCTTGCATCTTTGGAAACAGCTTTATTTCTATCTTTGATATCTCTGTTTCCTTTTCAGGGTTCTTTTGAAGACCCTGACCTGGAGTTACACGCTGACTTTGTTTCTTTACAGAAGTGGGACCCACTCTCAGGGCCTCACGACCAGCTGCTTTTCGATATGCCAAGGACGCGGCCGGGCAGACCAGCCAGCCTTCAGGGTGCTGGATTCCCATGGCTCTGGAGGCGGGCTGATCCAAGGCTGTTGAAGCTGCTGCCGGCTGGCCGGTCATGGGAGCACACGGCAGATCGGAAGCAGTGAGCTAGCTGTGTACGCAGAGACCTGAGTTCTTTGGGCACAGAGCTTGGAAAAAGCAATGCAACAGACTTTTAACACCATAAATCAGCAAGGTGTTTTTGTTGTCTCCCCTCTCGCTTCTTGCTGTGAAATGGGGACACCTCTTTTTCCATTATTAGGGAGAGAGAGAACCTGTGGTTTGTCAAATATTTGGTGAACGAGTAGTCTTTGAGGTGCTGCAAGTCTGTGTCTTTATTGGTGTTTTGCTGCATGCTTGAGTGCTCGTGGGGGGGGGGCGATGCTTTTTTGCTAGTGGGGGAGGGGGAATCATTGCTTTGCTGCTGTTTATGCATGGGAGGGGGGAGTTGGGGAGGGCTTTGAGGTTCTAACATTTAACCGTTATTCATTCTTTCGGCCACTCCTCTGTTTTTGTGAATGTTTGCAAAGCAAAAATATTTCAGGATATATATTGCATACATTTCTCAGACATTAAATGTACCTATTGAACCTATTGAATATACATTCAGTGGCCACTCCACTGGGCATACCTAATAAAGTGGCCACTGAGTGTATATATATTTGAGAATAAATTTACTTTGAACGTTAGAGGAGGGTGAAATTGCATCTGCTACATTAGAGTATCAACAGTGGACAGTGTCAGCAACTTTAAGTTCCTGGGTGTTAACTTATTGGATAACTTATTCTGGGCCCTTCAGCTAAGATTCAAGAACAGCCGCTTACCTTCAATCATTCAAATGTTTAAGATTCAAAGTACGTTTATTATCAAAGTATGTACAAAGAATACAATTGTGAGATTCTTTTCTCCCGCAGACACACACAAAACAAAGTAACACCACGGACCTCATTCAAGAAAACATCAAGCGCTCAACTTGCGAGAAAAAAACAAATTGCGCAAATGACAAAAGTGAGCGAACGACACAAGGAATATCAAACGTCAAACCAGGAGTCCAGTAGAATTCAATTTAGTTCAGTTCTTGAACCATCCAGCTGAGTCCTAAACACTACCTCAGTAAAGCAACAGTACAACTTTGATCATATAACACTACAATGAATTTTTTTGTTCTAATTGTTCTCTTTCTTATAAAAATTATGTATAATTTAAGTTTAATTTATGTTTTCCTTGGGTACGTTGTGTATCTAATCCTATGTGCTTGTGATGTGGCTACAAGTAAGCTTTTCATTGCACCTGCGCAGGCATGTGCCTGTGCTTCTGACAATGAACACAGAGTTTTTAATAGTTTCTCTTTAAATGACTTTATGTTTTTTTTTGTCTTCCTGTGGTTGTGAGTTCCATATTTGTACCACTGTCTGGGTAAAGAAATTCCTCTTGAATTCCCTCTTGGATTGCTTTTATGCAGGAATATCTATGGCATTCTGTCATATCAAAAATCACATTTGGTTAAAGTGGTTATCATCTGGAATGCACCACAGCATTGATGGCAGATTCATGTAGAACACAGGGACGGCCTATTGGTTCAGCTAGTGAAGCCACAGCTCACAGTGCTGGCATCCGGTGCTGTTTGTCTGGAGTTCGTATGCTCTTCCTGTGACCACAGGAATTCCTCTGGGTGCCCTGGATTCCTCCTACATCCCAAAGACACGTGGGCTGGTAAATTACTTGGACACTGTGAATCTCCTTTAGTGTGTAGGTCAGTGGTAGAATCTGGGAGTAGTTCAGAAGATTCAGAATTACTTAATGCTATTTCCAGTGCACAAATGTAAAGGAGAACAATATAATATTTTTTTCTGGATCCAATGCAGCACAAAATAAAGCACAATAAGGAAAAGAACATAATGATTTTGAAAAAGAAAATAAATATAAATACATAAGATAGCTTATATACAAAATTGATTGCATGTGCGTAAAGTGATGCTAGATACAGGAGTGTCTGTATAGAAGGTGACTCTGACAGGAAATGATAAAGTAATGGTGGTTAGGGGTGTGGAGGGGTGGGTTAGTCGGTGGAGGTATGAATCAGCGTTACAGCTTGGGGAAAGTAACGGTTTTTGAGGCAGGTGGTCCTGACGCGGATGCTACATAATCCTCCCTGATGGGACTGGGACAAACTGTCCATAATCCTACATGATATTGCTGGCCGTTTTCCAGATTGTCGGATTCATGTGAATGGGTGGTTGATAATTGTCACAATCTCAATGGGCTGAAGACCCCATCTCTGTGTTATATCTCTCTCTGTTTCCATGACTCTATGACACTCGAGAGGGGAAAGTGGAGAGATAAACATATGGAAGTAAAGAATTTGTAGGACTGTGGGACTAGCTGAGCTTCTATTATGTAGGGCCAGTGGAGATTCAACTCGTTGAACAGCCTCCAGTACCATTCTGTGATTTTGCCACGTCATATTGGCCAAGGAACTCTGGAGATTTATTGTGCCGAATATAAGAATACAGCAAAAGGAATCACTAAGGGAACTAGTCAAAATACAGTAAATTAAATACATTTAAAGTTGTTTGGGCTGCTTGTTCAAGGCAGTTATTTTGTGCTTGGGGTGGCATAGTAGCATGGTGGTACAGTGGCACAACACTTTACAGCACAGGTGATTTGGGTTCAATTCCCAATGCTGCCTGTAAGGAGTTTGTACGTTCTCCCCATGACTGGGTATGTTTCCTCCGGGTGCTCTGGTTTCTTCCTACAGTTCAAGGACATACCTGTTAGGTTAATTATTCATTGTAAATGGTCCTGTGATTAGGCTAGGGTCAAATGGGGAAAGTTGCTGTGTGGAGTGGCTCAAAGAACTGGTAGGGCCTATTCCATGTTGTATCTCAATAAATCAATTTGAAAAATAATAATTAATTAATTAAAACAGAACTCGAGTCCAAACGAGGAGTATTTTTATTTGATAATGCAGCAATCATTTTAAAATAGGGAAAAGGGTGGCAGAAGCAGATTTAGTAATAACTTTCAGAGGAAAGGGGTAAAGATTGAGAGGCTAAGGTGAAGGAAGAGAGAGAGAGGGATGGTGAATGGGATGGTATTTTAAAATGAGCCAATGCAAGCAAAGTGGCCAATAGTGTCCTTCCGTCCTTCATCATTCGCAGTTCCTCTGCCTCTGCTGACGAGCAGGAATCCATGGTTTAACTCAGAGTGACAAAGAGAGGCAGACCAATTGTTTTATAATGCAGATTTAAAGTGAGGTTCATTATTTGGTTCAAGTCAGGCCACTTCTGGTCTTCAGCAGAAGAGTAAGGAACAGAGATTACTGTTGGAGATGTTGCCTGGTGATCACTCAATGCAAGTGCATGACTTTCCTTTGTCCATTAACCCATCTGCATAATCTGGTTAATGCCTGCATTATCCTTCCTGTGAAAGGAATGCTGGTAATACATCATCCTCTGAATCTGCCGTTGATGCTCATGAAGTACGTGATAACTACCCTGGCAGTCTTCTCTTAATTTCACAATCCTTCAACAAACTTCAGTGGCCTCAAATTTATTTTCTTATTGGATGGATGAATGTTGTTCTCTTCCCCAGTGTTCCTGATTTGTTGTGGAACAGCTCAGGGAACAGGAATTAGCTATACAGGTGTGGTGTAAAAATTGATATTCTCCAATAAACATGTTACATATCCCAGTATTAGCAGAGTTCGACGTGAGCTCCATCTGGACATAAGTAACTAGTCCTACTGGTCAATCTTTATCCTGCAAACTAGTTCAAGATGAATAGATAAGGGAATTCTTTTGATGAGAACAACCTCTGAGACAACAAGGACAACCATGGCTTAAGCTGTGGTGAGCCTCAGGCTTACTAACAAAGAAACCGCAAAGCATACAGATCCAGCTATATTACAAATCACTGAAAATCCTCTGAACATTTACAGGCAAACAGGTGACTATGCAAACAGATAAACAAGCATAAAGAAAGTTAAACTACAAGGAAAAATGATCATTTACTCTAATTCAGCTACAGGAACAAACGTACGTACATGTGTCAGACTTTTGAATTTAATAACTACATGGGAACGCATTCATTTATGTAGGAATGTCCATACGCCACCTCCAAGAGGACCACAACCTTGCTGTGGTTTGGAGGCTTGCGTGCTTCAATGACCCGGAGAGCTATGTTGGCTGGAGTCAGGTCTTTATGCTTTGACTCTCACTAGGGTCACCCATGCCAAACAGGTCAAGAGGCAGAGGACAGACTAAGAGTTGTCCACCAGTACTGCAGGTTTGGGGTTTCAGCTCAGGGTAAAAAACAACCCTGAACGGTAAATAAAACTATTATAGAAACAGCAATGAAGAACCCTTCTACGTCAGAGTGCGTCAGAATTCCGGATTCTCCGCCCAGGACTTGCATGTGACTGACAGTAGTGAAAACCAAAAGGAAGCTACTAATGCAGTGAAGGAAGCCCCAACACCGCCAGAGGCGGAAGGCCTTCATTGCTGCCCTAAACAGCAGAGACGTTATAGGCAGTTGCTTGCTTATTTGTCCATAAGTCAGGGTTGGCTTATAGCGCAATGTGTGATATTGAACTTAGGCCAGTGGTAGAGTACCATGTCACATAATTTCAGGTCTGGAGGTTAAGAACATAAGAAATAGAAGCAGAGAAAAGCACACAAAATGCAGGAAGAACTCAACAGGTCAGCCAGAACCTATGGCAGGGTTTCCCAACCTGGGGTCCATGGACCCCTTGGTTAATGGTAAGGATCCATGGCATAAAAAAAGTTAAGAACCCTTGAAAACAGTTGACATTTCAGGCCAAGACCCTTCTTTAGGACTGTTGAAGAACCAAAGTAAACTCTTCGATGCACTTGCTGTTGCACCTTCATTCAATAAAATTCAAGTTGTTATTTAAGCTCAGTGCCAGTTACCTCACTAGCTCCATATTCCATAATACCTAAAACTCTATCAGTCTCTGACTCAAATGTACTCAGTAGATATGTCTCTGCAGCCCTCTTGGGTCTCGAATTCTAAATATTCATCACCCTCTGGGTGAAGAAATATCTTCTCATCTTTGTCCTGGATGGGTAACTCCTACATGTGGAATCTGAACGTAGTTTCTGATATCCCAGCAGAGGAAGACATCAGCTCCACACCACCCCACACTAAAATGTGACACAAATTTTGTAGATTTCAATTAGGAGACCTCACATCCTTCTACACTCAGAGGTGCTGGTGCAATCCACTTAACCTCTCATTGTAGAACAAAAGGCCATTCCAAAAATCAATCTGCGTGAAGCTTTGCTGAGCTCTCTTCAGCACAGATAGATCCTTTCGTAGCAACACAGAAAATGTGGAGAAACTCCACGGATCAAGCAGCAGCCAGGGAAGGAAATGGACCATCGACAACTCGACTCTCGGCCTTCCATCCATCCAGATGAACCTGCTTGACCTGAAGCATCGAACGCCCATTTTCCTTCATGGATCCTGCCGAACCCATTGAATTCCTCCAGCATTATGTGTGTTGCTCCTGTTTTCAGCATCTGCAAACTCTTGCATCTCCATTATATCCTTCCCTCAGGTGGGGACTCTAGACCTGTAACACCATTGCCAATGCTGTCTCACCTGAGTCTTGATTTGAATCTTGATGTCTATGCCCTTGAAATTTTGACTCATTAAATTCACTCAGGGGCCACCTTATTAGGTACAGGACATACCTAATACAGTGGCCACTGAGTGTATGTTCATGGTCTTCTACTGCTGTAGCCCATCCACTTCAAGGTTCGAGGTTCGACATGTTGTGCATTCAGAGATGCTCTTCTGCACACCACTGTTGTAACATGTGGTTATTTGAGTTACTGTCACCTTCCTGTCAGCTTGAACCAGTCTGGCCATTCTGCTCTGACCACAGAACTGCCACCCACTGGATTTTTTTTTTTGTTTCTCCATAAACTCTAGAGACTACTATGCTGAAAAATCCAAGGAGATCAACAGTTTCTGAGATACTCAAACCACCCCATCTGGCACCAAAAATCATTCCACAGTCATAAAGTCATTTAGATTGTATTTGTTCCCCCATTCTAATCTTTGGTCTGAACAACAACTGAGCCTCTTAAACTTTTATGCATTAAGTTGCTTCCACGTGATTGGCTGATTCAATATTTGCATTAATGAGCAGGTATACAGGTGTACATGATTAAATGGCCACTGAGTATGTATTAGGGCCATGGGTGTCTATATCCTTGAATTTATGCATTTCACTAAATAAAGCAAGTTTTTTTGAGGAATGGTTGTAAGGTGATCAGAGGGATGACTTATTTCTCAGCTAGGTACTTGGAAGTATAGGTGTTTATTTTTAAGTTCATCCTGAAGTATTTCTACAACTGCTGCAATCTAAGGCAATGGTTTCCTGACCCCTATCACCCTGAGGATTTAATTTCTTGTCCATTCTCCCCTTTAAAATCTGCTTGCCAATTATCTTCAATAATGCACTTGATATCTGACAACTCATGAGGGAAATAATCCCTTTTTATTGTAACTTGCCTCCTCATAATGTTATACCCCTCGACTAAGCCTCTCATCATGCTAATGGATAGCTGGCTGCTGGTGTAGTGGCAATTGCACTGGATTTTGAGGCGAATGGTTCTGAGTTCGAATCCAGCAGGCCCCTTGCATGTTTTCCATCCATGTTGCGTTGAGCGTTAAGCTAGCAAAAGAAAGTCAAAAATGCTACAGAAAAGGCAAAAAAAGTTGCCTGGTGTGCCACAAGGAACTACAATATGCTAAAGGAATGACATGAGTTTATACAGTCTTCTATCACAGCTGAATTGTTATTTTTATTTATATGTAAACTTTTATAAAATAAATAAATATTTATTTATGGAAACATTCTGTACAGCTCCTCCTTCCAGTGTCTAAAACTGTGGGTGAGTTTTATGCACATATATGTGGCTAGGGTACATAAGGCTTTTGCACGGTACTGTAGTAATTCTATGTATTGCACTGTATTGTTGTTGCAATAAAAAGAACAGGTTTTATGACATGTGAATGATAATAAGCCGATTCTGATATGAGTCTCTATTATGGAAGGAGGCAGGAAGAGGGGAATCATGGTTGAAAAAGGGGAAGGAAGAGGGGAAGGAGTGGGAATCTCCAGAGAGACATTCTGTAATGATCAATAAACCAATTATTTAGAATTAAGTGACCTTGTCTGGTGTCTCAGGGCTGGGTGTGTCAGCACCTGCACTAAGCCCTCAGCCCTGGCACTCCTTCTCTGTCACCTGTCCTACACCCCACCCGCAGTGCCTACCCTCGGCATTCCCAGCATCTGCCAAATTTACACTCACTCTCCGCTCTACATTGACATTTACAGTACTGTGCATGTCTTTGCACAATACTGTAATTACTCCACAGATTGAATCTTTTTTCGCTGCATGTTGGCCATTGGTGGACAGTCAGATGTGCGTATTGGACAATTGAGGGCAACAAACACAAAACATTGGAGAAACTCAGCAGGTCAGGCAGCATCGATAGAGAAGAATAAAGAGTCAACGTTTCGTGCCAAGGCCTTTCATCAGGACTTGAAAGGAAGGGAGAAGAAGTCAGAATAAAAAGGTTGGGGAGAGGAAGGAGTAAAAGCTGGTAGGTGATAGGTGAGGGGGGAGGTAGATGGATGGTGAGGAGTGGCTGAAGTAAGACATGATAGGTGTAAAAGATAGAAGGAGAACTTGAGAGGAGTGAAGTGAGGATCATGGGAGAAAGGGAAGGAAATTGGGCACCAGAGGAAGATGATGGTCAGGAGAAGATAAGAGAAGGGGTATGAAGGGAGCCATAATGGGGAATAGAAATAGTGAGAAGGAAGACTGGTGAGAAATTACCAAAGAGAAATCAACATTCATGTTTTCAGGTTGGAGAATATCCTGACTGAATAGAAGGTGTTGCTCTTCCAAATGGCTCAGAAAGATTATTTTGGAGTCTGAAAATGTATAATACCCCTGTGCATTGAACCCAACACTGTAATTATGGACTATTATGGCAGAAGGTGGTGTTTTGCTTAGAGCAGGGAAACCTAGCAAGTGAACTGAAAGAAGTTTTGCCTTGTTTGACACTTACAGAGTAATTAGAGTCTTCGGTACAGTGTAAGGTCAAGTGATGCTGGACGAGGTGCTTATTGGAAAGCACGTCCACTGGCCATTGGGTGATTCCAAGGCATATGGTGGCCAGTTGAAACTGATAATCTTTATGTTTTATGTTTCTGCTGGAAGTAGAAGCCTTGCCATTTACTCACTGATTGCAAACAGAGAGGTATTTGTCATGAAATTAATGTCCTTGACTGGTGGGGAGGGGTTTGTGGTTGGTATTAGTGACTTCCTGGCCAGAAAACTTCACTCGGGAAAACTTTGGGTATTGCTTTAGTTTGGCTTTGCTGTGTTTTCAAGAGCTTGATAACATCATAGCCTGGTGGAGACTCTTAATGTAACGAGGGCTTTGGGTCTGTGTGTGGGGTGGCAGGGAGCATTGGGCACCGAGATCTCTAGAGCACCAGAAATCACTAATTGTTGTTTAATGAGCGATTCGCTCTTTGTAGTGTGGTCTCCTGGTGCCTTCTGTTTAAGCTCAGGGATCCCGTGTTGTGTGTATTATTTAAGCAGATGCCTGATTAGTGGGGTCCCAGTTTTGAGAACGTTACTTCCTGTGGTGTCACTCAGTCGAGCCACCGATGTGCTTTTGGGAATAAATTGTGGTCGCCATCCTCATATCTGAGCCTGTCTTTCCTCTGCACTTGGGTTCCAATATAGCCAGTGCACATCATAACACTTATACAAGTCCATGCTCTATTATGGTCCTGGTATGACTCTGCTTCATCATAGTATCTACTTTGCAATTCACGAAAAGGAAGGAAACATGAATAACCTTTTGGTATCTCACCAAGGGCTCTAGCAAATTTCTACAGGTATGCGTGGAGAGTATTCTAACTGGCTGCATCACTGTCTGGTGTGGAGGGGCACTGCACACGTCAGAAAAGTTTGCAGAAAGTTGTAATCTTCCCAGCTCCATCGCGGGCACCAGCCTCCCCAACATCCAGGACACCTTCAAAAGGTGAAGTAACACACACACAAAATGCTGGAAGAACTCTGCAGGCCAGACAGCACCTATGGAATAGAGTAAACAGTTGATGGTTCAGGCCGAGATCCTTCATCAGGGCTGGAAAAGAGAGGTGAGAAGTCAGAGTAAGAAGGAGGGGGGAGAGGAGGAAGGTGGTAGGTGAAAGATGAAACTGGGAGGGGGGAGGGGGTGAAATAAAGAGCTGGGAAGTCGATTGATGAAAAAGATAAAGGGCTGCCAAGGGGGAATCTGATAGGAGAGGTCAGAAGGCCGTGGTAGAAAGGGAAGGGGGAGGAGTACCAGTGGGAGGTGACAGGCAGGTAAGGAGATAATGTGAGAGAGGGAAATGGGAATGGGGAATGGCGAAGGGGAAGGTACTTACAGAAGTTCAAGAAATTGATGTTCATGCCATCAGGTCGGAGGGTATCCAGATAGGATACAAGGTATTGCTCCTCCAACCTGCATGCCACCTCATCGTGGTAGTAGAGGCAGCCATACACTGACATGTCAGAATATCTACATTGGGTCTCATCGATACCCATGAGGCCACACTGGGAGCACCAGATACAGTAGATGATCCCAAAAGATGTGCAGGTGAAGTGTCGCCTCACCTGGACTGACTGACTGGGTGTTACCTGGTTCGGATATAGCCCAAGTGTGGAGTGAGAGACACTGAAGTAGGTCGATAGTTCACGGACTTTAATGTGAACAGTGTTAAAGAGAAAATAAACAATAAATGCTAGGCCAAATAGGGCTGTTAACTAAAACTCTCAAATGGGAAACGAAGCCTACACTGCGGCTGGAAAGAAAATCTAAACATTAGATGAATACCGCTAGTCTTCAGAGTCAGTTGACTCAAAAGTCCAATTCTCAGAGAAGGCCGAGAGCGGACAGGCAGTGAAGCATTGCTGTGCTCTGTCCAAGTCTCCACAAGCACTACGACAACAAGTTAAATACTACCATGATTAAATAATAATTAGCTGACACGTGCAAATTCACAGGCTCAATTGTATCTACTGCATTGCCGAATCCGTGGTTGTGACATTGGTGACCCTGAATAGCAGTGAGGGAGGAAGTGTAGGGGCAGGTGTGGCACTTGTTCTTCTTGCAAGGATAAGAACCAGGAGGGAGATCAGTGGGGAGGGATGAATAGACAAGGGAATCGCGTAGGGAGCAGAAAGTGGAGGGAAGGGAAAGAAGAGTTTGGTGGTGGGATCCAGTTGGAGATGGTGGAAGTGAGAGAGTTATGTGGCAGATGTGGAGGCTGGAGAGGTGTTAGATGAAAACAAGAGGAACCCTATCCCTGGTAAGGAGGACAGGTGGATGGAGGGAGGAAGAGATGCAGGTGAGGAATGTGTTGACTTTGGAGGACAGAAAGCCCCTTTCTCTGAACAAGGTCCTTATAAAAGGTGATGCCTCAAAAAAGTGGCATTCATCACTGAGGACCCTCACTTCCCAGGATGTGCTTTCTTCTTATTACTACCATCAGGGAGGAGACACGGGAGCCTCAAGATACAGATTCTACCACTACGTCATCAGGTTTCTTAACGGACAATGAACTGACCCATTGACATCACCTCACTGTTTTCGCTCTCTTTTTGCACCACCTGTTTAATTTAGCATTTCATGTACAGTATATTTCTTATTGTAATGTATAATATTTTCAAGCATATAGCATGGTAATGCTGCCTCAAAACAGCAGATTTCACAACATACAGCATGTCAGAGATAATAATCCTGATTTAATTCTGACTTAGAAGCTAGCAGTTCAAAAAAAAACATCAAATTTTCAAGAGCTTGTATTTATTTTAAAACAGTTAGCCAAAATTCGTCAAGAATTATTGCAGTTTCTACTCTACGCAAAACAGCAGCAGAGCAGTTAGCACACCAGCGATCGCCAATTGGGATTCAATCCCGCTGCTGTCTATAAGGAGTTTGTAGGTTCTCCCTGTGACAATGTGGGCTTCCTCCAGATCTCAGGTTTCCTCCCACATTCCAAAGACGTATGGGTTAGGGTTAGTGTGGGCAACACTTGCGGGTTGCCCCCAGTGCATCCTGTGGCTGTGATGGTCATTGACATATAACTGCACTTTTGAATGTACATGTGACAAAAATAGCTAATCTTCAATAAAATTAATTGTTATTAATTTGTTTTTGCAGGATCTCACTTTTACTGCGTTCCTCCCGTACTGTGGCATCACTGAGGTGGAAGAAATGTGTTCACTCTGGAGTGACAGGAACCATCTCACTGAGGTTAGAAAACTGTATTGTCCTGTATGGCAGGAAAAATAAAAAGCAGAAACGTGTGGTATGCTACATACTTTACTGATGTATGACTCCCTGCAAAGAACTTTACAGCTAACTGTCTGGGCTGGTAGAATGGTGCAAACCTATGTAATTACCTGGCACACTCCAATGTGTATACTTCTTTTTTACCTTTTATGTTACCAATTCACATCGCTAAGTCACTGTTCCTATTTAACTGAGGGAAATGTAGACTAAACCAAGTTTAATCACCACAGACAGATGCAGTGTATATCTGCCACAACCCACCCCAGCCAGCTACTCATGACACATGTGTCTGGTATACCATTCGACTCAATAACAACGGACATCTCTCTTTTTGAAAAAAAAATTTGAGTGTGGGCATTTTAGATTTTGACTGTATATTTGGATTAGTAGTCATACACTTAATGACAGACTCTCAGACAAACGTTTGAAGTAAAACATTAGTCAGTGTATTAGAGATGAGGCACTTCCTGTGATCTTAGTTCTGCAAATCGTTGTCACACATACATTAATGTAGGAGCCCGTACTTTTTCCTTCCCGTATTTAATCCAGAACAAACAAAGAGTAGGGGTCCTTTTCCTTTTGAGTGAGGGGCATAGAAGTTTCCCCAGGGCTGAGGGTATTCTGCTGTGCAACATATCTGGTCTGTCCTTCATTGCATCCAAACACAAGCAGAATGAAGCAAAGGATGAGCTGCATTTCTGTAGCGCCTCTCCCTGGCTAAGGATAAATCAAAAGAGTTTTACAGGCACGGAGGTAACTTGAGTGAAGTGAGCACTGGCCACAATGATAGAGGCAGGTCGCAATTAGCTCACAGCAGCTCTCTCAAAGAGCAGCATGTCAATGGTTAAATATCTTTCTGAGGTGATGTTTGCTCAGAAATAATAGCTGGAACAAAAGAGACTGAGGGGAGATTTAATCAATCCACATAAAATGGTGAGGGGCCTGTACAGGGAGAACACGTGTGATCTGGTTTCCTAAACAAACAGGGCAATCATTGGGAGATGCAGATTTAAGTTAATTTCAGGAGGTTAGAGTCATGAAGTTATTGAGTAATGCAGTGCTTAAACAGATCCTTCAGTCCAACTTGTCTATGCTCATCTCAGCTAGTTCCGTTTGCCAAGTTTGTTCATATCCCTATCAAATCTTTCCCATCCATATATCTATTCAAATGTATTTCATATATTGTTATGACATCTCCCTCAACCGCTCCTTCTGGCAACATCCCACACACTGCATGAAGAGATTGTTCCTAAAGTCCCTTTTAAACCATTCCCCTCCTAAACCTTTTAAATTCCCTCTTAAACCCTGGAAAAAATTAATAAGGCATAAGAGCAGAAATACGTCATTTGGCCCATCTATACCATTCAAACATGGCTGAGTTATCGTTTTATTCCTTTCAATCTCATTCTTCTGCCTTTCCTTGTAACCTTTGGCACCCTTACTGATCAAGAACTTATCATCTTCTGCTTTAAATATACCCAATGACAACTTCCACGGCCATAAAGTCATAGAACACAGCAGCACAGAAACAGGCCCTTCAGTCCATCTCGTCTGTGCCAAACCTTTAGTCTGCCTAGTCCCATCAACCAACACTGGACCATAACCCTCCATACCCCTCCTATCCATCTACCTATCCAAATTTCCCTTAAGTGTTGAAATCAACCTTTCATCCACCACTGTCTGTAGAAATCAATTCCATAGACTTACTACCCTCTGGTGAAAAAAAAATTCCTTCGCATCTCTGTTCTAAACTGACGTCCCTCTGATTCTAGATTCTTCTGCTATTAGAAACACCTCCTGGACATCTACTCTTGGCCTTCATTATTCAGTAATTTTCAATGAGATCCTCCCTCCCCCAACCCACACCATTCTTCTAAACACCAGTGAATACAGGTCAGTGCCATCAAATACTTTTAACCCTTTCAAACCCAGGCTAATTCTTATAAACCTCTTCTGGACCCTCTCCAATGCCAGCACATCCTCTCTTAGCTATAGAGGTCAACTGCATGCAAAGTTCCAAATGCGATCTTACCAATGCATGCAAACATCAACATTACATTCTTGCTTTTATGTTATAAAAGGCACCGTGTGCATTCACCCTATTAATGCCCTTCTTGATTTTGCATACCTGTATAAGGTCAAAGGGTTTAAAGGGTTAATGGTGTCCTGAGGAAAACTTTTCTTGCTCAACATTTGGTCAGAGTCTGAAAGGCACTATTTGAAGGAGTGGTGGGGGTGGGAAGGGGATGTCATCACATAAAAACATAAGCAATTGAAGAGTGATGTGCTCCGAGAGCAGAGAATTGGGATTTAGTCTTTCCGGCCTTTTGAACCATGCCGCCCAGCAACCCTTTATTTAATCCTAAATCCTAATCACAGGACTATTTATAATGACCAGTTAACCTACTTACTGGTGTGTCTTTGGACTGTGGGAGGAAACTGGAGCACCCAGAGGAAATACATGCAGTCATGGGGAGCCCTAGAAACTCCTTTCAGGCAGCGTTGGGAATTGAACCCTAGTTGTTGGACTACTAGCTAGCATGCCACCCCTTATTAATATTAATCAATGTGGTGAACTACATATACCTGTCTGGACACACCCCCCCCCCACCGCTGACTGCACCTGTGGGTCCTCCCACGGACCCCGGTATAAAGGCGATTGGAGCCACAGACCCTTCCTCAGTCTCCAGGATGTTGTGTGATGGTCACTTGCTGCTTGTGCTTTCTTCCAGCCAATAAAAGCCTACCTTAACCCACGTCTCAGAGTTATTGATGGTGCATCAATCACTTAATCAATTAGTATTAATTGAAAGGCCTAGTTAAAGCAGACATGCAGAAGATGCTTCCAATAGTAGGTGAGTCCAGAACCAGAGGGCACAGCCCCGATAAGGATCTTCAAGAGATGAGGAGGAATTTCTTTAGCCAAAGAGTGGTGTATCTGTGAAATTCATTGCCACAGCCAGCTCTGGAGGCCAAGTCATTGGGTATATATAAAGTGGAGGTTGATAGTTTCTTCATTAATAAGGATGTCAAAGGTTACAGGAAGAAGGGGGAGAATCTGATTGAGAAGGAAAATAAATCAGCTGTGATAGAATGGTGGAGCAGATCCAATGGGCTGAATGGCCCATGTCTTATGGTCTTTTGAATTATGGGGGCAATACTATGGTCACAATAGATTCCTTTTCTGTCATATATTATTCTGATTCTATTTTAAAGAATATCTTCATCTTCTTTAAAGCAGTGCCACAAGATCAGACTCCAGATAGCATATTAGCTTTACACTATGTTTGAAAGGTTATACTTTCAGCAGTGCAGTAAACCCTCAGAATTGGCATTAGAGTGAGAGTGCAGATTGTGTGTCAAGTTACTGGAGTGGGGTTTGAACCCTTAAGCCCATTCTCAAAAGGAAAAGATTGCTACACACTGAACCAAGGCTGGCAACTAGCTTCATAAAGGTAACTAATCTATAATGTAAACTTGCTTTAACTCTCCGCTGATGTTGTTTGACTCATCAATTACAAATCAGCAGGAATGTAGGGCTAAGACCCAGGTCTGATTTACTTGGCTGTCTGTGAGCAGTTTTACATTGTCCCTGTGATCACATGGGTTTCCTCCCACTTTCCAAAGACGTACAGAGTAGTAGGCTACAATAGTACATTCTCTCCACGACCGGGTTGAGCTTCCTCCAGGTGCTCCAATTTCCACCTACTGTCCAAAGGTGAACTGGTTAGTAGTTTATTTGATGCTTGTAAATTGTCCTGTACTTAGGCTAGGGTTTAGTAGGAGGGTGACTGGTCCCGAAGGGCCTGTTTCTTGCTGTACTTTTAAATAAATAAAAGATATTTATCTATAAAGACTGGAGTTCAATAATTTATAGGTAGCTACTCAAAGAATGAGTACATTAGTTGCATTTTTCTACACTTGTGGACAGACTCTGGTCAGACATCTTTGCTGAAAGACATCAGTATTTTTAACTGTGTGTGAGCAAGCACAGAATTCAACAGTTACTGTTGTAGTTGTTCCTGAGTGACTAACATCTCCAAGCAACCTCCTACACTTCAGATTACAGGAAGCAGGAATTGTAATTATTTTAATGTGTGTCATCTGCTATCACTCCTGTTTTTAATCGCATCCTCCTTACCAGTGGATCTGCAACTGAAGACGAGGTGTCCATGGTTCAAAGGACTTGGCATTGCTGCAGGCTATTAACGCTTTGCAGATCCCAGCCGTATATCTGGAGTAACATGACAGACGGTGATCAGCAGTTGCACCCTCACACCTGAGTCAAGAATTGATGGGCCCTTCCTGAAGACTGGAGGACCCGGCATAAGCTGGTGCACCAGAGCAATACTGACAGGGGTTGCTTCAGTGAAGATCTGGTTTTACCGTGGAAGGGAAAACCTCTTCAGCTGGTGTTCAATGTTCAACGTAAATTTATTATCGGTGTAATACTATGCTGAGATTCACTTTCTTACAGGCATTCATATACATATGGACATGCAACTGAGTGTGCAAAAGAAGGCAAACTGAGCAAACACAATAAAAATAAATAATAATAAATAAATAGGTAAATAATACTGAGAACAAGAGTTGTTGAGTCCTTAAAAGTGAGTCCATAGGTTGTGTTCAGTGATCAGCAATTCAGTATTTTGGTGAGTGAAATTATCCACGTTGGTTCGGGAGCCTGATGGTTGAAAGGTAATAACTTCCTGAACATGGTGGTGTGGGAGCTAAGGCTCCTGTACCTCCTTCCTGGTGGTAGGAATGAGAAGAAAGCATAGCCTGGATGGTGGTGGGGGGGGGGGAGCAATCCTTGATGATGGATAGTGCTTTCTTTTAACAGCACTCCCTGCATGTAGATGTGCTGCATGATGGTGGGGAGGGGGCTTTTCTTGTGATGGACTGGGCCATATCCATGCCTTTTTGTATGTTTTTCTTTTTTGGGCATTGGTTTTTCTATACATGATGCAACATGATGCAACATGATGCAACTAGTCAAGACATGCTTTATGTGCATTTATAGAAGCTTTTTTTCAAAATTTTAGATGCTGTAGATGTTTTTGCTAGGATTTCTTCCAATTTCTCTCAAGTAACCGAATTGTCTTTACATTCTGAAAAATCAGGAACCTTCCTTCTGAAGGTACAAGAGACTGCGGGTACAGGAATCTGGATCAAATGCATATTGCTGGAGGAACTTGTTGGTTAGGCAGCATAAATGGACAGCTGATATTTTGGATCGAGACCCATCACCTGGACTGAAATAGTATGAGGAGATAACAGTATAAATAGGTCTGGATCAAGATGCTGGCTAGCGATTGTTGGGTTCAGGTGAGGAGGGCTGATAGGCAGATGGGGAGGGAAGAGTGGAAATTGTGACAGAAACTGGGAGGTGACAGTTGGAGGCAACAAATGGATGCATATGATAGAATCTGATAGGAAAGGAAGGTGGAGCATGAAACCACATAAGGGTAGTGGAATGAACAGATGGGAGCCGTCAGAAGAACGAGAGAGTAATGAATGGATGAGTAGATGGATGAAGGGTAAGAAAGAGGGTGATTGGGACAGAGGAGTGGTCTGGGTGTATGTTGGAGGAATGGCAATCAGGAAAGAGGACAGAGAGGGAGAACCAACCACACTTGTGAGTGACATCCATTCCTTAAATAAGGAGAACACCTCAAATACCCTGGAATGTAAGGTCTGATCTCAACACAGGTGCGGTGGAGATAGAGAAATTGAGAGAAAGGAAATGTGTCCTTATTTCTTGCATTCCCACATAAGCTTGTTTCATTGTACCTTCTTTCTGAATATTAATTGCTGTATTTGCTTTTCAATACTCGTACTATTTAAAGCAGTTCACTATCCCTGTGTGTTGAAGATTAAATAAGTGAAGGCATGATCCTTACGTACAGTGAGCTCTCACAGAAACCCTGCCTCTCTTCAATACACAATCGTTCTTCCCCCCAACACCATCCCCCACCTCTATCCTCTCTCAACAGGTCAGGTTCCAGATCCAGACCTCCCTATCGTCCCAATCCCACTCTACCGCAACATAGAATATGTCTCATAATCTTTCAACAAGCCAACTTGAGCTCAAACTTAGATCTGCACCCTGTCCATCTCCCCTTTGTTGGTGATTTCTCAATTCACACTCAGAGTCATTGTGGCAAAAAGGAGTCTAATTATACTCACAACTACATTCTAGCTTCTTAATCAGAAATCCTACTGGTCTTTCAAATACTTATACAATTTTTTTCTGAAATTATAGATATATATCATATATATAGCTAGGATACCTAAGATTTTTGCACAGTACTGTAGTATTTTTATGTATTTCACTGTACTGCTGCTGCAAAGAACAAATTTCATGATATATGCAGGTGATGATAAACCTGATTGTGATCTGGGTATCTATTATGGAATGAGACTGGGAAGGGGACAGAAAGAGGGGAATTCATGGTTGGGAAAAGGGGAAGGGAGAGAGAAGGGAATGGGAAGCACCAGAGAGACATTTTGCAATGATCAATAAACCAAATGTTTAGAATCATAAGGAATGCTCTGCCATAGACTGTGGTGGAGGAATTTAAGGTGGGGGGATATATGGGAGGCAGGGTTTAAGGGCTGGCACACATTGTGGGCTGAAGGGCCTGTACTGTGTTGTACTATTGTATGTTCTATATATATTTAAGATGGAAGCTGATAGTTTCCTGATCAGTCAGGCATCAAAGGACACAGCAAGAAGACAAGTGTTTGGGGTTGAGTGGGATCTGGGATCAGCCACGATGCAATGGCGGGGCAGACTTGATGGGCTGAATGACCTAATTCTGCTCCTATGTCTTATGGTCTTATAGACCTTCCCTTCCACTCCTCTGCCACCTGGCCCACACCCCTCCCACAGCACTCCACCTTCACCATTCCCAACATCCTCTTCTCCTGCCAGATTTGCAAGCTCGCTCTCCACTCAAAGTTGACAAATACAGTACTGCGCAAAAGTCTTAGGCACCCTAGCTATATATATGTGCCCAAGACTTTTGCACAGTACTGTAGGATGCTGCAATAAAAGACTACAAAGAAACATACAGTGCGTGGCAGTTTTGTGGGCGAAAGCATCTTGGTCAAAAGAAAATGTTTAGCCTGTTTCAAACTGACAGGAAGGTGGGTAACCCAAGTCACCACACACTACAACAGTGCTGTGCAGAGGACAACTCTGAATGCACCACATGCTGAATCTTGAAGGGGATGGGCAACAGCAGCAGAAGACCATGGACATACACTCAGAGACCTCTTTATCTGGACCCTCTGTACCTAATAAAGTGGCCACTGAGAGTATCTCTCTGCTCCCTATGTGGCCACTTACTTCTAAAATCCCTTAAAAGATAATGGTGCATTAAAAAACATTCCCTGGGTCAATACATTGTTCCTGCTTGAATTTTGAAAATTCAGTGTTGATTTACAGATCTATGACAGAAAATGAGATGAATACTTAAGAGCTAGTAAGCCTCAAAGGTGTTGAAAGCATTGTGTTCTCTGCATTCCCATTCCATGCTGACTGGATGTATTGAATCACTGACCATACTGCTGACCACCTCTTAAAGGAGGGATAAAATCCCCATCTAGATGCCAGAACACATTCATTCCTTTAACACTAGTAGTCCGTGAAAATGGGAAGTTATGCCAGGAATGTGCCACAATCTACTCCAAAGCAACACACACAAAATGCTGGAGGAACTCAACCACGGGAAAATAAAACTTGCGTTCTGGTTCTGCTGCTTCGCCTCTGTTACTCTCCCATGGAATCTGTGAGGGCAGCACGCTGTAGGACAAGACTGATGACAGGGCGGAGGTTGGCAGAACGATGTCCGGACATTTCTGCGCTGATTGATGTGGATGTCATTTTAAAGAATTTGCTGGTCAATTAGCGAAATCTGAGAAAACCTTAACGTTGCTTGCAAGGTCAGAACAGCTCAAAGCGTGAGGCTGCAATCAGCAGCCTTTTGAAGTGCCGTTGACGTTTCATTTGTTTCGAGCATGTGTCGGGTACTTTGCAGATAGCTTGCTTTAAGGTTTTCACCCACAACTGAAAACAGACCTCCTCACCACTATCAGCGCAGACTGGAAGTCATTCCTCGGTTATGCTTTTTGTAGCTGGCCTGGTTCTCTAATTGTCCAGATCCTCTTCTTTCAGGTACGCAGCTCTTGAGCAGAACCAATGTGTATACCTCCTAATGAACATCAGTCTAGAGTCACGCAGAGCAGAAAATAGCCCTTCGGCCCACACTTGTCCATGCCTAAGATACATACTAACCTTATTTCGCTAAACCTTGTCATCCATATACTTGTCCACATATGTATCTAAATTACCTGCCTCACCACTTTGTCTGGCAGCTGCTTCCTTATATCTACCACCAGCTCTGTAAAAATAAAAGTTGTCCCTCACATTTCAATTACAACTTTCAGCTCTGACCTTTAAACCAGTTCTCTAGATTTTGAATCTCCAACCCTGCACAAAAGACCACCTTAGCTACCAATTCCTCTTATGATCTTGATTGGTTGGCTGGTTGTCTGTAATTTACAACAATGACCATTAGATGTCTGCAGTTCAGAATTCAAATTGTTTCTTCCATTTTAGCATTTTTCCAGCAGCCCGGTCAAATCAGGAGCGAGAGAGGAGGCAACTCTCAGGTCCGTGAGTGAGATATAAAAGGGAGGGCTTATGGGCTTTTGGTGTTTTTCCTGTGGCCCAATCAAATGGGGAGCGAGAGAGCAGGCAACTTGAGATTTAACAAGGTGTATTCATGGGTTTTCAGTGTTTTCTGGTGGCCCAAACGAATAGCAATTCACAAGCAGAGTGGCCATTGTTGTAGCATTCATTGTGTGAGTGGCTTTGATGAGAACAGGCCTGGCTGAGGTACATATTCTTAGTTTCTTCTTAGTCATCCTTCATTCTTCATAAGACCACACAACCGTAAGATATAGGAACAAAATTAGGCCATTGAGTCTACTCCGCCATTTTATCATAACTGATCCAATTTTCCTCTCAGCCTTCTCTACATATCCCTTCAAGCCCTGACCAATCAAGAATCTATCAACTCTACCTTAAATATACATAAAGACTTGGCCTCCATGGTGGCCTGTGGCAAAGAATTCCACAGATTCACCACTCTCTGGCTACAGAAATTCCTCCTCACCTCCATTCTAAAAGGACAGCTCTCCATTCTGAGACTGTGTCCTGTGTTCTTAGATTGTCCCACCACAGAGAACATTCTCTCCACATCCACTCTATAAAGGTCTTTCACCGTTGTCCTTGCGATACAATGTGTATCCTTAGATGTTATGTTCCCAATGACCTAGTGATGCCCACAATTTCATTTTTGTCAATTTTTAACTGGGCTACAAGATCATCTACTTTATTTCATATACAGTGTACAGTCAAATATGACACCTTCAGTCTTGTATTTGTCACCTTTAATTTTGTCCATCTGTTACATTGCAACTCATCTCACTGACTGCAATTTTACTCTGACATCTGCCTGTCCTTTCTGATGGTCTCAATACACATTACCTCTGCTTGTACATCAACTGCTTCATCCTCAGCTTCCCATCCTATCACTCAGTTTCCCTTCCCCCAGCCAAAATAGCTTAAACCCTCCCCAACAGTTCTAGCAAAACTGCCCGCAAGAATATTGGTCCCCCTGGGGTTCAGGTGTAACTCATCCCTATTGTACACGTTCTACCTTCCTCAGAAGAGATCCCAATGATCCAGAAATCTGAACCTCTTCCCCGTGTACCAGTTCTTCAGCCACACATTCAACTGCCAGATCATCCTAATCTTGCCCACAGAGGCATGTGGCAGAGGCAGCAATCCAGAGATTACTACCCTGGAGGTCCTGCTATTCAGCTTTCTGCCTAGCTCCCTAAAATTGCTCTTTAGGACCTCCTCCCTTTTCCTACCCATGTCATTGGTGCCAAAATGTACCAAGATTTTCTGGCTGCTCAACCTTCCCCTTTAGAATGTCGTGAACCCGATTGACGCTACCCGGGAGGCAACATACCATCCAGGACTCTCTATTGCGTACACAGAATCTGTGTCTGCTCATTTAACTACGGAATCCCTGATCACTACTGCAGCCCTCTTCTTCCCCATCCCTACTGAGCCACAGTGTCAGAGATCCAAAGTGATGTGCTTGCTTTTGAGGGGAATGGCCACGGGGGTACTTGGCACTGGCTACCCATTTCCATTCCCTCCCCTCACAGTCACGCAGGTATCTGATTCTTGCAACTTAGGTGTGACTATTTCCCTGTAGCTCCTTTCTATAATTGCCTGTTTCCTGTATGAACCAAATCATCAAACTGCAGCTCCATCTCCTGAACGCATTCTCTGAAGAACTGGCGCAGATGGAAACTAGAAGTCTCCCAGAACTCTCACATCTCACACAAATAACACAGCACAGCCCCTGGAGCCATTCGCACTGCTCTATGTCCTAACAGATGGTGAAATTGTGGAGGCATTAGTAATGATCTTTCAAGAATCACCAGATTC
The DNA here is from genome assembly GCF_030144855.1 of Hypanus sabinus. NCBI lineage: Eukaryota > Metazoa > Chordata > Chondrichthyes > Myliobatiformes > Dasyatidae > Hypanus > Hypanus sabinus. Next base: position 166,974,360 of record NC_082712.1, on the reverse strand, counting down.
TGGAATGGTTCCGGAAGACTGGAAAATTGCAGATGTTACTCCACTCTTCAAGAAGACAGAGAGGCAGAGACTACAGGCCAGTTAGACTGACCTCAGTGGGTGGGAAGATGTTGGAGCCAATTATTAAGGATGAGGTCTCAGGGTACTTGGAGGCACATGATAAAATAGACCATAGTCAGTATGGTTTCCTCAAGGGAAAATCTTGCCTGACAAATCTGTTGGAATTCTTTGAAGAAATAACAAGCAGTATGGACAAAGGAGAATCAATTAATGTTGTGTACTTGGAATTTCAGAAGGCCTTTCACAAAGTGCCACACATGAGGCTGTTTAACAAGCTACAAACCCATGGTATTAAAGGAAAGATTCTAACATAGATAAACCAGTGGCTGATTCACAGGAGGCAAATGATTTGGATGAGGGAATTCACGATTTTGTTTCAAAGTTTGCAGACAATATGAAAACAGGTTGAGGGGCAGCTAGTCTTGAGGAAGTAGTGAGGCTACAGAAGGACATGGACAGATTAGGAGAATGGGTAAAGAAAAGCAGATGGAATAAAATGTGGGGAAGTATGATCATGCACTTTGGTAGAAGAAGTGAAAGGGCTGACTATTTTCTAAATGGAGAGAAAATACAAAATAACTGAGATGCAAAGGGACTTGGGAATCCTTATGGAGGATTCCCTAAAGGTTAATTTGCAAGTTGAGTCTGTGGTAAGGAAGGCAAATGCAATGTTAGCATTCATTTCAAAAAGATTAGTGTTGAGACTTTATAAGGCATTGGTGAGGCCTCACTTGGAGTATTGTGAGCAGGTCTGGGCCCCTTATCTTAGAAAGGATGTGCTGAAACTGATCAAAGGGTGTTTATGAAAATGATTCCAGGATTGAATGGTTTGTCGTATGAAGAGCATTCGATGGTGCTGGGCCTGTGTTGACTGCAATTCAGAAGAACGTGGGGTGACCTCATTGTAACCTATTGAATGCTGAAAGGCCTTGATAGAGAGGATGCTTCCTGTGTTGGGAGAGCCTAAGACCAGAGGACACAGCCTCAGAATAGAGTGGCATCCTTTAGAACGAAGATGAGGAGAAATTCTTTCAGCCAGAGAGTGGCCAAGACTTTCTGTGTACTTAAGGCAGATTTTGAAAGATTCTGGATTGGTCAGGGCTTGAAGGGATACACAGAGAAGGTAGGAGATTGGGGCCTTCTCTGAGGTGAGAGCTAATGTCCAGTGGGGTCAAAAGGGGGTAATAGGTGTCCAGGAAGGGGTCACACCTCCAGTGAAGGGGCCTGTCATGCTCATTCTGGGTCAGCTCACTCAGCTTTGGTCCCCTCTCATGATTTTACTTACCTCTTTAAAATCACCCCTAAACCTGAGATTCTCTTTGATTTATTCACCGTGGAATCAAAACTCTTCAGTTTTTTGTTATCTACCGTCTATAAAGTATGATACAGGTAGCATGGGGATGCTTTTCAGCAGCAGGGATTGGAAATCTGGTCAAAACTGATGAGAAGATGCATGCTGCTAAATACAGAGAGATCCTGGATATAAACCTGTTAGCCTCTGCCAGAAAGCTTGAATTGGAGAGGAAGTTCGTCTTTCAGTACGGCAATGATCCAAAGCACACTGCCAGAGCAGTCATGGAGTGGCTTCAAATGAAGAAAATTGATGTCCTTGAGTGGCCCAGTCAGAGTCCTGACCTTAACCTGATCGGACATCTCTGGCAGGTCCTCGGAGATTGCTGTCCACTGCTGTCCCCCAACTAGCCTGACACAGCCTGAGCAATTTTGTAGGAGGAATGGGCAAATCTTACTCCATCACATTATTCAAAGCCTACAGTGATGTATCCAAAAAGACTACTGGCAGCAATTGCTGTGAATGGTGGTTCAACTAAGTATTGAGCAAAGGGGGATGAATATTTTTAAACTTCTGACATTTAAATTCTTCAAATTTAGATTTCCATGCTTTTCAATTTTTCCAGTTTTTTGGGCTCTACTGTGAAAATGGAGCATGTTATTCACAAATAAATAATCTTAGTTAAATTGATCAAAATCCCTGGTTGAAATAGTTATTTGCAAATGTGAACAAAGGGTTGGGGGATGAATACTTTTACAAGGCACTGTATACATCTTCTGAACTGCAGTCACTGGCAGACTGTAATTCCCATTTAGAGGATGTGTTCTTGAGCTGACTAAATGATCTGGCACTTTTGCAATCTTCTTGGCGATTCAGTGCGATTAAGAGCGGAATGTGCAGGGCGCCCATCGGTCCCTGATGGCGGAAAGCGAACCGTGGTCAGCTCCATTGCTCTGCACTGATTAAAGCATTAGGCAAGATTAAAATTGACGAGGATGAGAACGGAAAACGAGGAGGTGTTCAGCGCCTGAGTTTGACCGGTCTCCCTCTCACTGTGCAGGAGCCTTGGGTCCCACACTGCAAGGTTCAATCACTTCGGTGGCTCGTGGTTTTGAACTGATTTTTGGAGGACTCTGTGGTTTGATGTTTAATGTCCTCAGCGCTGAATATGCTCTCTGACTGTGGACTCACTTTTGGGGACCCTGCACTCCGTGTTCCATGTGTTTTTGTTTTTACAACAAAAACAATGCTTTTTTTACTAGTTGCGCTGTTTGACCGAGGTGCTTCAGAGTGAAACTGGCTCTACAGCTGTGGCTTGGAGCCATCGACACAGCATTGAATCGAGGGACTCAGTGGCTATGGCTCCTGGACCTTTTTGCGGACTCTGCAGTTTGATGTGTAGCCATCAGTTCGGCCAGCATGCGTGCGTTTGTCTAGGGAAAGACAGACTCTGGCCCAGCCAAACTAGGAAACCTTGCTTATGTGGATGCTGCGTGATGTGTTGCCCGGTTACAAATCTGAACCGCAGAATATCATAGAGTACACCGTATGCAATTAAATGATTGGGTTTTATAAATCTTAATCTGACTATAGGATTAGTAAAGAAAATAAAAAGAAAAAGGGCCTATTTTAATGAAACAGTCTGAAGTGTATGTTGGAGTCTCAGATTCGTACATTTGTTCCCCATCGGCCACCTATGAGAGTCACTGACCATCGGACTCTTGCTCCAAGTCCCCACTGTCCTCTGGTCTACCAACTCTTTCCATTTGCATCTTGCCTCTTTATCTCTTGCCATCAAAAGTCTGCAAAATCCCTGCCTGCTGCCCCACAAGAAAGAACAACGTGCCTCTCATTAGATGGCGCACATTCCAAAGCCCCCGTTATCTCTCGTCATAACCCAAACACTGCTGCGACAGAGAAACAATTGCCTTCGCAGGAAACATTACAAAGAGGCCTTTACATTAGCAGTGAAACCTTACAGCGTGTTACAGATGTTTAATGTTCTGTGTATAATTTGCTCACCTTTCGCTGTTTACACGATTTGTTCTTTTTTTGCACATTGGGTGTTGATGATCTTTGTTGTGTGAGGTTTTTCTCTAAGTGGGTCCTAGGGTGTTTCTTTGTTTCATGGCTACATGCAGGGAGACAAATCTCCAGGCTGTGTACGGTACATACTTCGATATTAAATATACTTTTAAACTTCTGAACTTTTGAACTTTTAAGCAGAATGGGTGGTATGCCGCAGGAGGGGAGTGTGATAGGTGGCAAAGAAGGAGTGCCATGACAGTGGGGGGGTGGTTGAATGGATGTAGACGGACCCAGCCCTGAGATACTAGGCATGGTTATTTGATTCCAAGCAGTTGTTTTACTGATCAATACAGAATGTTTCCCAAGTTCAGAGCAGACTTACACATCCAGGCAAAGGAATAAACTGCAGCTCAGGAACAGTTTTTGCCCTTCTTGGACCAGCGAGGATAACTCCATTCACCTCATCTCTGCAATCTACAATCTATTGACTCACTTTCAAGGACTTTACAGCCCATCTTCTCAGTTATTTATTTATTTGTTTGTCTGTCTATTTGTTTATTCAATCATCCATTTATGTATTTATGTATGTTTGTATTTATTTATTTGCACAATTCATCTTCTTTTTGCCTTGGCATTCTTTGTGCATAGTTTTTCATTGATCCTATTGTACTACTTTGTTCTACTGTCAGTGCCTGCAAGAAAGTGAATCTCGGGGTAGTATATGGTGACATATGCGTACTTGGATGATAAATTTTCTTCGAATGTTGAACGTTGAGCTTCAGCACTGTACTGGAGCGTTAGCCTAAAGTATCTTCTTAAGCAGAAATGGACTATCGACTGTTACATTTACACACAAAATTGGATGATCTCATTGCTTGCAATCTGGAAAATACATTGCATTCTACAGGATAAACAGTCTCGTCTTCAGATGGAAAAAATATCGTAACTGAAAAATAAAAGAAGACCTAGAGAATGATAGAAGAATAGAATTAAATAAGCCCTAAATTAAATACCCGATGCTGGTTAAGTAGATTATTTGTGTAAAAGAGAATTCTATGAATCCAGGTGGTTTGTATGAAAAGAAATGCTTTCCTGACTTCACATGGCTATATACAGACTAGAGCAGTGCTGTGCTTGTTTCATGTCCTTTGCAAACCCAAGGTGTTCAAGCATGCTTAACAGCCAATGAAATTCACGTCTGTAAGGCACCAACAGACACTTGAGTTCTCTGCAACTAGGAAACTTCAGTTAACCTAAAAACCTGGAGTTCAGAAAAATGGAATCAGTAGTAGAGACCACAATACATATCTGATTCACTAATACCATTTAAGGACGAAAATCTGATACTCTTACCCAGTTTCGCCCTCATTTATCTCCAAACTTCTTTTATTGTCTACCCTCTAATATTGCTAATAAATTAAAGGTAAAACATGCCTTGATTAAATATTATGATAAGCAGTTTCCAAGCTCTTAGAACATTGTCCCAAAGCAAAGCACAACAGGGTAGTAGGACAATTTGCACTGCAATTGAAAATGAGTTCTTCATGAAATGTACGGTATATCCAATTCTGCCTGATTTCACAACTTTCATTCAGTAAGACCATAAGATATAGGAACAGGATTAGGCCTTTGGACCATTGAGTCTGCTCCAACATTTCATCATGCCTGATCCATTTCCCTTCCAGCCACCACAATTCCTGCCTTCTCCGCATACTCCTTCATTTCCCGACCAACCAAGAATCTATCAACCTCTGCCTTAAATATACCCAATGACTTGGCTTCCACAGCCACCTGTGGCAACGGTTCCACAGATTCACCACCCTCTGGCTAAAGAAATTCTTCCTCATCTCCGTCCTAAATGGACATCCCTCTATTCTGAGACTGTGTCCTCTGGTCTTAGACTCTCCCACCATAGGAAACATCCTTTCCACATCCACTCAATCAAGGCCTTTCAAGCTCTTCACCTATAATGATGGAAAATATTACTAATAGCAGAGAATCCCAGATTGCATCTTGGTTGAATATTAATGATTAAATAATCCTTTTATTAGGAAAATCAAAGGTTAGCATTCATAAATCCAAATATATATTGTACTTGTGTAGAAAGAGGGGTTTTATGCAATGCATATATCTCTTGGATGTGGCTGAAAATACTAAACCAAACTCCTTCTGAGAGAAGGTTAGGCACAAGATGATCAAGCAGTGAATTTGTGCATTAACATCCCATAGATGACAATGAAATCAATAAGTAGTTAACTAAATCTTGTTCAGAAAGATATTAGAAATCTCCTTGGCTTGTTTTCCATTGTGTCATGGTATCTTCTTTAGCTGGTTAAAGTACTGTAGTAGGAAGCTCTCAAATGAATCTCATCCCTAAGGCACCAGCATTGCTTCCCGCTGAAGTGGTGTTCAAAGTTCAAAGTCAATTTATTATCAAAGTACATATATGTCACTGAGATTAATTTTCTTGTGGGCACACTCAATAAATCCAATAACCATAATAGAATTAATTAAAGGCTGCAACAAAAGGGTGGACAACTAGTGTACAAAAGACTGTGCAAATACAAACCAACCCCCATCCTCATCACATTCTACAGGGGTTGTATTGAGAGCATCCTGAGCAGCTGCATTACTGCCTGGTTCAGAAATTATACCATCTCAAATCGCAAGACCCTGCAGCGGATAGTGAGGTCAGCTGAGAAAATCATCAGGGTGTCTCTTCCTGCCATTACAAACACTTACGTTACACGCTGCATCCGCAAAGCAAACAGCATTATAAAGGACACCACGCACCCCTCATACAAACTCTTCTCCCTCCTGCCATCTGGGAAAAGGCACCGAAGCATTCGGGCTCTCATGACCAGACTATGTAACAGTTTCTTCCCCTCAAGCTATCAGACACCTCAGTACTCAGACCCTGGACTGACACCAACTTACTACCTTCTACTATGCCTATTGTCTTGTTTATTACTTATTGTGATGCCTGCACTGTTTTGTGCACTTTATACAGTCCTAGTAGGTCTGTAGTCCAGTGTAATTTATTTTCTGTGTTGTTTTTACATAGTTCAGTGTAGTTTTTGTACTGTTTCATGTAGCAACATGGTCCTGAAAAACGTAGTCTCGTTTTTACTGTGTACTGTACCAGCAGTTATGATCAAAATGACAATAAAAAGTTACTTGACTTGAAAAAATAACAAGAATAAATAAATAAGCAATACATATTGAGAACATGAGATGAAGAGTCCCTGAAGGTAAGTCCATAAGTTGTGGGAAGAGTTCAGTGATGATGCAAGTGGGGTATAATTATCCCCTCTGGTTCAAGAGCCTGATGGCTGAGGGGTAATAACAGTTACTGAATGTATTGAAGTGAGTGCTGAAGCTCTGTACTGTCTTTCTGATGGCCACAGCGAGAAGAGGACATTACGTGGGTGGTTGGGGTCTCTGATGATGAGTACTGTTTTCCTGAGGCATCACTCTGTGTTGATGTGCTCAATGGTGGGGAGGGCTTTACCAGTATGGACTGAGCTACTTTTTGCAGGATTTTCGTTGAAGGACATTGGTGGTTTCCATACCAGGCTATGATGCAGCTAGTCAATATGCTTTCCAGCACACATCTATTGAAGTTTATTAAAGTTTTAGATGTCATGCCGAATGTTTGCAAACTTGTAAGGAAGTAGAGACACTGCTGTGCTTTCTTGATAATTTCACTTAGCATTATGCCTAGGACGAGTCCTGTGAAATTATAACACAAAGGAGTTTAAAGTTGCTGATCTTCTCCACCAATGAGGACTGCCTCATGGACCTCTGGTTTCCTCCACCTGAAGTCAATAATCAGCCCCTTGGTCTTGCTGACATTGAGTAAGAGGTTGTTATGGCACCACTCAACTCCAGTTTCAATCCCCCACCTATATGCTTGATGCACCATCAATAACTCACTCTGAGACGTAAAGGTGAGATATCAGTGTTTATTGACTGGAAGAAGGAACAAGCAGTGAGTGACCACCATACTACATCCAGGAGACTGAGAGGCCGTGCTCAGGCCTCAATCACCTTTATACCGGGGTCTGTGGGAGGAGCCACAGGAGCAGTCAGCAGGGGGCGTGTCCAGACAGGTACATGTAGTTCACCACAATGCCGATTCATCTCCACCTTTAAGTGTGTGTGGCAGTAGCTTGCACGTTAGCCCCTGGACTGGCATTCAGTCCGGTGTTGAATGTATTTCCAACTGCACAACACTATTAATGTACAATATTGTCCCTAGGTGCTTCCCAAAAATGTAACAAAATCAGAAGGAGGAAAAACAGAGGATTTTACTACAGGTGGTCAAAGAGGCACTATAGCAGGGTTTCCAGCCTGTGCTACACAGACCCCTGGTAATAGTAAGGCTCCATGATAAAAAAATGAGTAGGGACCCTCCGCACTACAGCGTGTGACTGAGTGCTGAAACTTCTAAGTGTTTATTATTTTAATATTTAAAGTTTTATTATTTTAATATTTCTTTAATTTAAAGATGCAGCATAGAAAAGGCCCTGTCAACCCATCGAACTGCACCACCCAGTAACCTATCTACTTAAGCCTAGTCTAATCACAAAGCAATTTACAATGACTAATTAGTATGTCTTTGGACTGTGGGAGGAAACTGGAGCACCCAGAGGAAACCCACGTGTTCAGAGGGAGGTCATACAAACTCCTGACAGAGGATGCCAGAACTGAACTCCAAGCTCCGACGCTCCAAGCTGAAATAGCATCACGCCAATTGCTACACCACTGTGGCACTCATCTGGGGAAAGTTAGTAGGGAATTAAGGAGAGTAAAATGGATGCTTGATGGTCATAAGATCATAAGAACGTAAGAAATAGGAGCAGGAGTAGGCCACCTGGCCTGTCGGGCCTGTTCCACCACTCAATAAGATTATGGCTGGTCTGGTCATGGACTCATTTCTACCTACCGGCTTTATCCCCATAATCTTTAATTCCCGTACTATAGTCAGTCTAGATCTGATGAATGGAAGAGCCCATCTCCAGATTCCATCACTAGAAGGCAGTGCTGAGTAAACGGGTAAGGATGGAGTTTCAGAACATCCGATAACATGGCCGATAATAATATGAAGGAGTGGGACAAGGTGAGACCAAAACTAGAAATATCCTGGGCTGTTAGAGATGTTGTGGATTTACAGGAGGGGAACAATCCATGGAGGAATTTGAGCAGGCAGATGAAAATTGTAAACTTAGATGTTAACATACAATGCTGGAAGCAATCAGTAGGTCAGGCAACATCTGTAGAAAGAGAACCAAGTTAACATGCCGTGTTGAAGACTTGTGGTTAGTAGTGTGAGAGACAGATAATAAATGTAGATTTAAGTTGCAGAGAAGGTGGTGGGAGGGAATGGATAGGGCTAAGGTAATGACCGTGATAGGCTGAGGCAAAAGTTGCCATGTGGATGATTTACAGGGCATATCTGGTCAATTACTAAAAACACAATGATTAAATTTAAAATAACATCTTGAGTTACTTAGAATGATGTCACCTACTAGCATGTACTGAGTTCCTCCAACATTTTATGTAATCCTGGGAGTCAAGCTCTCTGACTTGTGGCTTGCAGCCCTTCTAATATTCAACCGCGCTGCTCCGAAGAGCACTGTATGAGGTCATTCTTAGCCTCCAGCATTAGGCTCTATAAAGAGTCAACCTATAGCTGAGAATGTGATGACCCCTTCCCGTTAGACTGTTTGAGGCAAATTATTTTTTATTCTTTCTTACTTCTCTTCTAATACTTCTATATTTGTCTATCTGTGCACGTAATCTGTGCACTGTAATTTCCTTTGGGATCAATGAAGTGTCTGTCTGTCTGTCTGTCTATCTATCTTTCTATCTATCCAGGGATCTTTTAAATGTGATGAGGCCTTTCCTGGACTTCCAATATTGCAAATGCTGGAAATCGGCATTATTGCTTACTTCAGTATTCACAGTTTACACTGGCAACTCTTGAACATTAATTCTTTTCTAATAGTAAATAGTCATCGAGTCATAGACCACTACAGCATAGAATTGGGCCCTCCATCCCAAAGACCCATCTAGTCTGTACTGAACTATTATACTGCTTGTTGTGCGCATGCGCCGGCTGTGCATACAGCCTGTTACAGACGCTCCGATGTCTGTCTGTCTGTCTTAGTCCCATCAATGTGCATCTGGCCCATAGCTCTTTACTCCCCTCCCATCCTTGCACTTATCCAAACTTTTAAATGCTAAAATCAAACCTGTATCCATTACTTCCAATGACAGCCCATTCCACATTTCGCACCAGTGTCTGAGTGAAGTTCTCCCTGAGGTTCCCTTCAACATTTCATCTTTCCCTTTAACCTATGACCACTAGTTCTAGTCTCACTCAGCTTCAGTGGGAAAAGCCTGCTTATTTTTATTATTTTGTATGCCTATATCAAATCTCCCTTCATTCTCCTGCACTCCAGGGAATAAAGTCTTAAAGATTTCAGCCTTTCCCAGTAACTCAGGTCCTCAATTCCCAGCAACGTTCTTGTAAATTTACCTCCCCCTATGTGACCAGCGCAATATTACGAGTCGCAAAGAATAGAAAATGAAATAAAAACTCATTAAAACTGAAATTCATTCGTGTCCGTTTGTTAGGTTTTGTATCACAGAGATTCATTTGATCCGTGCAAGTTTTCCAGGGATTGTTTTCCAGTTTTTATTTATTTAATTGAGATACGGCATGGATCTCAATTTTGATGGTGTGCGAGAGTCTGTTGACTCTGAGTCAGGGGAACTTGAATAAACGACACCGCAAATTGTAACAGTGAAGCCGCAAACTGTAGGCCTACACTCTTGCTGCGGCAGGAGTCATATCTCTCTCTCTCTCTCTCTCTCTCCCTCCTTCGTTAATGAGAGAGAGGGCCTGTGGAAATGTTGAAGTGTTACAATGGACAGTAGTTTTTGATGGGCTCTAGATCATGGACACTAGGGTCCTGCTGTTGCTTGCATGGTGGGTGGTGGGGGGCTGATGCTTTTGTTGAAGCAGGGAGGTTTGATGCCTGTACATGGGGGTGGGGGACTTTGGGGTTTGACCTTTTTTTCTGTCATTCAGTCTTTGTGTTTATTTGGTCTCTCTGTTTCATGGATGTCTGTAAAGGGTAAGGACTCAGGTTGTGTATTGTAACCATTGAATCAGCCCTTCCAGCCCTGCAAGCCAAGCTGCCCCATCAATCTCTTATTTAATCCTAGCCTAATCATGGGACAATTTACAAAGACCAATTAAACTACCAACCAGTAAGTCTTTGGACTGGACTGTGACAGCAAACCGGAACACCTGGATGAAACCCCGGCCGTCACAGGGAGAACCTACCATCTCCCTACAGGCAGCAGTGGGAATTGAGCCCGTCTCACTTGCCCCGTAAATCATTGTGCTAACCCCCTACGCTACCTTGCCACCCTGTTCTAACAGCGTCCGACATGATATGTAAGTGCTGTTCCTCTTTCCTCTCTACTGACTGACCTGTTGTGTGTATTACTCGGATAATTTGTTCCAGGTTTGTTTTCAAATCTTTTACCCAAGTGTAAGGGCATCATTAGTGCAAGGGGATTGTAGCTGAAGGGATTTGTTTTTGAGCAGTAGCTAACCGTTTGAACTCAGTCACTAGATACAACAGAAGCAAATGACAGGGTTTGAATCCTCTGTTGTTTTAATATCAAACAGTGTCATTAATGGTGTTTATGTTGTGAAGCTTATTCCCATTCTAGTCTTCAGTGGCTCTCTTGTTTGTTCTTCTTTCTCTCCTCTCTTTTATTTTAAATAGAAATGGTGGGGACATGTTTGTACAACAGGAGAGCACAAAGACATTTCCTCACACTGGGGGCTAAAAGGTTAAATCGCTGTTGTTGAGCCTGCTGTTAAGATCCGAGGCTTGAGCTCAAAGGAAATATAAAGTGGATTAATGGCAGTAAAGTAAAGTTAGAAAGCAAACAGTCAAAGTGGACTGAGAGAGCTGCTGCTCTGGGATTAGCCACAGTGTTACGTGAATGTCTTTATTCAAGATTCAAGTTTGCTTAATGCCATTTTCAGTACCCAAGAGTAAAGGACAAAATAATTGTTACTCCAGACTAATGCAGCATAAGAACAAATACACAATAAGATAAAGAACGCCATAGTTAAAAAACATAAAAACACAAAACACAAAAATTATAATGATATTCATACCTTCCCTCCTCCAATCACCTTCTCGGCAGCGTACACTGACTGATTACATCACGGACACTTGAGGGCGTCACCAAACTTATGGACAAATTTGGAGGAGCTGGGGTTTGGAGACTGATGAGGTTTGATGCTTGGAAGAGGAAATAAACATAAACGACACGATATTTAAAAAGTTACAATAAATATAAATACGTAAGATTAGCTTATATCCATAGATTGAATGTATGTACATAAAGTGATACTATGTACAAGAGTCTCTGTATGTAAGGTGACTCTGATAGGAAACGATAAAGTCATGGTGGTGGGGATTGTGGTCAGGTCAGTTAGTGTGTGGAGGTGTTGATCAGCCGTACTGCTTGGGGGAAGTAACTGCTTTTGAATCTGGTGGTTCTGGTGTAGATGCTACCCAGTCCCCTCCCTGATGGGAGTGGGACAAATAGTCCATGAGCAGGGTGGGTGACATCCCTCATGGTATTGCTGCTGTTTTCTATATATATGTCCTTGGTGATGGGTACGCTGGTGCCAGTGACATGATGGGCAGTTTGAACACCTTTTGTGAAGCTTTCCTGTCCTCATCATCTGGACTTCACAGCACGTCCTTATGCACTGGCTTGCACAGAAAATACTCTGAACGGTGTTTATTACATCAACAAATTTGTAAAGATCTTTTCTTCGTGGGGTTGAAGGAAGCAAAATCTCTGTTGTGTTCATTGTCAAGCTGCAGCTTGGGGACATTGGTTCTCTTGGCCTGTAGCCATTAGGGGGAGGTTATAGGTCATGTTACAATGCAATCAAATGTGGAAAAGACTACCACTTACCCAGGACATTCCCAACCAGTCAGCACACGAGGGTGAGCCCTGAAGTTAACAACAAGGCACTGAGAAGCCATCAGGCTGTCAAATCGGCCCAATTTTGGCAGAGAGATTTGGCATCAGGCTGGGGCTGACAACAAATGTCAGTGATCCAGAACAGACTCTAGATATCATTTAAGTGGTTGCTCGAATCAACAGTGGATTACAACCCTTGAAGCTCTCTGGGTCTGTACACATTGGAGTTGCAAAGGATGTGGGGAATCTCATTGAAACTTGGCAGATGCTGAAATCCCTGCATGGAGTGGACATGGAGAGAATGTTTCCACTAGTAGGAGAGTGTAGGATCCGGGAGCACAACTTCAGAATAAAGGGACGCCTGTTTAAATCTGAGATGAAGAGGAATATCTTCAGCCAGATAATGGAAGATCTGTGAAATTCATTACTACAAAGAACTGCGAAGAGAAGCTATTGGGCACATGAGGTACTTGATTGGTGAGAGGGTTATGGGTTACAGGGAGAAGTTGGGAGAGTGGGATTGAATAAAGCTCCATACACTACTGAGACCAACTTCTAATATATTAAAAAAATCAGACCTTGAAATAACCTCGTTATCTAGGTTGGAGGAACAACACCTTATACTTCATTTGGGTAGCCTCCAACCTGATGGCATGAACATTGATCTCTCAAACTTCCGGTAATGCCTCCCACTCCCCCTTCACCATTTCCCATCCTCTTTTCCCTTTCTCGCCTTATCTCCTTGCCCGCACATCGCCTCCTTCTGGTGCTCCTCCCCCCTCTTCTTTCTTCCATGGCCCTCTGGCTCTTTCAACACTAAACTTCCCAGCTCTTTGCTTCATCCCTCCCCCTCCAGGTTTCAATTCTCACCTTGTGTTTCTCTCTCCCCTCCCCCCACCTTTAAATCTACTCCTCAGCCTTTCTGCTCCAGTCCTGCCGAAGGGTCTCAGCTCGAAATGTCGATTGTGCTCTTTTCCATAGGTGCTGCCTGGCCTGCTGAGTTCCTCCAGCATTTTGTGTGTGTTGCTCAGATTTCCAGCATCTGCAGATTCTCTCATGTTCTGTATTTCCTTCTTGTTTGTAAACTAATTGACTAAATAATTACCAAAATATTGCAGTTGATGGGGACTTTGTTGGATCAGTGCTGTGTGAAGTCACATGACAGAACTGCCAGCATTACATCCAATCAGATGAAGTACCTCAAAATTGCTTGCCTGTTCTTGAAATACAGTCGGATCAAATCCTCTTCCTAATGAAGTAGCAAGTTCTGTGTATGAGAAGTATTTTAACAATGTGCCATGGCAAGGATTAAAAAGTTTGAGCCAGCAAAGCTAAAATAGAAAGATTATCTAAAAGAATGCAGCTGTGGAGTGGTCTGCTGCATTGGCCCAGTGGACTTTGTTGACATTCCTGAGATAGATATTTCGTTATTATAATCACATTTATATTCCCTCTCTGTGTGCCAAATATTTCTGGAATTTTGTTCTTTTAGTAACCAAATACAGAGTACTTCAAGACACAAAATGCAGGGAGTGTTCAGCACTTTAGACCAGGCAGTATTTAAGTGGTATCTTTTTATGTGTGGCTTTATATGTTTGACTTATGTGGCATGACTGCTTAGTTTGCAACGAGCAAGAATGGTGGCACTGTGGAATGCTTTTTCTGATAGATCGACAATATTTTTCAGTTTGAGTCTGCTTCACGGAGGCAGCTATTGGTGCTTGGGAGATCGAATGTGTTATGCTTTATAGCTTCAAAACGTTGAACTCACTCAAAGGAACACATGGGAATCTGAAACGTGAGTCTAACTTCCTGTTTTACTTTAATTGAGAAGCGCAAGTATCACATGGTCGCGTCATGACGTGTGCAATTCATGTATTTTTACATATAAACAAAATGAATTATATAGGAAACAAACAATGCTTAATCGAACAATATATCAAACAAGATTACTCAAATGTTAGTGAATTACTAAACACACATCACAATAAACGTTTCTGTTACTTTGATAGAAAGAAGGAGCAAGCGAAGGTTTCAAACACAAGAGATTTTGTAGATACTGGAAATTCAGAGTAACACACAAAATGCTGGAGGATGGGTGGCATGGTAATGTAATCGTTAGCACCATAATCCTTTACAGTACCAGTGACCATAAACCCATAAGATATAGGAGAAGAATTGGGCCATTTGCCCCATCGAGTCTGCTCCACCATTTCATCATGGCTGATCCAATTTCTCTCTCAGTCCCAATCTCCTGTCTTCTCCCCATATCCCTTCACGCCCTGACCTATTAAGAATTTACCAGCTTCTGCCTTAAATATACATGAAGACTTGGCCTCCACAGCCGCTTGTGGCAAAAACTTGCACAGATTCACCACTTTCTGGCTAAAGAAATTCCTCCTTATCTCCATTCTAAAAGAACACCCTTCTATACTGAGGCTGTGCCCTCTGTTCTCAGACTGTCCCATTACAGGAAACATCCACTCTGCCAAGCCTTTGATCAGTGATCAGAGTTAACTTCCCACTGCTGTTTGTAAGGAGTTTGTACCCTCTTCCCATGACCACGTGGGCTTCCTCGGTGTGCTCCGGTTTCCTCCCGCAGTCCAAAGATGTACCGGTTAGTGGGTTAACTGGTCATTTTAAATTGTCCCATGATTAGGCCGGGATTAAATCAGGGGTTGCTAGGCAGCACGGAACGAAGGGCTGGAATGGCCTATTCCACAATGTACCTCAATAAATAAACAAACAAACATTATGTCAGGCTGCATCTATAGAAAGGAATAAATGATTGACATTTTGGGCTGAGATCTTTCATGAAGGGCTGATTAGTTCACAGCCAATAGTTTTCACTCTGCTTTTGCCATAGAAGGTTGATGGGGAGTAATTTATTCTCCACTCAGTTGATAAGGCAGACACAATGGAAGTAGTTGGATGCAGCATGAAACAATTTGCTGGGGTAACTTGGGAGGGCGAGCAGTATCTGTGGGACAGAAGGAATTGTCACCCTTTCAAGTCAAAACCCAAAAGGTCAATAATTCCTCTTCCCCCCCACAGATCCTGTTCGACCTGATGAGTTCATCTACCAGATTGTTTGCTGCTCTGGATTTCAACATCTGCCGCCATTTGAGTCTTAAATGTAGTTGTGTGCTGTGGATTATTCTCCATCCCTTAGTTAAAATAGAAGGGATGATGGCAGAACAGCAATGGCTGGAGTTTCTAGGGCCATTTTGGAAGGTGCAGGTTAGGTACATCCCAAAGGTGAAGAAGTATTCTAAAGGCAGCATGAGGCAAACATGGCTGAGAAGGGAAGTCAAAGACAGCGTAAAACGTAAAGAAAGGATATACATATAATATAGCAAAGATTAATGGGATGTCAAAGGATTGGGAATCTTTTAAACACCAACAGAAGGCAACTAAAAAAAGCCATAAGGAGAGAAGTGATGAAATATGAAGGTAAACTAGCCAATAATAAAGCAGATACCAAAGGATTTCAGATGTATAAAGAGCACAAGAGAGGCAAGAATGGATAATAGACAACTAGAAAATGATGCTGGAGCAGTAGTAATTGGGGCAAAGAAATGGCAGACAAACTTAATGATTATTTGACGTCTCTCTTCACTGTGGAAGACATTAGCAGTATGTCAGAAATTTGAGTGTCAGGAGGCAGATATGAGTGTAGTTGTTATTACCAAGGAGAAGATGATTGGAAAGCTGAAATGGCTGAAGGCAGGAAAGTCACCTGAACCAGCTGGAGTACATCCCACGTTGTGAAAGAGGTGGCTGAAGAGACTGTGGAGGCATTGGTAATGATCTTTTAAGAATCACTAGACTCTGGAATGGCTTGGGAAGAATGGGAAAATGCAAATATCACTCTACTCTTTAAGAAGGGAAGGAGGTAGGAGAAAGGAAACTATAGGCTAGTTAGCCTGACTTTAGTGGTTGGGAAGATGTTGGAGTCCATTATTAAGAATGAGGTTTTGGGGTACTTGGAACCACATGATAAAATAAGCTGAAGTCTTCAGGAGAAATCTGCCTGACAAATCTGTTGGAGTTCTTTGAGGAAGCAACAAACAGGATTGACAAAGGAGAGTCAGTTGATGTTGTTTACTTGGACTTTCAGAAGGTCTTTGACAATGTGCCACACATGTGGCTGATTAACAAGATAAGAGCCATGGTAATACAGGACAGATGCGAGCATTAATAGAGCTTTGACTGACAGGCAGGAGAGGCAAAGAGTGGGAATAGAAGGGCCTTTTCTGGTTCGCTGCCAGTGACTAGTGTGCTCTGCAGGGACTGGTGTGGGGATCAATTTTTTTTTTGCATAATATATCAATGATTTGGATGAGAGAATTTATAGCATTGTGGCCACATTTGTGGATGATCCAAAGATAGAGATAGGAGCAGATAGTGCTGAGGAAGCAGGGAACCTGCAGAAGGACTTAGACAGATTGGGACGATGAGCAGATCAGGATATAGTGTAGGGAAGTGCATGGTCACGCACATTGGTAGAAGGAATGAAGGTGTAGACTATTTTCTAAACAGGGAGAAAACTCAAAAATCAGAGGTGCAAGGGGACTTGGGAGTCCTCATGCAGGAATCCCTAAAGGTTAAGTTGCAGATTGAGTCGGTGTTGAGGAATGCAAATGCAATGTTAGCATTCTTTTTGAGATGACTAGGATATAAAAACAAGGATGTAATGCTGAGGCTTTGTAAGGCATTGGTCTGACTGCACTAGGAATATTGTGAGCAGTTTTGGGCTCTTTATCTAAGAAAAGATGTATTGGCATTGGAGAGAGTGTAGAGGAGGTTCATGAGAACGACTCTGGGAGTGAAAGGGTTACAATATGAAACATAGAAAGAAACATAGAAAACCTACAGCACAATACAGGCCCTTTGGCCCACAAAACTGTGCCGAACATGTCCCCAGCTTAGAACTACCTAGGCTTTACCCATAGCCCTCTATTTTTCTAAGCTCCATGTAGCCATCCAGGAGTCTCTTAAAAGACCCTATTGTTTCCACCTCCACCACCGCTGCAGGCAGCCCATTCCACGCACTCACCACTCTGCATAAAAAACTTACGCCTGACATCTCCTCTGTACCTACCTCCAAGCACCTTAAAACTATGCTCTCTCACACTAGCCATTTCAGCCCTGGGAAAAAGCCTCTGACTATCCACACGATCAATCCCTCTCATCATCTTGTACACCTCTATCAGGTCACCCCTCATCATCTGTCGAGTTCACTCAACTTATTCTCCTAAGACATGCTCCTCAAACCAGGCAACATCCTTGTACATCTCCTCTGCACCCTTTCTATGGCTTCCACAGCCTTCCTGTAGTGAAGCGACCAGAACTGAGCACAGTACTCCAAGTGGGGTCTGACCAGGGTCCTATATAGCTGCAACATTACCTCTTGGCTCTTAAACTCAATCCCACAATTATCAGGAGTGTTTGGTGGCTTTGGGCTTATATTCACTTGAATTTAGAAGAAAGAAGGAGAATCTCATTGAAACCTATCGAATACTGAAAGGCTAGAGAGAGTGGATGTGGAGAGGACATTGCTTCTAGTGGGGAAGCCTAGGATCAGAGGGCACAGCCTCAGAATAGAGGAACATCCATTTTGAACGGAGATAAGGAGGAATTTCTTTAGTCAGAGAGTACTAAATCCATGGAATTCATTGCCACTGATGGCTGTGGAGGCCATGTGGATATTATTTAAAGTGGAGGTTGATAGGTTATTGATTAGTCAATGCACTGTAGGTTACAGGGAGAAGGCGGGAGAATGGAGATGAGAGGGATAATAAATCAGCCAAGATGTAATAGCAGAGCAGATTTGATGAGCCAAATGGCCTAATTCAGCTCCTATGTCTTCTGACATTATGGCCTAAAGATTCACAACGAATAGCACACGTGACTTGTGGTGGGGGGCTGCATACCATCGCAGTTCAAAGCCAAACGTTGTGGTGCTGCCAACAGCACGGCCTCCCTCCCCAGATGAGCTCAATCGCTTTTACGCTTGGTTCGATGTCACTAACTCTGAGCCTCTGAGGAAAGCCACTGCTACAACCTGCAGCCTGGTCACCTCTGAGGCTGAGGTAAGCAGATGTTTCCAACGAGTGGTCAGTCGCAAGGCTGCGGGACCAGATGGCAGCCCGGGGTGGGTACTCAGGATGTGCGCAACACAACCGGCAGGTGTGTTTACTGACACTTTTAATCTCCCCCTCTCCCAGTGTAGAGTGTCCTCCTGCTTCAAGTTATCCACCATTGACCAAGGTTACATACCTGAACGACTGGCTTCCTGTCACACTCATCTCGATAATAACCAAATGCTTTGAGAGGCTGGTCAAGGATTACATCTACAGCTTGCTGCCACCCAAATGGGACCCCCTACAATTCAGCTACTGACACAACCGATTGACAGATTACGCAATAGCCACAGCTCTACACACCATCCTTACACATCTGGAGATGAAGGATGCTTATGTGAGAATGCTGTTCTTGGACTACAGTTCAGCATTCAACACCATAGTTCCATCCAGGCTCGACAAGAAGCTCAGAGACCTTGGCCTTGACCCTGCTTTGCGTAGCTGGATCCTGGACTTACTGTCAGATAGCCAGCAGGATGTAACAGTGGGCTCCCTCACCTCCAACCCTCTGGCTCTCAATACAGGAGCCCCTCAGGGCTGTGTACTGAGTCCCCTCCTTTACTCCCAGTACACCCATGACTGTATTGCCACCCAAAGCTCTAATATGCTAAATAAATTTGCCAACAACACTACATTGATTGGCCTTATCTCAAACAATAACAAAGTGGCCTACAGGGAAGTAGTCATCTCTCTGACACAGTGGTGTCAAGAAAACAATGTCGCATAAATAAAGAGCTGGTTGTGGATTACAGGAGGAATGGAGATGGGCTAACCCCTATGAACATCAATGGGTCTGGGGTTGAGAGGGTAAACAGCTTC